>NC_056734.1:708077139-708102139 GCF_019279795.1 Protopterus annectens
ATATCTTCCAGGGCTGCCAGCACACACGTTCATGATAATGCCCTGGGCATCACTCATGACCTGGCAGTTGATGGAATGGAGCCCCTTGCAGTTTAGGTAGACCCTACCCTGGTCACCGGGTGGTACTTTGATGTGGGTGTGTGTGCAGTCCATCACACCCAGTACCTCCGGGTATTGTGCTACATGGTGGAAGAGATGCTTATTGCTGGTCCTCTCCTTACGAGTGCTGGGGAAGTAAATGTGGTCAGCGGCATGTGGACACATGGTATCCAGGAACTGGTGTAGTATCCTGGATGCAGATGCCTGTGAGACCTCTATGATATCCTCAGTTGGTCTTTGGAAAGTACCTGTAGCTAGTATTCTTAAGACTACACATACCTTGATATCCACTGTGATGGGTTCCTCTCTGTTGGTTCTGGGTCTGAGGTGAGACTGGCACTGCTCAACAAGCTGCTGAGGTATGTCCCTGCTCCCCATAGTGCTCTACTATCTCCAGATCATTTAGCCCCTGGTAGGTTACCCTGGGTCTGAACACTCTTCTCCTCCTCCTCCTCGGTCTGAGTTGGTTGTCAGCATTATCCACCTCACCACCCTCAGTCTCTAGCACATACTGACAGATGAAAGCAACGGCAGCCCCTAACATGTTTTGTTAGTTTTGTCAGTTTAAAATTCCCCCGAATGTGTACACCAGTGGTGTAGAGTTTGTGGGAAAAAACAGACTGAAAGGTGTTTGCATAGTTTGTAATAGTGTGTTGGGCTGCTGCCTGTGTAATTGGCTGATTCTGATATATTCCACCTGGCAGCTATGGTAGTTCTCCTTGATGGCCTTCCTTCTGCTGTTTCCCCTTCTCATTTCTTCCCCGTTTAAGCCCCAATGCACGCCACTCATACCTGGTTCTCAAACAGTTCTGCTATTTCCTGTTTTTTTTTTTTTTTTTTTTGTTTTTTGTTTTAGGCCTGGTGCGTGCCGCGCACACCCATTTAGCTAAAGTAAACACTTTTAAGCAGAACTGATCCTCCCCTGGATGCGAACATGCTCTTCATTTCATGGAATAAGTCAATACAGCCTCAGACACACCCCCTTCCTTAGCTGTGCTTAGCTAAGGGCAAACACGGGCCACCGAGCTTCATTGTGCTTACAGCAAGCATGACACACCCCCTTTTCATGTCATTTAGCTCTACTGTATACACAGTCATGTTGGTGCACCTACACAGTTAGGTGCAGTCTGACACTTAGAGAAGAAATTTGTGATTCAGAATAAATCCCCTAATTTGCATATACCACTGCCTTAATCCATAGTTACCACACTTACACTGGGCCTTTCCCATTAGCAACCACTTTTCCTTGGTATTGTTTTCATTCTGCATGCCACTGACTATAATAGCAAAATGCAGCTTTCCCTGAAAATTGCTTTTTCACTTTTCTTTTTTTGGCACAATCCCATTTGCCCTATGCTTAAACGGCCAAGATTGGCCAAAAAAAAAAAAAAGTTTTATTTTATAATATTTAAACTATTTATCATGTCAATGGCCATGTATTTGGACATTGGTGTGCATAACAGTTGTAATAGATGCTTTATTTCGAGCTCTCATGCCTCTATTTTGTAATTTGCAGAAATGTGTTCAGCTAGTAGTTGAACACATTTCTGCTTCTTACGCTATTCCTGCATGGACACCTGCCTGCTTGCTGAATTGCTAATTCTCCTCATTTGCATGTTTTTCACCAGCAAATGAGATAGTAACATTATTCAGTGGTGTTCATGCAGGAATAGTGCTGCCAAGTTCATGCACATTAGATCAGCTGTTTGCTGAATCACTTGGCTGCCATATTCCATGTGGGAGTGGCTACACTGTTCCTGCACGGAATAAAAAGCTTAATGAATCCCAGATTCAGTAAGCTCTGCACAGAGTGCAGGAATAGTGCAAGAGCTGCTGCACGCAATATGGCCGACAAGCAATCCAGGAATGAGCTCCAGGGATGTCCACAAGCGCTCCTACACTATTCCAGCACGAACACCACTGCTAGATGCTAATTACCTCATTTGCTTGTGAAAACCATGCAAATGAGGTGAATTAGCGATCCAGGAAGCAGGCAGGCATCTCTGCAGGAATAGTGTAACCTGCGGAAATGTATTCGGTTTCTAACTAAGGGGAAGGCTCAGTGTGAGTGTAGTAACTATGAATTAGCATTCTGGTTTATGTAAATGAGGGGATTGATACTGAATCACAGATTTCCACTCAGTGTTAGCTTGCACCCAACCGTATATGTGCAGCAACACCATTGTAAAAGAGTCGGATGACCTCATAAGGGGGTGTGTAATGCATGCTGTAAGCTTATTGGAGCTCTGTGGCCTGTGTTTGCCCTTAGCTAAGCAAAGATAAGCAAGGGGGTATATCTGAGGCTGCCTAGCAGTGTTTACATTGCCTAAACAGGTGTGCGCATCTCACACTGGGTTTTAAACAAAAAAAAAAACAGGAAATAGCAGCACTATTCACATCTGAGCACTGGTATGTGCAGCATGCCTCAGGGCTTAAATGGGAAGGCAATGAGAATGGAAAACAGCAGTAGGAAGGCAGTCAAGGAGAACTAGCATAGCTGGCAGGTGAAATGTATCAGAATCAGCCAATTACAAAGGCAGCAGCCCAGCACACTACTATAAATTATGCAAACACATTTCAGTCTGGCTTTTCCCACAAACTCTACACTCCCAGTATACACAGACGGGGAAATTTTACCTGACAAAACTAACAAAATGCTAGGGGCTGCTGTCCTCTCATACATCAATATGTGCAAGAGGCTGAGGGTGGTGAGGATGTGAATGCTGATGACCATCACACAGTAAGGAGGAGGTGAAGAGTGTACAGATCCAGGGTAATCTACCAGGGGCTACATGAGCTGGAGATAGTGGAGCCCTATAGGATGGACAGGGACATTCTGCAGCAAATTGTTGAGCTGTGCCAGGCCCGCCTCACACACAGAGCCAACAGAGGGAAACCCATCCCAGTGGATACCAAGGTATGTGTAGGCTTAAGAATACCAGCCACAGGTATCTTCCAAAGGGCAACAGGGGATATACGTCTCTTCCACCAAATAGCAGAATACCCTGAGGTAGTGGGTGCTATAGACTGCATGTACATACACATCAAGTCACCACCCGGCAAGCAGGGTAGGGTCTATAAAAACTGCAAGGGCTTCCCCTCCATCAACTGCTAGGTCATGTGCGATGCCCAGAGTATTATCTTGAATGTGTGTGCTGGCAACCCTGGAAGCTATCACAATGCCCACATCTGGCATATGACACAGCTGTACCAGTCATTTGCCAGTGGGGGCATCCCATATGGCCACCTAGTGGGGGATGCTGGCTACGCACTTGACCCATGGCTGATGACACCCCTCAGAAATGCACACACATCTGAACAAGAACTCCATAATGAGTCACATGCACAAACCAGAATCATAATAGAGCATGTGTTTGGGATGCTCAAGTCACAGTTCTGCTGCCTGGACATATCCGGTGGAGCCTTGCAGTACTGTCCAGCTACATGTACACAAATGTTCATAGTATGTTCCATGCTACACAATATGATCCTGAAGAAAAAGCTGCAGCAGGAACAGCACATGGCAAGGCCACACAGCCCCCTACCATTGCTAAGGCCATCACAGGCACAGAGTGATTTGGAGGAGTAACTATCTAAGCCTGCCCATGTAGGCAGAAGGAGGTATGCCCAGTATGCCCAGGCCTTAGCAAAGAGAAAATGCATAGCAAATACACTGACACGGTAGGGACTCAGGGAATGACACCTCTCTCTGACTTGCACATACAGTAAAAGGGATGCCAAACATGATACTACATGTGCTTTACCATGTATAGGGAGTGTACTATGTGCATCCAACATAGCCAGTCCTCCAGCACGTCCTCAATACCGGCCCAGCCACAAAGTAAGTCACCCTTCCTATCAATTCCTGAATGGAGTAGCATGTTCTGATAGTTGTATCTATGGTATGGATGTGAGCATGCAAGGGAATCGGGTGGCTGAATGGAATGGCAGCAGATAGTGGTCACCTATATGGGCAGCATGAAATCCATAACAAACACTGGTGTTAACATACTAGGCAGTACTAGACAAGGTGACAAATCCTACCGCAGTACGTGGGGTGGCCCAAATAAGTGTGGGTGTCCATAGGACACACACATGCATGTCAGTGAGGCTCACATACCCACCACCAGCCTCAGCCAGCAGGATGGGTGTAGATGACTATAAAGGCTGGGCACTGCTGCTGATGTCACTCACCTTCAAAGATACCTTTGGACAGCTCTCCAACATATAAGCTCCATGATGCATGCGATAAATGCGTAACACTGTAGTAGCAATACATAGCTAAGTAGGGGTTCAAAACTCAGTATTGGCAAGTGTCTGTGTGTGTGTGTGTGTGTGTGTGTGTGTGTGTGTGTGTGTGTGTGTGTATGTGTGTTTGTGTGTGTGTGTGTGTGTGTGTGGGTGTGTGTGGGTGTGTGTGTGTGTGTGTGTGTGTGTGTGTGTGTGTGTGTGTGTGTGTGTGTGTGTGTGTGTGTGTGTGTGTGTGTGTGTGTGTGTGCATGTGATCAGTATCCTGTGTGGGTGTTGGTGTGATTGTGTAATAACAGGATCCATTGCGGGGTGAGTTTTGCTACATTATTATATTGAGGACCCATATGTCCCAATGTCCACATTACAAGGCCAACAGTTGTCAAACACCATAGAGGTTGTTGTAGACAATCCACAGCCATAAATGTCTACTGCCATGTGTAATGACTATGTGACAGTATGGATTAGTGAACAATATAGGCAACCATTATAATACCCAGGGACTACTCTCCACCCATGGATCATATATAAACACGCTTCGCTCTTTCTCTCTTCCTTTCTTTCTGTCTCTCTCTCTCTCTCTCTCTCTCTCTCTCCCTGTCTGGTAGATGTGGAAAAATACATCTGTTCTGCATAAGCAGCAAGTTGACTTTTGCTCATGATCAGCTGATGGCCTGTGCATGAATTGGAATCCCCCACTTGCTAATTTCATGTGGAATAGCTATGGTATCATTCCTATAGCCAATTGCATGGAAACACACTCCTATAACTAAGCACTTCATGTGGGCATTGGCCCTTTCCTTCACTGTGAGCAGGACTTCATGTGGGTGTCTGACAAACAGCATCACAGAGGGTAGTTGGAAATACCTCTTACAACAAACACTGTAGAGTCAGGCCAACAAACTGGATGGGGATGTTCCAGACATGGGGACAGAATATAAGTATTGCTGTTCTACATTTGAAGTAATGTTGGTTTAACAGGGTTTTGGTGGATATGGCTGTTCTGCATGATTTAAAGTCTGGGATGACAGTGTTATGTGGTTGAGAAAACTCTCACCTGTAGGGCTATCTGCAGATTGGCCAGAGTTTGGAGTCTTAGATTAGGTGTATTACTCACACATTTTCTGTCTTTATAAATGCAGTAGCATACTCTGATGATTGCAATCAGTAAAATGTAACATCCATGTGTGTTACTGACTTCATGTCCCTCAGAAGAGATATGTCACAACAAACCCTGTTACACCAGCAGTTTTCTCAGTTTATAACAGCAATATGTCAATATTGGCCCTGTGTTTGTGCCTCTGTCCCCCAAGTCTGTCACCCTTTGTCAGTATGTCATGCAGTAAAAGGTGGATATGTACAGTATATCATTATTTACTGACATCATTCCTGATATCAAGCCAGTGATATATCAGACTGCCAGACATGTTATATATAGGAGACCTTATATTTGAGAACAAAACCTGGACATTCTGTTGTAGTCTGTACAGTAGTGAGGTCTGTGTACTTATGGTGATTGTTGACAGAGTGTCAGTATTGTGTAGCAGTGTATTGTGAACATGTTATCTGGCCTGTGTACAGACCGGGGTAGATGTCAGTGTTTTTGGTCCTGTTCTATCTAACGTTGCATGCTGCTCCATTTTTTGGTACCCTATTAGCTTATATGTTTGTAGGGCCAGACTGAGACATTTCCCATACCACATTCAGGCATCAGACTACACTGTGAATTGAGCCAGTATATGTAGGATTAGTGTGTGAGTGGCAAATATGATGATGGGTTTTTGTCAGACAGTCCATATACTGTACATTAATTAGCCTTACCATTATGTGACTGTGACTGTGTTGAGATTGGTTGTGGGTATGCACTTTCACAATGGTGTGTGTTACTCAGTGCTGTTACATACCTGTAGTGCCTGCTATATTTGCAATTATATGGGTATTCCCCCATAGGAAAATTGGGTTAGTGTTGTGGCAGTCTGCCTGTAGTTTAGACAGTGCTTGGTGACATGCCTAGCAGCTCAGTGTATTTACCATAGTGTGATGGTATGTCCAGATAATTGTCAGATGTACTGTTGCCTGGCCACCATATGTGTTGTGTATTTCCAACAAAGCAGTGGGATGCTGTGAAGATGTATGTCATTAACTATTGGAAAGTATGTGGGATTGGGACCTCTGCTCCTCCAGTTAATATGTGTTAGGACAGACAGGAGGGTGTGAATGCATCAACAGTGTGAGGTTATCTACTCCAGTATTTGTGATAAATCCCCATTTTAATGGCTTTAAACATCCCCTTTGTCAGGCTTGGTCCACATTTCTTGTACTAAGGAGTTCTGTGTATACCTCTCGACTGACCAGATTGTTTCAGACTGTCCATGTTTATTGCTCATATTTCTGTTGTATTCCACAGGATCGTTACTGTGATTTGTGTGGTACTTCACTATGATGATTTTATGATGTCTGTCAGAAGAGCCTTCCTTCACAACATGTATGTTGACACAACCCCTGTTACTGTAGCAGCATTCTACATTCATAACTGCAATACTTACATTACGTTCCTTTGCAATAACAGGTTGAGAGTTATGGTGCTGAGATATGACTCCACTACATGTTATGGCCATATGTTATATACAAACATTTATATATATATATATATATATATATATATATATATATATATATATATATATATTTGTGTGTGTGTGTGTGTGTCTATATATATATATATATATATATATATATATATATATATATATATATATATATATATATATATAGATCTTTTTTATGTGTAAACATGAGTGTTGTATATACCTTCTCAGATGTATCCCACCATATTTGTCTGATATTGTGTATATTTAGATATAAAGCATGACTGATTCAACACTATTTTCACTAACAAGTAGTAAACAATTGTAGTAGTCAAAGCAGCTGTTCACTGCTATTCAGTACGTTACTGAATGATATATTTGAAAAAGCAACAGACATTCTTACAGCTCAGATGACTTAGTGGCTAAGTGCTGTAACTATAGTGTACAAGGTCCTGGGTTCAAGACCTTGCGTGGACTATTTATTTTGTTGATGGGCAGAACAAGGGCTGATGGCGACATGGTGATTAAGGCACTTTAAAGTGACTTTAAGCAGGTTTGTGTGGGTTTGTGTGATGGTAAGCACTGCTAACGTATGGTTGAACAAATACAAGCTTACACCATGTAGACTTCACTTACCAGTGCTCAGATCTGCGTAGCATTTATATTTCAGCAATGCTTAAACTTGCTAAGCATAGCCCAGCCCTGGTAACCAATGATCACATTCCAGTCTGATCAAATAGCAGGATAATAACATCTTTAATAAGTATATTTAATTTCATGTACATAACATGCTTCTGTGTGTTGTAATTACAGTAGCAAAAGGTGTGAGTATACTGTATGAGACACCTGAGTATACATGGGTAGCACCACAATCTTTTCTCTTTATATGTGTTTCATACTTGGGTAGGATCCCAGGTTATATGCAGTCACACTTGCATGTATTCTAAAATGACATTACTACTTTTAACAGTGCTTTTCCAAGTAAGAGTAGATCGCAGATTGTAGTACTGGAACCATACACCCCTGCATGCAAAGCTGGACTCTGAGTATTGACTATCGTGTTCTTGGTGTTTGAACTGTATGTTTTTATGTATCTCCTATTGGATATTGATCTGATATGTTGATATTAACTGTAGACTACTATGTTTTTAGGACATGTCATTGAGGACTGCTGTCATGTAGTAATGGCATACCTATCAGTTTCAGACATCTATCTTTCAAAATATTCATCCTAATGCATAACCTCTTGGCTATCTACTATCTGTCTGTCCTCTGTACAGATGTGCAAATGTCAGGTATTCATTTTGGCTGCTTACAGGCATTCTCTGATTGACTGACACTGACATGTCTGCCCAGCTGTGTTATGAATGCCACAGCTAGGAAACCCCACTCTGTATGCACCACATGGCATAGCTACCTCAACCAAGCTACCACAGTCAAGAGAACATGTTTGGGTACAGGTCCCTAACCCAGACACTGGCCATGTTATGCAATATATGTTGCATACATGTCAATTGAAGCACCTCACTGGCCCTCTTCAAGAAAAAAACAGTTGAGTGGATGTTGAATTTAACTGTCACCCTGGGGGTCACTCAAGTGGCATCAGTTGATAGATGGCCTGCTGACAAATGTCAGGTGGCATGATACCAGTGTACTCAAATGCCCTATTCTTCTCATTGCTCCACGGACATTAGCCTGGTACACACCTAGGAACACCTGCAACTGTAGACCTCAGTACTGACAAATGTGTCTGTGTGCATTACTGAGTATAACAGTGTTTGTGTGTTTGTAAACTTGTAGTTGAAAATTATCTGAGGGTCTTTTCACCCACTACACCCCCCCATTGCTATACTTATAAAGGGCTACTTCCGTAATTCACATTAAATGCACCTTGTGACACTCTTCACCCTATGGCCTACCTGGACATTGCAGTACTAGCTTAACACTGTCCTATAAATGGGTCGATAGGTGTTGGTTACCCTCTGATCCTGGCTAATGTGAGTATATGTGTGTGTGTGTGTGTGTGTGTGTGTGTGTATGTGTCTGCAGCTGTGTGTGAGTGTGCATATTTGTAGGAGACAGCATTCTGAGGCCGCATTATCCAAATACACTAAACCTTGCCATACATTATAAAGGATGGTGATATTGCTGACATTAGGAGAGCCATGAAAAAGCCCTCACCCTACTATCCCTGTGGCGTGTACAATAAATGCATATCCCTGTAGTAGCAATAATTAGATAGACAAGGGTTTGTATTGCAGTCCTGGTCAATGTGTGATTGTGGGTATGTCAGAGCATTATCTTGGGTTTCAGTGAGTACAATATCCAATGTGGGGTTGCTGAGTATACTGTCTTTACACCATGGTACCCCCGGTACATGTCCTAAGGTCCACTGTATGAGGACCGCTGTCACCATCAACCATACAGGTAACTGATGACAGTCTTCAGCCCAATGATGCATGCAGTGTCCAAAAACTCTGTAACAGTATGGACTCACTGACAAGGTAGTCAGCACTGCTAAACCCAGGTCTGTCAAATGTGTCTATGATTGTATGTGTTTGTCAATGTATATATGACAGTATGTTATGCAATGTATTGTCCATTAACACCCAGTACATCCCCCATACCATACTGTACAAGGCCTGGTGATGTTCACTTTACAGGAAGTTCGGGACTCACCTCACCCTTGAAGCTCTGTGGTGTGTACAATTAAGGCCAAATACATTAGTAGCAATAAGTACCTAGGTAGGGTTTCTAACCTCAGTGTTGCCAAGTAAGTGTTGGAGTATGTGAAGGGATCTACTTCAGTTTGCAGAAAATATATTTCCCAGGAGATCATTTGTCTGAGAACTAACTGGCAAAAGGTAATATTGCAAAGCAAGAATCTTGTGGAAATTCATTCCATCAAAACTAGTAGTGGATGTGTAAATGCCCTTTTCCCCACTGTACAGCTGTACAGCGATACTGGAGTTGGTATATATAGCTGGGTGTGGTTGTTGTGGGCACAGCCACCCACATTGTGGGTATTGTTGCCCGTATCCCCTCACTTAGTGTGCTGTTATACTGTCCATTTTATGTTAAGAGGTTAAGTAGTTGTTAATCCCACTATGTGTGGTTCTACGCCACCTCACACCCTCCAAAGTGGGGTCTGTGCCCCCCACACCAGCACAACTATGTATACCAACTCCAGGATTGCACTACATTGGGGAAAAGGACATATACCCTGCCAGTACCATTTCCAATTAAATTAAATTTGGCGGACTGATTATTTACTGATGTGTTGTTTTGGCAATTTGGCCTTGGTGGAATTACATATGACAAAATGAGTTCTCTGCAAAATGAAGTACATTCATGTGAACAGTATTCTCTGTGTATTGCATCAACACAAAAGCCTGTGTGTGTGTGTGTGTGTGTGTGTGTGTGTGTGTGTGTGTGTGTGTGTGTGTGTGTGTGTGTTTTATTTACAAACATTTGGTGTGTGCCACCCAGTACACTTACTGTTGTCCAGTGTAGAAGAACTGCTTACATCAGCCACTATGCACTCGCCTGTATACACCCCTCAGACCTATCAGCCATGCAGCACATGCAGTAACTGTTGTATAGACCTGTTACTTGTGTTCAGCTGTACCCGGGTTATGACAGAGTCAATGTGTTACCACAGTGCCACACTCCTTATAGGAAAGGACAGCAGACCAACAACCTCCTGACACACAGACACCTAGAACACAAACAGAATACATTATGGAGACCACATTCAATCAGTGTTAATAATAGCAATAATGCATCATGGCTGGACAGTTACACACCCTGATGTGTAAGCATACAACTATGAAAAGAAACAAAAATCTAAAAGGCTTGGAAATAATATGGTTAGCACTTTCGTTTATTTTAATAAATAACCTTCAGACAAAGAAATTTCAGGAAGTTACACAATAAATAGTGTAAAAAGAATGACATCACTTCCTATAAAAAATGCATCAGTAAAAACAATAAACTTTTCTATACAGTTAAAAAATATTAATCAAGGCAATACATGTACATTTTTTTTTACATATTGCTAATAATGCTAAATATTCATCTTTCTAGAGACTTCAATTTTAAAAGACACCTTAAAGAACATTGTTCATTCAAACCAGGGAACATATAGGCATTTAATTGTAGTTGCCATCTTAGCTTCCTTTCCTCTAAAATTAAAAACCAATGTCCCCCTCGAATGTCTTAGGAAAGGCTCTGCAATAGCAGTGGATTTACCTTTATTGAACGAAGTGTTGAGTAAACCCATGTTTTTGGTTGCTAACGGCATTTCTGTGAATGCCAGTGTCATCAACGGCTTGGAAGCTATGGCTAATAACATTAATGGAGGTATTGTAGAACTTTAGAAAACTTTTGACACCAAACTTAAATGCAAGAAATTCCAACTAGAGATTACTTATCTCAAAGAATGCTTGAAAAGACGACAGATACCTAAGGGTTTGAGGCAATGGAGGTATCCTGTTCGTCTTGTTAGAAATTCCTCTTTTCATTGTGAATTATTACATCTATTTGATGACCAAGGTTGCCAGTTTTTGGAACTGTTAATTAAGGATTACAAGATTCAAACTGAGAGACTAACAGCTGAACTTGTCACTCTTGAAAATGCTATTAAAGAAAATAAGGATTTTTCTAGCTATAAATACGACTGTTGTCGGATTTTTAATAGTATTGACAATGCCATGTGTAAGTACCATGACACCAAAATTAAGAAATTAGCTACAGACAAAAAAGACTATGACAATGGTGTGGCTTATCCTACCCTTCCTCTTATTCACTCATATAACACCATTGATAACACTTCCAGTAATCCTGGGTTTTCTAACATTCCCAAAACATCACTGGCCAGTGGTGAGGATGTGGTCATTAATTATCAGAATGGACAGGTGACTGTTCCCTCACCACGACATAGTGAACATTTGAAGGATAAACAATCCAGTAGGGGCTCCAATGAAGTTAGTGATTTTTCCATGAACAAGCAGAACAACCAGACTCAGACAGGGAGAGGTTCTTACCAGAATCATCGACAGAGATGAGGGAACCGTCGATGGAGATAGTTTCACAGACTGATCCATTTTCTGTTTCCCTCGACAACAATTACCCAGGCCTGACTGTTCACTCTAATTCATTGGGGGACTTTAAAGTGTATAATTTTTCATCCTTTGCTGTGATTCAGGACTTGGTTAACATTCTATCCAAGAGTTTATCATTTGTGCCCAGCAAGGCAGCCAATTTGGCAGATACCCTTTTGGATTTTAAGTTGTTCTTATGTAAGTTAAATCTGAATTTATTATTTGGTAATAACAATGCTTTTAGTGATGAGAACCGTGTGTCCAGTGTATTTAATCTCCCATTACATCCCACCCTTTCTTTTTATGAGAAAATGTGTGAAAGTGATTTTAGACATGTATTGTCTAAGTCTAGGTTTGATAGTAAAACACATTATAATCTCTCCAGAGATGAATGGCATGTAATTAATGATCTTCAAATGCACAACATCAGAGTATTAAAACCCGACAAAGGGGGTGGTTTGGTTTTCATGAATGACAGTGATTATAGGTCTAGGGTTTTTCATGTGCTTGAATCTGAAGCCAATGTTAAAGTTTTATTGAATTAAGTTAATATCGCTTATCAACGTATCAGATCTTTACTTAATGATTTATTCATGGAAGGGTCACTTGATATTAACATTTATAATTTTTTGGACATGTTGGCACCAAAAATTCCTACCTTTTTTGCTTTGCCCAAGATCCGCAAGGATTTATATAACCCACCTTTACGCCCGATAGTCAATGGCAGGGGGTCAATTACTTATGCTTGTGCCAAACATGTTGATTCTAAACTGAATATTTTTTTAGGAGCAGAAGCACAGATTTGTCGTGACTCCTGGCATTTTTTGCTTGCTTTTAATTCTTTGGAGTTTGATGAGAATTTGAATTTTCTTACAGTAGATATTAAAGATTTATATACTGTTATTCCACAAGACTTAGGCCTGGAATGGGACAGGAATTTTTTGCATGAGAAAGGCATCGACAAGGCTAAGATTTATTTGATGGAATATATCTTGGATATAGTATTATCCAATAACTTTTTTCTATTTGTTAATCAGTGTTATTTACAGACAACGGGTGTGGCCATGGGTTCTCCTTGAGGTAGTTTTGCTATCTGTGTCCTGGCCTTTTGGGAGAACAATTTATTGTTTAAGAATGAACTGTTGTTCAACAATAGAGTTGTGTGGTATACCTGTTACTTGGACAACATTTTTATTTTCTTCAGAGGTGACCAAAATACTGCTAGTGAGTTTGTAGAATCTATTTCAACATTAACTGATTTTTTTGAAATTTACTTTTCAGTTTGGTATTGATTCCATCTCATTTCTGGATTTACTTATAACTAAGGATTATACCAATGGAACCTATCTGGCTAGTATTTTTAGGAAACCTACTTATTTGAACACTTTCCTACACTTTAGTAGTTCACACCCCTTTAACCAGAAAAAAAAACAGTTATTAAGGGGCAATTAGTGAGAGCAGCCAGAATGTCATCTTCATAATTAAATTTTACATTGAATGTGAAACATTAAAACATATGTTTTTACAACGGGCTTATCCACCATCCTTAATAGATCAGGTGATTGTTGAAGTCACAAATAAAAGGAGGTCAGGTATTTACAAACAATTATTAGATGCAAGGTCTCTATTACATCAGTCAAATGTTGTTGTTGAAATTAATTCAGTTGAAATGGTTTCAGATATGGATGGTGCGGAGAACAACTTTAATACTAATTTTAATATTAGTTTTATTACAGCTTTCTCTGTAGATGCCTCTCTCTTAAAGAACATAGTTATTAAGAATTGGGCATTTATCCATGATGACCACACTATTCAAGGGAAATTAATTAGTAAACCTAGGGTAATTTTTAAGAGGGGGATCAATTTTAAAGGGATTTTGGAGAGAGAAGTACTCAACCCTCTATTAACACCCCTGGTATGTTCAAATGTGGTCATTGCAATTTTTGTAAATTCATTTGTACTGATTCTCATTTCCAGACTAATAATGTGAAGTACACAATTAGAGGTAGGTTTAGTTGTGACACAGAGGGAGTTGTTTACCTGGCCAGGTGTGACCACTGTGATGCCTTCTACACAGGTAAAACCTAGAGGCTTTTTAAGCAAAGAACTTCTGAACATACTTATAATATGGGCAAACAGAATTTAACTAATGCCTTGGCTAGGCATGTTTAAATCATCCAGATCACACCTTTTCTTTTATGATTATAGAGAAAGTTTCCAAAGACATTCGAGGGGACCTTGGTCTTTAATTTTAGAGGAAAGGGAGCTAAGATGGCAACTATATGTTCCGTGGTTTGAACGAACAATGTTCTTTAAGGTGTCTTTTAAAACTGAAGTCTCTAGAAAGATGAATATTTAGCATTATAAGCAATATGCACAAAAAATTTACATGTATTGCCTTGATTAATTTTTTTTAACTGCATAGAAAAGTTTGTTGTTTTTACTGATGCAATTTGTTATAGGACATGATGTCATTCTTTTTACACTATTTATTGTGTAACTTCCTGAAATTTCTTTGTTTGAAGAAGTTTATTTATTAAAATAAATGAATGCGCTAACCATATTATTTCCAAGCCTTTTCATTTTTTGTTTCTTTTCATAGTTTTGTGAGTTGTTTTTATTTAGTTTTTCATATTGGCTGTTGTGTAAGCATGAAACATTCCAGCTGACAACACTTTAAACAGCATTACATTGCTAAACATTAGTACGTTCACCTTGTGCATCAGAACCATATAGACATGTCCCTGCATCAATGGTATGGATGACAAGGATGTGGCACAGGTATCATCATATGCACAGGGTGTGGTGTGAGTTTGCCAGAGGTCTAGGCGGAGCTGCTTGGTTGACATCATGTGTGTGGGTTAGGGGGTTGTCCATCACATGGCCTGTGCAGACATGGTGTGTGTAGGTATGGAGGTGCCCTAGCTGTGATGGTGATGTGTGTGGGTGTGTATGGATTCACACAGTTCTGCCATGTGTCTGCCCTATACAGGAGTATGTTGGACAACTGCATACCATACATGGCAGGGTGTACAGTTGACTGTGCCTGGCCATGGACATGGAAACTGCCCCTGCCAGGGGTTGCATGGGCACCATCAGGCAGAAGCCAATATATGGTACTCTCCCCTGATGATGGCAATTGTTTACTGGATCTGCATCCCTGTTGGGACCAACCAGGAACATGTGTACATGGCCTGCTGCATTGTGGTGTGGACGGCACCCCCCCCCTGCAGTGCCGGTGCTGGTACTGCCACTACAGGTGCGGGAGTGAGATGTTGCACGTCCACCTAGACCTCCATCTGTTGATGTTGCTGATCTACGTCCATGTGGCCGATGCCCTACTCCCACCACATGCTCTACCACAGACACAACACAGTCGAGGAGTCCCACCATCTCACCCAACTGTCTATTCATGACCCCTGCAAAATAATGTTGGGCATCTGCATGATCATGGATGTACTCAAGTACAGCAGGAAGATTAGCCCTCTGGAGCCTCAGACCATCTCTGGTGTAATGTTCCATACATGCCTTTCCCTCCATGATGGGCCAAAACATGCATTTGATGACACCTGCTGTGGCACTTCTGATAGGGGCATGATGGCCAGCAGCCCTCCTACGAACACCACTGTTCTTCTGCCTGTGTTGGACCTCACCAGTCATCCACCTATGGTTGCTGTGTACAGACACACTTGCCATAGTCACCGCACTTTCCTGTCCCATGCCACCACCTGCCAACTGTCCCTTATCTATGGCCACTTGTTATGGGGTATATGTAAGCATTGTGACTATGTGCGAGGATGGAGTGGATTAAAGTGAGATGGTAACCAATGCCACAGATTCCGCCCTTGACAACCCTGCCTCTGCCTCACTATGCCTATCATCATTGTCAGAGTCTGTATGGATACTAATATCGGTTTGCCTGCAGGAGGGACCCTGACCCACCTCGCCACCTGTGAGGGCCAGACAAGAAATTTAAATTAAAACCTGTACGTTATGGTTTACTTCTACACACACACACACACACACACACACACACACACACACACACACACACACACACACTTACAGGTGAGGTGGCACATAGATATTACACAGACCTTTCATTACCCAACAGTTGACATGCATGATATATGGCACTCAACAGCATGCACTGCAGCCATTTGTAATCTTTGTTACCAATAATATACATCTCTGTGATGCATGAGTTGTGTTAGTAGGTGATGCCCCTTCCCCTGGAACACACTCCACCCATGTACACATTATTACTGTGCACCTGTACAGCACACTGGCATGTACTGTGCACCATACCTCACAAGTGTACAGACCATTGCTGAACGTGTAGATGTCTGGCAGTTATGTTTGCTCTGTTGCTCACAGCCACTATGTGTTTGTCTGACACATAACTGGGATGATATGAGATCTGATTTCAGTACTTAATGCCTAACCTTTGATTTGCAGATCTCATCATCAGCAGTGCATGTATGTGCAATAAAATCTGGTTACACTGACGTGCATGTATGTGCAATAAAATCTGGTTACACTGACAACCTTCAAAGTTTCATGTGTATATGAGGAGTGTAATTTAAGTGTGCAATGGGGCCACAATACTGCATTTGATAACATTGCACACACCTGATATTTGACATATGACCTGTGCAATCCAATGCAGTATCAACAAATGTGTTAGTTGTGGCAATGCTGAATGAGATGCATACAATATGTGGGTTGCATAAGTGTGCATACCCTTAAAACAATGGTTTGTTGAAGCACCTGTTAAGTGACCTACAGCAGTCACTATTCCTGGAAGGGGTATACTAGCATGGCCCATCTTTACTTGGCATTATTTGGTCTGTCTGCCCTACAATGGTCCCCTATCTCTGCCTGATTGCAAGGTCAGCTCATGTGCACAGCCCTTGGAGGTCACACACTGGCTTCACTATTGCTGTAGAGTCTGGCACAATTCATAACCTTTACTGTGTTCAGATACAGCCATTCTTAGCTAGCTTAGGATGTATACTTTGGTTCACTATTATATTTGAAGCTGACATCCCTCTCCATCCTCAGCCTTATTGCAGATGCCTGACAACTATGGGCCACACATGAGTGTTATTTTGCAGTGTTCCAAATTCCACCCACCATGTCTACCAGCCTAGTTCCAGCTAATGAACAGCAACCCTAAAGGTGTACACTGGCACCAGCAAGCTAAAGTTGGGGATGGTGGCCCTGAGATGGAGTGAGGTGTTGCTTGTGCCCCACACGTATCTTTATGAATACTGTCTGTAGGTTTGAGCCTTGGTCTAATGACAACATTACACATTGCAACACATGCCTTTCTGAGACTTGATGTTATGCTTATACTACCTGTACAAATCCCTGGATGATGTTTCATGTGGGACAAATCTTCCATCTGATTACCCTAACCCATAGGCCAAAGTTATGCAGAATCCAGGTGATTGTTAACACAGGTACTACACAGGCAGTACTTGCTAGACATTCCTGCAACTCCCTAAGTGTTGCTGCATGTCTCTGAGCAGCCTTCATGACCTGTTTGCAACAGGTTTGGTCATCCATTTTGGATGGGCATCTGTTTCTTTTCTACATCACTGTTGTCCCATATTTAATACACCTCTAGATCACTGCCTGCACTGTTTGCCATGGTATATGCAATCATGTGGTAAGGTTACTTTTCCCACTCCTGACTGCTACCTTTCAGATATGGGATCCATTTCATGCTTTGTAAGATGTGTGCAAGCCATGGCTGCCTCTGTTGCAGGCGACTGGTCAAATGTCATGGACATACTTCTTGGACAGCAGACCATCACTTGCTGTTACATTGATGCCCTGTACTTGATGGCAGGTGTGTACTCAAGAAGAGTGAATGTTGTCAGTACATCACAAGCTGCCTCCAAAATATGTTATTTGGAGTGTGTTTAAAATGAACATGTACAGCATGCATTATGTGTAGGTGTGTTATATGTGTGCATGGCAAATAGCTTGGCCTTAACATGACCAGTGTATTGGCAAACATGAACAAAACAACCCTATACTCACCAGCTACAGGCTGCTGTCCCAGTTGTATACAAGAGAAACCTAAATAGTTGTTGGAGAGAAGTAATATCAGTAGCCACACCTGTGGCATTGGTACAGGGTGGAAGCAGCATTTCAGCACTTCCACAGTACAACCCCCAATACTAAGGATTATGCACATCTATGCATTACTACACTCCAACAACATACTATCTTATCTGACATATGCATGTAGATACTTTACAGATAAAGATGGATAAGCAACAGTGTTGTAGTGATATGCACTGGGGCTTTACCTGTACGCTCCTCATCCATTATGTGTATGGCACCCACCTCCACAATGCTGTCTTTGGGTTCATGGCTTGTCCGGCATTCGGGTGCTGAAAGCCTGACGAGGAACTCCTCAGTGTGTCTCAGTGGGGGCTGGATGGCTTGACCCCCCCACTTGTGGCTAGCCATTCCCTCACAATGGCAGCAGCCCACTGATGGGCATGGCGGATGAGGTCAGTGCAATGATGCCGCACCTGCTCATAATTTCAGCTGTGGAGGCTGACATCATTTACCCTGTGGACGAGGTCGTTCCACAGGGTGGTCCTCTCCTGCAGATCCTGGGCTCTGTGGCTGAATAATATGTTGTAATGCTGTATGACATATTGTATTATGGTGTCATTCTCTATGTTGGTGAATGTTGGCAGCCATGGACATTGCATATTACCTGGGAGGCATAAACAGGAAATAAGGTCACAGAACCTCATATGGTTGTCCACTTGCACATCAACAGTGGATATTACTTGCAAATAATCCAGAGTATACCATAACACTGTAAGCTGTTATGGCTTTGGCATCTGTCTAGTTCCCTCACTGTTGGATGCTTAATTGCATAATCCTCTATTCTCCATTCATTTCTGTGTAGAGGGATAACAGTGGCCATCTTCCATCTGGATGGTGCGTGGATGGTGGCAAGTCTGTGTTTGACTGCAGTGTGTGATGGAGCTGTAAGCACATGCCTGAGCTCATGTAGGAGGCAGACTGTGATATTCCCATGCAGCATGGAGACTTGCTGTTGTTGCC
Source organism: Protopterus annectens (assembly GCF_019279795.1). NCBI lineage: Eukaryota > Metazoa > Chordata > Ceratodontiformes > Protopteridae > Protopterus > Protopterus annectens. Next base: position 708,096,275 of record NC_056734.1, read on the forward strand.
ATCAGTAGGCATTATGTAGAAGCTCACCACTGATGAGGGCAGGAGTGTGGTTGATGTGCATATCCCCCTGTACAAATGTTGTGGACAGTGTGGCACTGTTCCCACCTAATCTGTCTGATACAGGTTGCCTGTATCCATGGCATGTGTGTATGAGATGTGCTTTAACCCCAGTACAGGTTGAATTGTGTTACTGCTTCTGAGACTGACAACATATGTGGAGACATTGTTGCAATTGGCCTTGGTGGTGTGGATATGTCTGATTTATAGTCATAGTCAGCCTTACAGGAAGTCAACTGTGAACCTACATGCTTGCTCAGATAGAGGTGGACTTGCTTCCAAGTTGTGGTCTGCACCTATGTGTCCCTGTACAGACACTATAGCAACGTATTATGTGCTTTCTGTCTTGGTGGTGTCCACCAAGGGGGATTACTCTGTCATTAGTGGAGGCTGGTTGTACAGGTCAGGTACTGCTGATTCCATATAGCTACAGTGGATATAAAGTGTATACACCCCTGTTACAATGCCTGGTATTTGTGCAATTGAAACATGGCCCCACAAACGCTCATTTCAACACAATATCCACCTGTAATGTGATCTATAACCTGCTCATTTCAATTGAAAACATAATCTGTTCTGTCAAAACATATGAGAAATACTACTCAGTACAGTAAGCCAGTTGAATGTGTTTGCACACCCTTAAACTGATATGTTGCATAAACACCTGCTGAGATGATTACAGCATTCATTTGTCTTGGTTTGCACTCTAACATCATGGCACATCTTCACTTGGCAATAGTTGCTCACCTTCTTTTAAACAGATTTGTTTCTTTTTCAATAGAATTGTACAGGTTATGGGTCACATTTGAGGTGAGAAACATTTTAAAATGATTTTATGTGGCCTCATTGACATATAGCGCACAAACCTGGCATTCCAACAGGGGTGTGTACACTTTGGATATTCAGTGTATATGGGTATTGATATAGCTGTTTATGGTGGGCATGGACAGTGGCTCATAACACAGTTGTATACTTCTCTGATTACTACCTGATAATCATGCCTACTATAGTACTCATGTCAGTGTCATGACAATGCAACAATCAGTAGTTGTACACATTTTATTTTGTTGTATGCAGTGACACTGATATTACACACGTGCAACAGGCACAACCTATTTTACAGACTGCTTGTAACCCATGTTATTACTTTATTGCCTTTCAGCTGAACATACATATACATACACATGCTCAGGGGATACCTGGTTTACATTTTATGTTCTTTGTCAGTATGGCACACTGTATTTACAGTCTTGCAGCTCAATCATACTTCTCAACCTGTTATAGCAGGCTTATGGACAATGGTCCACATCAGTGGGTGACAACAGGGAAATCAATATTGATAACATATTAATATAGCTCCCAAACACAGAAAAAACACCAACCAAATAAAAAATAAATAAAAGAGCTGCACCAGAATCCAAGAAAGTAGATTTATTTAGCTCTTTCATTTTTAATTGAAAACGTGTAAAGAATACAAATGCATCAAAAACACTGACCCTACTTATACCTCTCCACTCAATTAACTTGATTAGAAAAATCTTTGTACCAATAATTAATTAACTAAAAGGTACATACCTCTTAAAAATGCACTCAACATATACAGGACGTAAGATAAACTATAAACATTAAATATGACTTACATATTAAGTATAATCACACAATATATATTTTAATAAATCTTGAATTACATAATACTTTCAGCTTTTAACCTAAGGATAGAACTTAAGGAGATAGTGCTATTTAGACCTGGGTGCTCAGTGGCATTGGATCTGTCCCCCAATGTTACTTGCTCTAAAATCGTAAACTTAAAACTGTCCCTCATTTTTATGAACGTGTACTGCCAAAGCATTTTTCATGTCTTATCTATTTATGTCATAAAAATGTTGATAAATCTTGCTCCTAAGGGCATTGATGGTTTTCCCTATGTAAAAACCTGGGCACTTTGTGCACTGGGCAAGGTAAACTACTGCCTTACTACTACAGGAAAATTTCTTCCTGAGGACATGCTTACCATTATTTGGTACTGCTACTTCGGTGCCTTCAATAATAGATTTACATTGTAGGCAGAAGCCACATTTTAGCATACCACCACTATCTATGTTTATTTTATGTGTTCTCTCTAGCATATTTTTAAAGGTGATGTCCTTTTTATATACAATTTTAGGGAATGTCCCCACTAGGTCCACATAATCTTTACTGGTATTAAACAAGTTGCAGTTGTGTTGTATAATTTCACTAATACCTGGAAATTGATTATTATAGCTAAAAATAGCTGATTTTTTAAAAACAGTGGCTTCAGACCTTGGCTCATTGTCATGTATGTCACTTCCCTTTCCAAGTAGTGGTACAAAATGACCCCTTTACCTCTTATTAACAATCACTTATGATATATTATCTACAAAGACATGTGGGTAACCTCTTTGTGTAAGCATCCCTTTCAATACATGAATTTGATGTAAAAAATCATCCCACTCAGATACCATCCTTGCTAACCGAACACCCTGTCCTTTTACCAAGGATTTTATCTGATGTAATGGATGAAAACTGTTAAAATGTAGGAGAGTGTTGGAATAAGTGGACTTTCTAAAAATAGTTGTTTTAAAGCCCTTTTCATCTCTAGCCTTACTGATAGTAATATCCAAATAGTTTATTGTCTCATGTTCTACTGTTTGGGTGAAATCCAAAAAATCAGTGCTGTCCTTGATAAAGGCCAAAAACCTTTTTAATTCTTCTTCGTCACCATTCCATAAAATAATTATGTCGTCCAAATAACGACCATAATATTTCCAATGTTTTGCAAAATTGCTGCTAAAGACAAATTCTGTTTCCCAAAATGCTAATACTATATTAGCAAATATGGGGACACAAATGGCCCCCATTGCCACCCCCTTATATTGTTTAAAGAGTTGTTCCTCAAATACAATGATATTGGTGTTTAGAACTAATTCCATAAGTGTTCTAAGGGTCAAGATGCGTTCATGACTAATATGTGTCTGTTCACAGAGAAAAAGATAAAGCACTCAATACCTACATCATGGGGAATTACAGAAAATAAATCCCTAACATCGATGGTGACGAAAAGAAGTCCATCCTCATACATATTCCTGTTAATTTTACAAAGGAAATCCTAAGAGTCTTTAACAATCCATGAACATTCTTTAAGTGCAGATTTCAGTTGTGTATCTATAAACTTGGCAGTAAAATAGGTCTTGGATGCTTTTGCATCAACTATTGGTCTAAGGGAGGGGGGGTTCTAAGTCCTTATGTATCTTTGGTATACCAAAGATTGTGGAAATTTTGGGACATTTTACTTCCAGAAACTGATGCTCATCAAGACTAATTTGTCTGTTCAATGTAAGTTCATCTAACATGATATCAACTTTTCTGTACAAAATATTCTTTTCATTCAGACTAATCTCACAATAGGTGTCTGTGTATAGTATACCAAACATTTTGTCAATATATGAATTGGTGTTCATAATAGCTAACCCCCACCCCCTTTGTCCGGCTTGTGGATCACTCCCCCTCTCTGATTCCTTAGCCGCTCGGACCTCCTCAGAGGGTGGTATTCTAATGGGTCAAAATTAAATTAATTGTCATCATCCATACCATTATTGTTTTTAAAGTTGTTAAAATTACTACTGTACACAGGTTCAGTATTGTTACCATACTTGTCATGTCTATTTTGACTCAATGGGGGTGGGGGATATGCCCTATGTTGAGCATATTCCTTTTCATCCCTCTTGAGTTTATATTCCTTCCTTTGCTTTAATTCAAGAATATACATATCAATTTGTTTAAAAAGGCTAAAATATTCCTCTTTTTTGGACTCAAATAACAAATCCGTATGAATGTTGTGGTCAAGTCTTTTTATCCTGCCTGATAAATCAGACATTCTTCTCTCATTGTCCCTGATAAGACAATCCAACAGTTCGCAACCATGTTTGTTAAAAGGTTGTATTAGTTCAACATGTAAAATGGAGTCCCTTACCAGACCTATTGGAAATTTCTACATCCGAAGGCCCTTAGGGATCTGTTCTCTTCGCTTACATTCTCTCAGATAGTTGTTTTCAAGTTGCAGTTTGCGATAGTCAGAAGTTAGAAATTCAAACTGCTTTAACTGCTCACATAAAGTACCATTTTCCTCAGTAGAGTGTTGTGAAGATGCAGCACACCATTCACCGTTACTTTCCAGCCATTGAGTAAATGTGTTGCTTCCATTATAGGAAGTTCCACCCCTCCTGTTGTCAGGATTTAAACCTGTATGCAAATCCTCGGTCCCTGATTGGCTGTGGTGCGAATGCTGCTGTCGCTGGGCTGGAGTAATGTCACTCATATTGCTCTCATCCTCCATAGTATGTCCGTTCAACCTATTTGGATGAGAAAACTGTGAATTGTCCGGTTGTTGGGTCAGCCTCTCCATAAGCAGGACTAGGTTTCCCACTGTCGCATTTAAGGTATGCAGCAATTGTGCCAAGGAACAAATAGTTGGTGGATCCGAGTTGCCAGCTCCTTCCATCACAGAAACACTCCAAAACACAGAAAAAACACCAACTGAATAAAAAATAAATAAAAGAGCTGCACCAGAATCCAAGAAAGTAGATTTATTTAGCGCTTTTATTTTTCATATGTTTTTTATATGTTATTTTTATATGTTGAGTGCATTTTTAAGAGGTATGTACCTTTTAGTTAATTAATTATTGGTACAAAGATTTTTCTAATCAAGTTAATTAAGTGAAGAGGTATAAGTAGGGTCAGTGTTTTTGATGTATTTGTATTCTGAAGACATTTTCAATGAAAAACGAAAGCGCTAAATAAATCTACTTTCTTGGATTCTGGTGCAGCTCTTGTATTAATATAGCTGACATAACACAAGTATATGTGTATGTGACTACATATATCAGTCAAAACTGTGACTATTGTCCAGCAGAACACTGTATAGTTGAATGTAATTAATTAAATATAACACAAGCAGTTTAACACACACATCTGCAACAGTACTTTACTATGCACATGCCCTATATAGGTATCTTAGATTTACAATACAAACATGTTTAATACTCATATTCACAGGTGACATATGGATATGGACAACATCCCATTAACTGGCCTAACAGTGGCACAGTCACAAATATTCGTCAGACACTCTAGTGGTTGCCATACGTGAGCTGTCCTTTCCAAGACTGAGTCAGGCTCCTCAGCTGTGACCCTACCTGTCCACCTCTTAGAGCATCACATCTGGACAAAGCCTTAAATTAGGGGGGGGGGATAAATAGGCACAGATCTTAAATATGCCTGTTACAAACCTACGGAGTTTGGAGCATAATACATTTTGCATTACCATGACTGTTCTGAAGGTGGTGGGGTATTGTCATTATGTCATGACTTCCATCCCCAGCTATTTGCCAGAATAATATGGATGTTAGGAGGAACAGACCAAACACTATGATGGGTAAATCTCAACATTCTGTGAAGATCTGTACAGTTGACAGGTATGGCCCACTGCAGACAGAGCCAGATGCTATGTCCATAGCAGTTGCTCAGCAGGACATCATTACAGGAAATCTTGTTGGCACATATAATTCTTTCAAAATCATCTATCCCATTATTACAAAGTACTACATTCAATTACATGCTTACATGTTTCACATCCCTGTTTTATTTTTATGCTATCTTCTGTGTTCCAGTTTATGTCTTCCTTGTTTTGTTTGGTTTAGTTTTCTTTTATTTATTTGTTTTTATTCTTTTCTTTTGTTTTCTCTCTCTCTCTCTCTCCACTACAAGGATTGAGCTGGTTTGAACAGGTTG
>NC_056734.1:708404639-708594639 GCF_019279795.1 Protopterus annectens
GCAACAGGTGGTGCACTCACATTTGATTCAGAAGGCTGTCTGCTCTATTCCATAACCAGGTAGATTTATTGCTGAGACTGCAGTGCAGTATAAAGAGGACCTGCACTCTGTGTGCCATCTTTTGGATGAGACGTTAAACTTATGCCCCATCTGTCATAGCTCATGAAGATGTAAAAGATCCCATGACACCTATTAAAAAGAGTATGACTCCTTTATTTGAATACAAAAATAACTCTTATTTACAAAATATTTACATATTTAAATATATAAATATACAAATCTGTTTGCAAGTATTCATAAGTTCCTTTACAATCATGCTAAATTTTCATCCCTATAAGACCCCAACTCTTTTTTACATAATGACCATCTGGTGTTACTTAATATTGTTGCTAAAATCCCTTTACTATTAAACATAATTTCATTTATTCTTTCATGCCGTATAATGCATGTAACCTACAATCATTTTTTATCTATTCTTTTAACATATTCTTTTTTTCTATTCTTATAATATCCATATTTCATCATATGTAGGTCTGTTTTATCCATTTTTTTTATATCTTCAAAAAAGTCTGCTTAAAATAGTTTTCTCCATCCCCAAGATTCAACAAACTTCATGTAGGTTCCATGCAGAGTCTACGCAGAGTGTATTAATGTATGTAATACTGTGCTTCACGTGGCATTGCACAGCCTTGAACCATGAATATTAATGATGTGCGGCATGCATAGACATGGTTTTGCTGCTTGCACCAGTGTTACTGGCCATGAAACCTGTATAATGAATGTGGATTGTTCCACTCAAACAGTAAACAAATGAGAGGACAAAGGGCAAGCATGCATTTTCTGAAAGATATGAAGTATAGAATAGAAATGTATATGTCATTATATATTGACTGCAGTCTTCAGTGATTTCACAATAAACCACCCAATTTACAAGGAGCAGGTCAAATATAGGATAAAAATATATGGACATTCTGCCAAACTGTGGACAGTCTACATTTTGTGTTTTAATTATTTTTTTTTTATCCTTTTCTTATTTTTTTTGTTTTTTTATTGCCACTGTTTGCATGATGAGCCACTTGACATAAACATGTGTAGCTATGTTCAGCTGGTTTGCACACAAAGTGCAGCAGTACACACACTGTAAGAATGGACCACCCAGGTTATAGACAGGACCCAGACAGCCACACATGAGCCAGATGCATTCACGGTAAGCATCATTGTCATACTATTAACAGCAAGAACCTTACGGTAACTACTAAGATACCAGATATCATCTCACTAATCCCATGGCAGCAGACATTAAGTGTAGCGGTGGAGTGCAGATGGTATGGGATTCTAGTACAGGGTGTGCAAGTTTTGTTTTACTGTTGTGTGATTGCAGATTATAGCGATGAAGCACAAGATACGAAACTGTTTTTTCAACCTTCTTGTTGTAATAGCTACAAGTGTAGGACAACCATATAAATGGCAAATTTGACTAGTCCATTTACACAAGTGCCTGTATACCTAATAAGCTAGACATTGCATTATTCACCACTGTTGAGCATCGCTTACTATCATGCAAATATGGGTGTCTGGCATTGTGCACCCTCGCCTAAAGTGTTTGCGTAAGTGTAAGCAATACACAACATTTTTAAATGCTGAAAATCCAAAATGTGTGCATTCTCAGTAAGCTCAAGACATGCAATAGGCAGAAAACAGCACCATATAAACTGCATTTGACAGGAAATACTACTTGAGCTTGAACTATGGCAGGCATTTCTGGAGTTGCTGGAGGGGGTGTGTGCTTTCGGGCGCAGTGATGGGGTGTCCAGGAGTCCAAGATTTTTGTTGGACTCCTAGTTAGGGAGCACAGGCCCAGGTTGCTGCAGCAGGACTATTCTGGTTCAAAATATAAATCTGAAAAAAAAAAAAAAAAAAAAAGAGAGAGAAAATGCTTAGGGTGAGAGAAAAAAGGCAGGACATTAGTAACTTCAAATGTGACATACAAAGCATTGATACAGTTATTTTACTCTGTTCTGTTACCTTTACTTTTAACACTACAAACTTCTAACAAATAACTTTGTGTACTGTTAAGACTACCCAGCTTGTAACAGAGGCACAATATACTACAGATTGCAGTAAGCAATCCTTGATGTGTGCATACATTGCATATATGCATGTTCCAAATATACTGATTACAGTTTATAGCAAGCCAGTGTTAACACTGCTTTACAGCGTTGATGTTACATTGCAATATTGATGAAAACCTTAACATATTTAATATGCTATATATATTTAATATATTTGGGAAGTATGGATTTTGAAGACACAGCCTGTGACTACTTTGTAATAATGAATGGTTGTTTTGCCCTTCAGAGTAAAGCATGCATATGCCACTATTACAGTTAAGAGATGAATGCTCAATGTGATACAACTGCATAAGTAATAAATAAATGTGTTATAACTTTTAATGCTAAAATAACTCCACTGTTGGTATGCATACATACCACATGCATCTTGCATTTCTGCCAATCTAGCAGCATGGGTTCACATATTCAGTGCACACTCTATGATGGCTGCAGAAAAAACAGAACACAACAAAATACCATTAAGCATACTAATCCTGACTATATCCAGCTTTTAACACTGACAAGTAGTCCCTGTATGTGATGCTTAAACATCTGTGGGGTGCCCCAGTCCTACATTCCCCAATCCAATGGTTGAGGGTATCCCTGTTCCTCATCCTGAGGTCTTTGTAGTAGTGGAAATACAAATCAGTAGCACAGAAGGTACCAGTCCAAGCACAAAAGAACAAAGTAATCCAATAAAATTCAAACGATTTAATTAAGCGCTTTTCTTTATAGCAAATGTTATAACTTTTTCAGATCAGAATGAATACAACCATCCGCGTTTAAATACATTATTTAAAAAAAATGTGACAAAAATACACCAACAAACTAGTTGTGCTTTCAATAGTAATTTCCAATTAAAGCAGTCTCTGCAGAAATTAACAGGAATACTGTGTATAACATTTTAAAAGAAATACTACACCATAAAAAGTCTTATAATAATACAATACTCAATCTGTTTTAAATGTTATTAAATTAATTTGCCAGTAGATATAAAGGCAAATAATCATACACTAATTTACCTGTTTAAACTCTTAAGCTTTAACAGGCACAAAATGTTGCATGACTCGTTTAATCCTGGATTATTAAATGCATTTAAAGTAATCTGCCAGAATAACTCTAATTCTTCTAAAAGTAACGATGTAGGGCCACCTCTTGCATCCATTTGTATTTGGTCAATGGCTTTAAAAGTAAATGTATGCCCTCCAGTTACTTGGGAATGCCTTGCCAATGCATTATCTATCTATTTATCTATTCTTATCCATGGCATACACATGATCATAGATTCTGTCACGCGGTCTACATTCGGTTTTACCTATATAGAATGCTGTGCAGAATCTACACTTAGCTAAGTACACCACAAACCTGGAATTACAAGTTAGCTTAAATTTAAGTTGAAATTTCTTATCATTAATAATAAATGTCTTTCCTGTATCAATCAGGCTACAAAATCTACAAGTACCACAAGATGACATACCAGCTTTATTATTCACACCAGGGATGTGTTTACTATTTAACAAGTCCTTGAGGTTGCAGCCTTTTCTAAACACTATGTTAGGTGAGTAACCTAACTTCCCTAACAAAAATTTATCGTTACTAATTAATTCCCAATTTTATTTACAATACAGGAAATTGCTGAACTTTCCAGATTATAAGTAGTAATAAAACTAGACTTGTAATTTGGCAGTGAGCATGCTTGTAGCATTGTTGTATTATATGTAGATTGTGTATTATATTAACAAATTCATCATGGGCAATCAAAACCTTGCCATCATTGTGTAAAATAGAAGAAATCACCCCATTTTTTCTTTTATTTTGAACTTCCTCAACCACTTAATTTATTAAATCAATAGGATAGCCACGTTTCACAAACATGTCACTAAGAAATATGCATTCAGCAAATAAAGTTTTTATGGTGTAGTATTTCTTTTGAAATGTTATACACAGTATTCCTGTTAATTTCTGCAGAGAGTGCTTTAATTGGAAATTACCATTGAAAGCACAACTAGTTGGTTGGTGTATTTTTGTCACATGGTTTTCTAAATAATGTATTAAAACGTGGATGGTTGTATTCATTCTGATCTGAAGAAGTTATAACATTTGCTATAACAAAAAGCGCTTAAATCGTTTGAATTTTATTGGAGTACTTTGTTCCTTTGTGCTTGGACTGGTACCTTTTGTGCTTCTGATTTGTATTTCCATGTCAGTTTATTTAATTGAGTTGGTTTGTCTCTGTAGTAGTTCCTACATTGTACACCAGTGCGGTCGATACTGGTAGCACTGGCCAGAGCCTGGGTCAGACTATTGCATGCCTCTGCTTTGTAATTTGAGCCACAATAATCCCTCTGAAACAGTATGGGCCCATCTTCATTGACTAGGAGTCCAACAAACACTTTGGACTCCTGAATGCCCCACCTTTAAGTACAGAACCTCAAAAACACTCCAGGAACACCAGCCATGCCTTTCACAGTCCAATACCAATATAGAGTGATGTTTTCCCACCTATTGTGGGTATTGTGCTTACTGGGAGTGTGCACTTTCTAGATTTGCAATATTTGATAGTGTTGCTCATTGCTTACTATCAATCAAACACATTGTGCAAGAGTGCACACTGCTGGGAAATGTGTTTGCACAATAGCCAATAGTATTAATTGAATGCATCTGGTGTACGTGTGTGGCTGTTTGGGTCCTGTCTGCTACTCAGGTGGAGCATTTATCCAGTTTGTGTACTGCCACTCTACATGCAAAGGAGATGCACATAACCAAATCCATTTGTGCTTAGCAGTGCATAGCACAGACAGCTGCCCAAAAAACATAAATAAAGTATAAAAAATGGAGAATTAGTCGAAATGCAGAAAATCAGTCTATGACATACACAGTAGAAACTGTTAGTACACATGAGATATGACTACATAGGTCTGAATCTCGACTCGACTGCAATGCACCGTCACAAAACAGGACAGGGGACTTATACATCTTTTCCCCACAATCACATTTGCAGCAAATACATGACATAATTCCTCACACAACCAAGTGCAACTAAATCTAAACTGATATCAAGGCATGACCTATTATTTATAAATGTATTCTATGTAATATATTTGTATGTAGTGCACTTACTGATTACACAACCTGCTATGATTATTCCTTGAAAATATACAGCTGGGTCCTGCCTTTCTGTGTTTTTTGGTCATTCCTTAGTAATCTGACCAGTACTCAGAGACATGCAGTGTGTAAGCTAGTCTATATCATTTACCTTAAAATCTGTGAGGATATTCACTGGCCACAATATGATATGCAGTTGCCATCAAATTAATGGAAGGTTGGATGCTACAAACATGCATAGACTGCTGTTGTGGAGGTGGGAAGCAAAGGTGGGTTCCTGTCATGGTACATGCAAGGGTATAATGTTCTTTCAAAGAGGGTGGAGCCAAGCTTAGTTACTGTTATGGCACAAACAAGGCTATGCCACTCTCCTTGTTTTGCATCCTGCCTGTTTGGTCTTGTGAGGGTGGTGAGGCTGGAAACTGGTATGGGTCTCATTGCTTTCAAACTTCTCTGTTATGATTTCCCATTTGAAACATATGTTGCTAAACTGAGGGCATGCAGTTATCATCATTACAAAACTTAATTAAACATTGCTGGCTGAAATTCATGTTTAAAACCTCTGTGATTCTTTATGAATGAATTTTAGCCAGCAATTTTTAATTAAGTTTTTTAATCAATTAAGCATTGATGTCATCAATTAAGGAATAATAATGATTGGTGGATGAAGTAACAGTAAAGGTATTTAAATGCAGAAATGGCTTAGCTTTTTTAACAGTCTGAGGAAGCATTCGAGAGAATGTGAAAGCGCTTACTGGATGTTTTATTGTTTTGTTCTGTAGTTCAGTATGTTTAATAAAAGGTCAAGCTTCTTATTGTCATGTTGTGCCTCAAGAAAAGGTTATCTTAATTTTGAAACTACATTTTGCTCGAGGCACTTTACCCTTTGTGGTTGATTCATTTTGCTTAACATTTCATGGTGATTGAGAGAAGTACATTTATTACCTCCTGTTTTACAGTTAAATGTGATGATGTTGGCCTTACTTCTTGCTTAATTTCTTTCAGGACCATCAGGAATCCAGCAACGTAGGCCTCCTTCAGGTGGTAAGCCAAATCAAGTTATTTCACTACTGCAGATCAATTTGTACTAATCTAATATGTCATTTTAAGTCTGCTGTGTGTATTGCTGGACTGCCTGTAATAGTGGTAGCACTGTTAGTTGTTTAGCATATATTACACCATAGCAGTGCAGATATTAATGTATGCATGTGTTTTTCCCTTTTTATCACAGTGGGAGTGTCGGCCTTGTACCACCTGATTTCAGTGTCTCATCAGACACTGATGATGATGATGGTAGCAAAACTGAGGCACAGTCTTGAGGTGCACAGGTTGAATTTGATACAGAGGTTGACATCCAGCCACCCCATTCTTTTTCCCTGGACACAACCAGTAGGCTTACACCTACCCAGTTCACTGAACTCACAGATATAGGACATGAAGAGGGAGATGATATTGAGCAGGGAAGTGTGGCTACTGTGACCTTAATGCCTGTTGAATCTGGCCATAGATAATGTTGGTGAGGTGCCACGCAGAAGGATTGATTGGGGTGCACATTGGGGGCCTGCTGTCCCTCCTCCACCTGCTGCAGGTGTCTTTTCCCATGTCACTCAACATCTGTTGAGGGCTGTCATGGAGGAGGCACAGACATATTCAGAAAGGAGCTTCAGACAAATGCTCAAGGTTGTGGAAGTGGCACAATCTGATATGCATGACTGCCTCCACTGCGTCGCCCATTCCTGGAATGGATGAATGACATAGAACAAGGGGTGTTTGTCATGGAAAGAATAATGTCTGTGATGGAATATCTGCTGGGAGGGGAACAGCATCCTCATGGGTGGTCATGCTCAGGTAGCAGCATTCCATCTGACCTTGGGCATGGAGGTGCCAGTGCAACTCCTGGCACAGCCAATTCCCATGGTAGGGAGTGACAACACTGAAGGATGAGAGCCACCTCTTCCATGCATGACTCACACCTGTCCAACATACTAAGATGTAGAGCTAGCACTGAGCTTGGCTGTGTTCATGCAGACTCTGACACACCATTTTCACATGGAGGACCCCTACAGACACGCACACACACAGTCTGCTCCCTACTTTTTCTTTCTCACACACACTCACCAACCCTTTGTGTCAACCTAGGCCTTCTGCCACACCCACCTACATTCTGTGCAAGTGATAATAACTGTGCCATATCCCTGATTTCTCTCTTTTGGTTTCAGGGATACAAAAGCTTTGTGCCTGATGCAGAGGGTGCATAGCTACATTAGTGCCCAGTATATCTGCGTTTGTGTTCTTGAACTGATAATTGTACCTGTCAGTTAAATTTGCCTCACCAAATGATACAGTGGATAGCATCATCACGACAGTGTTTTCCAGTGTATTCTCTTGTAAGGTTTGTAAAGTCAGAAACTACAGTGTGTGTCATTACTTTATAACCTTTTTCTATTTTCCAGTCCATACGTATGGTGCATATCATAAGACACACCATCACATGCAGCTCTCAGGATTGTATGACAGCACTGTAGTCAAACTCATCAGAACAGTAATACTGTATAATGCTCTCTTTTGCAGGAATTTCACCAGACACATGCAGCAGCTGGACAGACCACAGGGCTTTCTCATCAAGATAACACAGGGTCTACTAACATGGACATGATGTATATGGATAGATTAAAAGACATGTCGCTGTCATCTGTCTGATATCATATTAATTTGTACCTGTTATTCTAAGCCTATTACTTTTGGATTAAGCACTTGGGCTTCAGGTCAGTTGTCTTACATTACAAAGGTTTGTAGTTTACACTCTGTGGGAGGAGAGGGTTGCCTCTGCTCTTCTGAGCTAGGAACTGCTGGTTGAATGCTCATTGTGGCTGTTGTTCTATATCTATTTGTTATGGTTTAAGCACTTGGCCTCCAAACCAGTTCTTTTACATTAGGAAGGTTTGTGGTGTAGTCTCTTGTGTCAGGAGAGGATAACCTATACCCTTTTAAGCTGGGAATTGCTGGTCGAAGGCTTATTGTGTCCAGTATTCTGAAAGTGTCTTGCTCTGGTTTAAGAACTTATGTTCCAGACCACTTATTTTAGACTAGGAAGGTTTGTTATCTACACTGTTGTTGGAGTGTTCTACTGGGTTACTGCTTTATTTAAAATGTTTGTTCTTCTGTTGTGATTTCAATTTTCTGCAGTTTGGATTTCTAGGACTTCTACATTTTATAGCATAGGCTCAATTCAAACTTGCTGAATCTAGACTATTTGGTATCATTGGAGCACTAAAACCTGCCCTCTTACATTAAGAAGGCCTTTCCTCACCCTTGTGGCAGAACTGTGCAGCCAAGAACCCATCTGTCTTAGGGATTGCTGGAATAAGGCTCACTGTTGGCATTTCTCTTGTTTTACTTTTTAAAAATAATTTAACTTCGCTTGTGTTCATGCATTGTATTTTAGGGTGTTTGCACTCAGTTTACTATAATTGTTCGGACCTTGCAATGCTGGACTGTGAGGAACTCAGGTGTGCATTTAAAACATTGACACATTTTTGTAATCCTAGCCCTCCATAGAATACACATTGTGTTAGTCTTACACCAAACCCTGGTCCATCTAGCCCACTCCCAAATAGTTACTACAGTATATACCTTCCATAATGGATGGACAGTTTCCCAGCATGTCTCCATGCAGCCTGAAATACTTGGGCACCCTGAGGCAACAGAGCAATTGACTCATGTATACTGACAACCAGTTACTGCTAAAACAAACTAATGCAACATGTGAGAGCTGTATCCATACTATGAATTTGGAATCAATTCTCTCACATAACAACAAACCAGATATCAAACACATTTTCAGTACACACAATTCACTTACTGCACATAAGCTCACAACACATAAACCCACATGCATGGAGGTAGACACTAGAAACCTAACTAAAGATCAGAGACCTCCCAAGTGCAAACCTACTGTACAAAATGCAGACCCAACAGAATCCACTACACATAATAATGCACACACCAGTGGTTCAGCCAATAAGCTACTCAGGCAAACTCAAAACCTAATGTCTTGATCATATGCAACTCCATAGTGAGACACACAGATGTCCTCCTCATCAGGCTGGACAAGGAGCAGGTTATAGTCAGCTGCCTGTCTGGTGCCAGGGTCTGTCAGATCATGTCCGCTCTCACGTCTCTCAGCAAGTACCATTATGACTCTGTCATAATCCATGTTGCAGTGAATGACTGGAGACATACCTCACTGTACTATGTGAAGGTGCTTGCCTCCCTCATAGTGAACTTTTTAGGCAATGTCAGAACAACTAAAGTCTCAACATAAAAGAATCTACCACAGACAAACTGAAGGTTATGCTGCTTAATGCAAGGAGCGTAAATCCGAAATTGCACTCACTGGAAGAACTCCTTACCTTGGAAGATGCCCATGTTTGTGCAGTCACACAAACATGGTTCAAGGCTGCAGAGAACACCCTGGACACGCAGGGGTACAATATCTTCCACACATTCACACATCAAAACAAGTATGAAAGAACCAAAGGCGAAGTTGTATGCATCTTCATTAAAGACAAATACACTGCAAGACTGGTCAAAGAGTATGACTCTGTAGTGCTACTCCAAATCTAATTGACTGTATGCAAAACCCCCTTACATATCACTGATAGCTACAGATCCCCCATCATGAAACACAAGGACCACTCTGCCTACTTAGACCTAAATGAGTCACTCACTAGACAACCAAGCCCCTTGGTCATGTGTGATTGCAACTATCCTTCCATCAGTTTGGAGTCATTTATGTGCACAAGTACACTCATCCTAAGGTAGCTGGAATTTGCTAATACACATGCTGTGTAACAGATAGTCTGCACCCCCACAAGGGGCATGAATATCCTAGACTTAGTACTGACCAACATAGTGGTTCTCTGCATTAACTCCTATTTATTTTGGTCCCCCTGGTTAAGTCATATCACAATTCAATCTTGTTGACATTCATAAACATACCAGACACCCCATCAGCAGCAGAAAGTATGAAACATTTCTCCAAAGCAAACTATAGGCTCCTAACAGATGCTATAAAGAGGTGCACATCTCCTACTACCACTGTCAGCAATGACTGCTATACAGAAGTGTAAACAAATGCTTTGCATAAACACCTATACAAATGTATAGAGTTTGCTGAACATGAATGGATCAAAACAAGTTCCTCACAGAAAACAAGCCACCCTGGTGGGCATCAAGCATACATAGGTTATACAAAAAGTGTAAGAAAGTGATGTCTAAAAACAAGAGGGAACTGACTCAGCAGCGGAAAGACACCCTCCACAGCTTGAACCAGGAAATTAGCTATCTTGAAAGGTCCTCTAAAGTCACGTATAAACCTGAAGTATTATCTCTAGCTAAAGATAATCAGGAGGATTTCTTCAGCTACGTCAGATATCTAAAAATGAAGGCCCAGCTTTGTGCCACACTAGTAGTGGATGGTACCACTCATACTAACCCTAAAGACATCACCAACCTGCTACTAGACAGTTTGGGGCAAATTTCATCCCCTTGTCCCCATCAGACATATCCCAAAGCATACCTGTCACCAGTCCTCTACCTAGTAACTTCCTATGAACCTAAGGTAACATCTGCCTGGGCTCCAGACCAGTGCTTGATCCTGTCCTGGTTGGATGGTTGTATATGCAATAATCTGATATAGCTGATTACATCAGCATTGTCTGTTGAGTGTATGGGCATATGATGATAACACTGTCCCGCATGCTGGTATAAAAGGATCTCTGTAATGTCAAGTAGCATCTGTCTCTCTCACACACACAGTTGACTGCAATGAGAACAGAACCCCTACTTATTTAAGTACATAAACTACAGAACACAGTACTATATGCAAGCACCATGGCACATGTCTGACTTTTACATGTCTGCAGGTCAAATTATAGTGGATGATATCAGCAGGCCATGTTGGAGAGCAGAGGCTGGGAGGGATGCATGAAATAGATGTGTAGTTTTCTGCAAGTATGAAACGACTAGCAAGTCATATCATTGTAGAAGTAACTGTAGGATAGCACATCTACTCTGCTGAGTAGATATACCCCCACACCCAGTTGACTGTAGTGAGAACAGAACCTCTACCTAAGTATACAGAATATAGAACTCAGTATTTTTCACAAGCATCACTTTTACATGGCTGTAGGTGAACTTATAGTAGATGACATCAGCAGGCCATATGGGGGGACAGCAGGTTGTGAGGCCTGCATAGGCAGATACATTCATAGGTTTATATAAGGCCAGTAGTCTAACTGTACAGTATGTCCCAGATGTGTAGAAGCCTAGCTGTGTAAAAATGCAAGTGCCCTTATTGAACATAGTTGAATGTTTGAATTTAGCAGAGCAAGGTTGTCAGTACTGCCGACTGCCCCTGTCCATGAGAGAGCACACAGCATTATATATTACACTTTGTAGTGTGGTTGATACATGTGTGTAAAATATACTAAGCCCCCCAGGGCTGTATTGTTTGAGGAGTGGACAAAACATGTATGTATTGTGAATATGTGATGTATACTGAGAATGTGCTCTGAAAAACTGCTCATATGTATAGAAGATTAGCTGAATTTGGACTGTCACCTACAGTGAGAGAGAGGTTACAACAACATAATGATGTTGTATAGCCAATTGGACGGAATCAAGTGTGTCAAGTAGACACGTGTGACATGGAGCGCTATGTATGGGACGTTTTTTTTTTCTGAGACAGGTGCCCTATTTTCATTTATTTTTTGATGAGAGAGAGGAATGTAGGAGAAGAGATGCAGGTATGTCTGAGAAAGATCAGTTGGCAAGATGAGGAAGCAATTGTTGACAGGACATACAAGACAACAGACAGGGACAGTGAAGAACACAAGAGGTGCATGAACACCATGGTTGAGGTAAGGGTGTGGACCTTGCAAACCCATGGATGATAAGCTGGGTGACAGTGTGAATCAAGTCCTCACCCACTGGACTGTTATCACTGTCACCTCACTGCACATATGGCAGATGTCTCTGACATATGGGTCTCCTTTTGTTATTCAGTACAGTTACAAAGCACAAAACACAAAATCTCCAAAAAGAAAAACTGATGGCAAAACAAGTAGTCCAAACCCACAAGTTTATTGTAAGCACTTTAGTTCACAATAATAACATGAACTTCGTCAGACAAACCCTAACAGTCCAACTCAACAGTAAATATTCCCCTTAATTACATAATTAAGCAATTCAGTTGAATGATTAATATATCACCATTGCTACACTTAAAACATTTTTTTAATTTTATAAAGCCAAAAACAAAAAGCACAGGAGCAGACCAGGGCTGACCAAATATGTCTACATATACGATCGTCACCAGCAATAGTTCCAAAGATCCAGATACCAACACAAAAAGTGTATCACATCCAAATTGTTTATTATAAAATGAATAGGTAAGCTGTTTCACCCGATTGGGCTTCCTCAGACCATAATCCATTTGTAATCAAACAGCATTCAATATATATACTCCTTCGATTCATTAATTATGACATAATTTCCTTTTAGGTAAATTCAAAACACATATCCATGTTAAAAAAAACAGTATATACTTATCAAAGTAGTAAAGAATGAGCTTTATAAACTAAATGCTTGCTAAATTTAAGCACAGATCCAACCTAACCCTTCTAAACCGGAGATATATATTAGAAACTATGTAACAAATATATTAAACAAGGAAGACCATTAAAAACATTGCACTAATTAAAATAATACTATAATAGTCAGCAAATACAAATTAAAAAAAATATTTAAAAACGTATTAATTATGCTGAAATTTAAGTATATTACTATTAATTACACCTATAAAAATATTCATCTAATATTTAACTTTCTATTTTTTAAAACTGGCTTAATAGGAATTTTGTCATTTAAGCCAGCAATGATGATATATTAATCATTCAATTGAATTGCTTAATTATGTAATTAAGTGGTATATTTAATGATGAGTTGGACTGTTAGGGTTTGTCTGATGAAGTTCATGTTACTGTTGTTATTCAGTACAGTGATAGAGAGCAGTGTCTCCATCTGGCATAGGCGTGCGCCCACAGTGCAGTACACAATCCTATGCACCATCCCTGGCAGTTCTTCTCAGGAGATAAAATCACCCCTTCTGCCACTACTCACCTGTCTTCTGAAGCAGAAGTACCCGAGGAGCCAGGTAGTGCAGGGGCAGCACAAGGGGTACTACCAGACTACAGCTCAGACATCCTGGGCCTTGTGGATTCTGTGGACCAGGTGTAACCCCCGTGATGTGGGAAAAGCAAAAAAAAAAAAAAAAAACCAAAACAAACAAACAAAAAAAAACTGAGAGAAAATAAAGGTTGAGGTTAGAGATTGCACAACGTGTCTTATTTGCTTGTTTAGACTGAGGATGGTGGTATTCCAGCTCTGGGTTCTCACTTTTGCATTTGTAGACAGCAGCTTGATTTGCTTACTGTATAACCTAGTAATGACAGATGTGTGTCTGTCCAGAATAAGGTAACAGTGTCCCACATGCTGGTGTAAAAGGCTCACTGTAAAGTCCAGCAATAGCTCACAAAGACACAGATGCACACATACACTCAGAACACACACACACACACACACACACACACACACACACACACACACACACACACACACACACACACACACACACACACATTTCACTGCAGTGAGAGTAGAACTACTACCTATCTAAGTACACAGACTACAGAACACAGTACTTAACACAAGTGTCACACCTCAAGTTTGACTTGTAGTGTGTTAGACAACACTTTATATATGTTGACATCAACAGTGTATGTTTATAACAAGATAACAGTGTCCCACAGGCTGCTGTAAAAGGCTCACCATAAAGTCCAGCAATAGCTCTCACAAACACACACACACACACACACACACACACACACACACACACACACACACACACACACACACAGACCCACACACACATTTGACTGCAGTGAGAACAGAACCCCTACCTAACTCTAAGTACACACACACACTACAAAACATAGTACTTAACACACAAGCCATATTACAAGTCTGATTTTGTCAGGACTGCAGGTGAACTTATAATAGAAGACATCAGCAGGCAATGTGGGTGAGAAGAAGTAGGGAGGCCTGCATGAAATGGATGTGTAGGGTTGTGCAAGTCTCAAAATACTGGCAAACCATGCCATTGGAGAGTAACTGTTGGATACACACTTCTGCTGTTGTATGTAGACACACACACACACGCACGCACACACACACACACACACACACACACACACACACACACACACACACACACACACACACACACACACACACACACACACACACACACACACACACACACTGTATACACACACACACACATCACACACATATACTGTACACACACACACACACACACACACACACACACACACACACACACACACACACACACACACACACAGTTGACTGCAGTGAAAATAGAACCCCTACCAATCTATGGACAGAGACTACAGAACACAATACTTATCACATGTGCCACAGCACAAGTTTGATTTTAACAGGACTGCAGATGAACTTATAGTAGATGACATCAACAAGCCATATGGGAAACAAGAGATTGGGAGGCCTGCATAGGTACATCGCTTCATAGACTCATCTGAGGCTAATAGCCTAATAGCAGTAGGCTGTTTGGAAGCCTAGCAGGGTAAGAACACAAGTACCCTTATTGAGCATACTAGGCTTTTTGTGCTTTGCAGAGCAAGTCTGTGAGCACCGCCAAGTGGCCCTATCCATGAGTGAACACACAACATTATGTATAACACTTTGTATTGTTGTTGATATATGTGTGGACAAAATAATGAGACCCTAGGGTTGCAGTGCTTGATTGGGATGGTTTTGGGGGGACAAATGGATGTGTTGTGAATATATGACATATAGTTATATTGTGACTTTAGTTTGTAATGTTTACACGTAGTTTTATGTCATACAAAGGAACTGGACAATAAACAGCAATGGTAAAATATCGGTTTACATTTACAAGGTTGAAATGCACATCTGCGACAGTTAGATGTGCGAAAGGACATTTGCAAAAGTTTGGAATAATGACTATGAATTGCCATACTCACAAATGAGTGAATGCCAGTGTGCATTCTCTCGTGTGAATTTGGCATTCTGAGTGGAGATCGCACTACACTGAGGATCAGAACATGTACCCCTTCCCTCACTGTAATGCAATCTCAGAGTTAGTATATCAAATTATCAGTGAGTGGGGGGTGCAGGGGGGGCTTGTCCCCCTACATAATGGTGTTTGGTGACATCCGGAAGTGACGGGTGTTTCAAAGAAGTTCGACATTCCTAGAATGTCAAATTTCATTCCTTAGCACTTTCAGTGTTTTTCAGGATTTGAAAGTGCAGTTTCCGACCTTTAGAGTCGGAAATTTGATGAGTCGCATACATGTGTTGCGACTTTGTAAAGGTAAACCAAAATATCACATATACAATTCCTTAGCACAACAAGCATTGCATTTGTGTGCTGGTTAACAAAGTGTATATGCATGTGAGATAAGCCTGTTTGCATGCAGGAAAGCGATGTGTAAATGCGAGGGACATTGCGAATGCTTGCTGCTATACCCCAGTCCCATCTGTATTCCAGGACGGCTTTTTGCAATGGCTAAGATCATTAATTGAATGTATCCATTTTCTATTTTTGGCTGTCTGCTTTCTAGGGAATCTGGTTTTTCTTGTTTCTAAAATGTTGCTTAGCCAAACTTTTTTTTTTTCAGGATGCGGGGCATTGCACAAAACTGGAATTAAAAGAAGGCAAATAGGACAATAGGTTCATAGGTTCATAGGTTCATACTAGGCTATCTGCCCTAGGGCATTTATAAGCCTAGCCAGAGTGTGTTTGGCTTTCGCCACCCATTTTAAATTAATTTTGCTATGCATTTTTTGAGGTTAGTATACTGTGCCTCTGTCTAACAGTGAGACAGAAGTGATAGCCGGGGTAAACCTATGATCTCCCATCCACTCATCAAGATTCCTCTTGAAGAGAGTCAATGTGGGACTCTGCCTAACCTGGACTGGGATTTTATTCCAGAGTGAAGGGAGCCTCTGGGTTATGAATCTGTCCCTCCAGCATGTCCTATTTATTTCAGTGCTGAGGTTCAAGTCTCTCGAGCGTAGCTCGATGGGATTTGGATTTTCTGAGGTGCAGCATGTCCATTAATTCTGGGTTGGACATGGCTTTATACGTCAGGCACAGATCGCCTCTGAGCAGGCGGTATGCCACTGAGTAGAGCTGGAGTTTCTTTAACCGGCAGCATATGGCATCTGTTTGAGCCCTTTGATCCTCTTGGTGAGGTACTTTTGGGGTCTTTCCAGTTGCTGCAGGTGTCTGGTAAGGTACATCCCAAAAGGGCATTGTACTCAATTATGGGCCTGATGAGGGATGAGTAAAGAGGTACGATGACCTCCCCTGATCTAGATGTGAATCCCTTCATGATTAGGTGGGCTATATAAAATGTTTTTCTAACCACTTTGGCCACATGGTTGTCAAATGAGAGATTGCTATCAACTTGGGTCCCCAGGTCCCTAATGACTTCTTCTGTACTTAATGGATTACCACCTATGTGGTAATTTGTGGGCACTTTGTTTTTGCCAAAGGGCATTTAGCTTGAGGCCATGGCTCTGGCACCAGTTGTCTGTTTCTATGAGGCCCTTTTGGAGGATGCTTGTGTCGGCTGGAGAGTTGATTATGGCACCCAGTTTGCAGTCATCTGCGAACTTGGTCAGCCACAGTCCTTCTGTGTTGGCCTGTACCACCGAGAAATATATACCGAACAAGAGAGGTCCCAGGACTGAGCCTTGTGGGACGCCACTTGTAACTGGTTTGGAGTCTGACATGGCTCCAGCAATTCTAACCATGTGGGTTCTGTCCTTGAGCCAGTTTGCAACCCATCTAGTGACATAGGGTTTATATTTAAGCTGGTGAGCTTATCTATAATGCCCGAGTGGGGTATTGTATCGAAGGCTTTTGCGAGGTCCAGGTAGGCTGTGTGGACCACCTTCCCTCGTCAATGGCCTTGGTGACTGTTTCAAAGAAATCGACCAGGTTTAAGAGGCAGGATCTGCCCTTAACAAAGCCAAACTGGGTAGGATCCAGTGTCTGTAGGTCCCCAATATCTTTATTTATGAGGTCCATGATGATCCTTTCCATAGCTTTGCAGACCAAGCTAGTCAGGCTTATGGGGCGATAGTTTCCAGGATCCGTTGAGGCACCACCTTTGTGGAGAGGGACCACTGTTGCTGTACGCCACTCTTTGGGTACATATCCTGTAGTAAGGCTAAGATTGAACAGTAGTTTTATGTTTGGGTTTAGCTCTTCTTGGAGTTCATGTAGGACGCAGCCGGGACACCATCTGGTCCCATTGATGCTGTGTTTTTGCTTTGGAGAGGGCGGCTCTTACCTGAGCATCTGAGATGTCAGGGGGGCAGCACTCTGTTGGGATAGATATTTGCCCTTTTGGTGGGGAGGGGGGGAGAAGTTTGCACTGAACCTGTCAGCTAGGATGTTGGCAATGTCTGTGGGCTCGGTGTATTTTTTGTCATTTTGGACTAATTCTGAGCATATCTGGGAATTCCCACCCAGGTTCCTAACATAACTAAAGAAAGCCTTGTGATTATCCTTACTGTCCTGTGCAATTTTTCTCTCGAAGCTGGCCTTAGACGATTTTATGAGTGCCCATAGTTTTTTGCTAATACTGATCAGAGATGCCTTCCCTTTTTGGGATTTTGCTCTATCATGTAGTAGCTTCCTCCTTCTGTTGTATAGTTTGTTTATGGCTGGGGTCCACCAGACAGGACATCTGCCTTTGGGGGGGCAAGATACTAAAATTAAGCAACATATATGTAAAATCTGTAAAAGCACATTAAAACTTGATAGGACACATCAAAAATATCTACATATGCCAGGATTTGAACCCTCACACCAATACATCTTCAGAAAACAGTAAGGATGCCTTAGTCCTCTTGGTCACACAAACAGCTTTGCATCAATAAAATGAAAGTCATTCTTCACACAACCAACTGCATCTGAATGTACACTGATATCAAATCATCAGCTGTGATTTGTACATGTAATTTTCTTTACTGTATTTGGACATAGCACAGTTAGTGATAACACAACCTGTCATAATTATGCTTTTAAATATACAGCTGTGTGTTACCTTTCCTTGGTTCTTGATCATTCATCAGTTATCTAACACATGCATTGTGTAAGCCATTCTATATCATGGGCCTTATCATCATAGAGATATTAACTGGGAATAATATGATATGCAGTTGCCAACAAATAAAGTTGAGGTTGGATGGCACAAACATGCATATACAGTTTATTTGGGGGTAACATTGCTGAGTTACTATTATGGGAGGAATAAGAGTACACTCCTCTTTTTCGGGAACAAAGCTCATTTACTGTTAAGACCAAACAAGTCTGAAGTCTGAGACTGCAATGTGCGTCATTACTTTTGTCTTTAATGATTTACCAGTACAAAGATGTGGTGCTAAACTGAGGCCATGCAGGGAACATCAGAATTCTTCAGAGGCATGACTGTGTGAAACTGTCATATCTGAGGCCTACTAATTACTAATGGACAAATATAAGTAAAATAAGTGTCTGGTGTCACATGTTAACATATTTTCTGTACAAATCCATCACTGTTTACCTGCTTACTGTATGAAGTTAGGAAATACAAGGATATGGCATAATATTATTAAAGAATGCACTCTAGGTTCTAGACTTACCTTGCAAGTGCAGCAGTTACCATGCCTTTAGTTCAGGGTGAATCTGTCTAATGCAAGCAGTACACAGCCATTACATGGGGAGGTAAAGGATATGTGAGTTGCCTGACATCAATTTTGCAATATTTATGTGAGTAGGAGAAAGGTATTAGGTCCCTAGGTGGTCAGTGAATGTGCTGTGCTTTGTCTCTTAGCCAAAGCAAGGGCATACTGAGCATGCCTACGTCTGCTTACAGAGACAGCAGCTGGGGGTTCCACCTATGAGTCCTCCTCTGACTGTGGTTGTGGTGACCTAGGTGTTGGTGGGTGGATGTGTGTCACTTCCCCTTGCTGATCCTGCTGCAGCTGTTTCCGCAGGATCAGATTATGGAGCATAGCATATACTATGCATAATTGTTTATATGTGCATGGATTATATTGCAGGGCTCCACCTGATATATTTATGCACTGGAACCATGACTTCCAAAGCCTAAAAACACACACTCTATGATGTTTCCAGTTTGAGTGTCTGCCTCATTATGGTGATCTTCTTTGGGTGTGTGTGGACTTCTGATGGGTGTCATCAGCCATGGTTCCAGGGCATAGCCAGCAGCCCCAATAAATGGCTCTGGAAAGTATCCCCACTAGCAAACATCTGGTACAGCTGTGATGTGTGCCAGATACGGGAGTCATGATAACTGCCACGGTTCCCAGCACACACATTCAAGATTATTCCCTGGGCATTATGCACAACTTGGCAGTTGATGGAGTGGTATCCCTTGTGGCTAATGTAGATTCTACCCTGCTCACCAGGTGGTGACTTAATGCATGCATGACTGCACTCTATGGCACCCAGTACTTCAGGGTAGTGCGCTACATGAAAACACATTTCCATATTGCTGGCCATCTCTTTAGAAGTACAGGGGAAAATATGTGCTTACTGGCATGTATGAGCACAACATCCAGAAACTGGTAGAGGATCCTGAGGACTGATGCCTGTGACCCACTCATCATGTCCTCAGTTGATCTTTGAAAGGTACCAGTAACTTATATTCTAAGGGCTACACATACCTTAGTTTCCACTCAGATGTGTTTCCCTCGGTTGTCTGTGGCTCTGAGTTGAGGGTGGCAGAGCTCAGAGTTCTTCTAGTGTGTCTCTGGTCCACCCCGTAGCATTTTACAATCTCCAGCTCATGTAGCACCTGGAAATTTACCCTGGGCCAGAACACTCTTCTCCTTCTTGGCATAGACCTGTTGTCAGCAGAACCAGCAACATTGGCTTCAGCCTCTAGCACATGGAGGTGTAGAATAGCTGCAGCAGCCCCTAGCATTGCATCAGTAAAATTTCCTTGTCTCTACTCCAGTGGTATTGAATGATAAAGGAAATACAAGAATGTAGACTACATGGATACTTTATACATTGTTGAATAGCTCCACTGTGTTGGATTATGTGATCAACATGCAATTTACTTGTTTATGCTACAACTTGCATCTAATAAACACACCTATTACTTGATCATTAGTGTGCTATGCGCAGCTATGCAACCTTCATGTACCTCCACACATCTAAGCATATATAAGGTAAGCATAGGCAAAACTGGTATTTCCTCCATTCTCAGGATATCACGCAAACATGGACTATAAAAAGTGAAGGAAAGGTCGCACACCATGTAGTCAAACCCAACACCATCTTTATTCCAACCCTAACACATACATGTGTTGCCAGAGGAATAGTTACATAACAACTCAAAGAAACCTACCATTCATTCCTCTGTTCCTCGTGGGTGTGCTAAGCACCATATCATTCACACAGTGGCAAAAGTAAAAAAGAAAAACCTGAACAGAGACCACACATTTTAACAAACAAATAATGAAGATGACACACACAGAACTTGGGAATTGTGCACTTCTTAAATGCACCTTCACCCTTCACAGCCCTACATATTCACCTCTGCAAGTATAACCTAACACCCCCCTAATGTCAGCATTCACAGTTGCCATGCATTCAAGATGAACACTGTGGAAGTGCCTACATGAAGTGAACATCCCTTCACGGTCACTCTTTTTTGAGTGTCAACAATTCTAATGAGTTTTGAACTCATTTACATGTTCACCATGCTGACAGTCTGGAATCCACATGGTTAGTAACCATGTATTAAGGAAAACTGCATGGGAGTCCAATGTTGTAAAAGAGGAATACTGTAATCCATCAGCTACATCCTGCATATGCTTACAATACAGCGCAATACTCTGTTTCATGGAGGTTTACACATTTTAGCAGCTTGCATTACTTACAAGTATACTCTTCATTTGGGGGTGGGGGAATGAAGCTACATTTATGTCTTGGCACTTAAAATGACATTATTATAATTGTTACACTGATTTTCTAGCATTCACCTTATGTAATTAGGTCAGAATATGTTAAGGGCAGTTCTCTACAAATATAAGAGCTTTTACTTGCTCTTGTTTCTGTGTAGACTCCTTTCCATGGCTGTATTTGAACAGTTTTGGAATACATGGTCAGCAAGAACACAGTTGCTTTAGAGGTTGTTGAATCACTCTACCGTGTTGATTTGCTTCATTAGCATAACATTTATCTACTTATGCTGTAAATTGCATGCCATGAAAGTTTCCATCTTTTCACGCCCCTGCACACCACCAAGTGGAGTTTACTGAATCTAAAGCTTTTCACATTCATGTGTACATCCTACCATGATGCACACACAGAAAAATTATTGTGTAAGCTTTATTGAATCCTCCTGCATATCTTTTTTTACCCTTTTACATTTCAAAAGTACACATTCCATAGTTTCTTCTTCTTGACAACTTAAACATATTCTATCATTTTTCTATTTATATGTCATATTTCCTTTTACTGGAAGTTTATCTATTTCTAGTATCCACAAAAAATCTTGACATTTTACTTTCTAATTATACCACTTGCTTCTTATTTTTTTATAGCTTTAATTTTTTCATCTAAGAGTTTCCGATGATTTTACATAGTAATGTTTTATCGTTACATTTTTGCACTATGCTTTTCTATCTTTTTCTATATTATCAAGTTTTATTTTCACAAAAATACTTTTTTCTTGGTAACATTTTATTTCTTCATTTATATACTCTTTTTCTCTTTTAGTCTTTCTTACCATATCCCAAATTTATCATACTTATATTTATATATATTACTATTAATCTCTCTTCTTTTTCATTTATCCACTTTAACACTTTGTATAAATGTAATGAAGCAGTGTATACCACTGGATTAAACCTAGATATCCTTCTTTTTTATTTACACATAAAACTCCTCCTTTTGCCAGGTTTAATCTAGAATCCCATATAAATTAAAAATGATCTGCAATAATTTATTTTCAAATGCTGTTAGCAATATAAATACACTTGCTAAATATGCTATTTTTCCCATCAGTACTGAATTTATTTATCAAATAAGTCTTTTCTGAATGATAATTTATATGTTCTCCAGAAAAGATATTTTTATTTCTTCTGTTGTTTTTTTCCCCATTGAATTCTACTTACATCTTTATTCTCAAATTTTATAGCTAACACAGACATTTTATTCATTGTAAAATATATACCTGCATCACCTAAACCTTTACTTTCTCTTTATTTAAAGCCATCCCTGTCATTTCTAGATACTCATTTGTGTAAATAATTACTTATTTTATTGAAATTTTGTTTTTTGCAATTATAATGTCATCTGTATATGTTAAAAGAACCGGAATTCTTAACTCTTCAGGTGCTATATACCCTGCTGCCTTCATTTTGTAATTTATTTCACATACTGTCACATTCATAACTAATGCAAATAGTACACAATCATTGGACATCCTTGTCTTACACCACTCTACATCTCTACCTCTTGGTGTAACCAGCCAGCCATTTACAAGTATTTTTACTTTAATATTACTATACTCTGACATACATAATTTCCTAACTTTCTCACTTATATTATATTATTTCATTATTACCCATAAGATTTCATATCCATTTGTGTCACATGCCTTATTAAGATCTGAAGTCATGACTTATGTTTCTTCTTTCTGTTCATAATATCATCCACAATTTCTCTATCATTAATAATTCTTGACAACCCTATTCCTTTATAATATATATGCTATCTTCCATTTTAAATTCAACTCTCTTTTGTTATTGTCATAAAAATCTTATATTCATTATTATTCAATACTACTGGTGTCCAGTTTTTAATTCTCTTCTATCTTACTTCTTCCATATGAATTTAGGTATTCCACTACATAATTCCTTATACATAAAACTTTCATTTAACCATTCATTCAAAATCTCTAAAAATATTGTTTTTGCCAGTCCCTTAAATTTTTATACATGTCATGCTGTCTTCCATCTATCCTGCAGCCGTATCTCTATTTACTTTTCCTAATACTTTATCTAGGTCATTTAAAGAAATCTCTTTTTCCAATTCATTATTCTCTTTTTCTGTTAACTTTTTTTTTACTTTAGATGTTTTTCACTACCTTCTTTTTCTCTTTAAACATTTATTGCCCATATTGTACTACATTATTCATAATCTTTTCCTGAGTTCTTGCTTTTTCTCCTTTTACATTTTTGATTTCTCTCATTGCACTATTTTCCTTTACTAATCTGTTTAAGTAACTAGATATTTCTTCTCTTTCCTTCTAAAAATATATTTGCTTATATAACAATTTTTGCATTTTTTCCTTGATTTCATTCATATAATTCTTTTTCTTTGTCAAAGTACTTTCTATCATTATGTTCTAAATCTTCCAACGGATTGTTATATGTTCTTTTATATTTTTCTTTCTCTACTTTTCTAACATCATATTGCTACTGTAAAAAACTTTTTTAATTTTTTCATTAAATATACACCATTCAGACCATTTTTTAAATGCTGTCATAGCAATATGATCGTTCTATAACTGTATTACTAATCTCTTTCCTTCTTCATCCCTTGCTTTCTCATTTATCCTTTAAATTACATTGCTTGTTTATATATATCCCTTATTTTCTTTTATCTCTAGCCATATTGTAACATGAACAGAAAATCCTGTTTCAACTACCTCCCTTTTTCCTATAACTAAACCTTCTTAGACTATACAATAATCTATTTCAGTTCTATACATGCCCCTTTTGTAGGTTCATGAATTTTTGTGCCAAAGTTTTAACTTACCATATCTTATAACTTCTAACATTTTTCTTATATCATTTCCTTTCTTGTTATGCTTGCCTCTTAAATCACAGCTAAAGTTTCCTGTCATTATAATATTCATATTTATTACTACACAGTATAAAATCTGATGAAATAAGATTTTCCTTTCTTTACAGTTAGAATAACCATATAATGTTATAATTTTATATACTTGTTCTTTCCATTTTAAATCTACAGTTGTTAATCTTCCCATTTTTGCTAAAGTCACATCTAATATTTTTACTGTATTTCTACAGAATACAGCTGTTTCAGAACATCTGTAATTTCCCAAATACTAAATGATCTTGCATCCCCATTGTTTCTCTGTGTGTAATCTTTCATTTGTTAAAAAATCTTATGTGTTCTAAAATAATTACATCAATATGTGTATTACATCTCTGCAAAATTCCTGTTTTTCTTATTATATTCTCAATACCAACCAACCATATTAACCTCTATAACTTTTCAGAAGTTATCCACAGCAGCACTAGGCTAGGAACTCCTAAAATTAAAGAAAGCCTCCTAGACTGGATATTAATTAACAGGACAAATATCCCATACCAGGCAGGTGTCCTCCTAGACACCCTCAGTGACCATCAACCCACTTTTTTATTAAAACTCAAAACCCAATCCACCCGTAACTCCAGATCAATAACAACCCACAACACAAAAAACTTTGACCCCAACAAATTCAAACTCAAACTAAAACACCATAACTGGTGCATACTAAAGACCTTACCCCTAGAAGAGGCCATAAATCATTTCAAAAACATCTTCTTAAGTATCCTGAATGCCCATGCCCCACCCCGTATCATTAAACTCAAAACTAGGTCCTGTTTGGTATCTACTTCTCTGAAGTACAGGCTAACACAGAAGGCCTTCGGCTAACTAAATTCACAGATGACTGCAAACTAGGAGCCATAATCGAAACTCCTAACGATGTGGACATCCTACAAAAGGGCCTCACTGAGACAGATACCTGGTGTCAAAGACATGGTCTCAAGCTCAATGCCAAAAAGTGCATTGTCATCCCCTTTGGTAAAAACTCTGTACCCATGAACTACCACATAGTCGGTAGTCTACTTAACACCAAAAGTGTGATAAGAGACCTTGGGACACAGGTGGACAGTCATCTCTCCTTTGATAATCACATTGCCACAGTGATTTTTCAGAACTGGAGTATACTAGAGGCTTTGCCAGAGCTAAAACAGGTAATTGGGGAGAAACTAGTTTTGTATATAGAACTTGTAGCAATTTGAAGAATAGACTGTGCTATAAGGAGATGGATTTTTTTAAATAAAGAGAAAAGCTTAATAAGAAGTAGACATGGTATGTTTCCTTGGCAAATTTGTGTATGTTATAAATCTATAGTTAAAGACAACATGTTTATGCACCTTAGAACGAATAGGGAATATGTTTTTGATTGCTCTACTACGTGCCATACATCTAATATTCTCTACTTCGCTACATGTATAAAATGGTCTGTATTCTATGTTGTTAAAAGTACGCAAAAATTAAAGTAATGCATCACAGAGTATAGATCAGACATGCATAGAATGGTTATGTCTAATACTCTAGCAAAACATTCACTAGAACATGGTCATGACCATGAATTTAAGTTTACGATGATAGAGTCAGTGTTTAGAAATATCAGGGGAGATGATATAAATAACGTATTGGAGTCTAGAGAATATGCTTCAATAGTATTCTTACAAGCAGACCTAACCTCAGGTATAAATACAGCTCTGAGCATTAAACTTATTCTAGTAAAAAAAAAAAAGATGGAATATAAAAAATAAGTGTGCAGTATACTAGTTTTTAATTTTAAATATATTAAAACAATTACTAAAAAATGAATTCAGAAAGTTTAGCTTATAGAAGCTTTACTATATAGGAATGATGTATGTATGTATGTATACATATATATATATATATATATATATATATATATATATAAATAAATATATATATATATATATATATATATATATATATGGATCACCTTTATATCCTCAAAATCGCGTTTCGCCGACACACTAATCACCGACACCAAAAGACCGACAACAAAAAATACCGACAACGCAAAACACCGAAAACCATTACACCAACACACTACACGTAAACAACACAGTACACTACATAACATATCCACTATCCCTAACCCAAACCCTAACCCTAAGGTCCGACACTACCGCACACTTACCCTACCTGCACCCTAACCCTAACTCACTTACCCACCCCTAACCCCAAGATCCGACACTACCGCACACTCACCCTACCTGCACCCTAACCCTAACTCACTTACCCACCCCTAACCCCAAGGTCCGACACTACCGCACACTCACCCTACCTGCACCCTAACCCTAACTCACTTAACCCACCCCTAAACCCACAGTCCCTCACTATCGCACACTTACCTGTCCGCTCCCTAACACTAAATCCCTCACTCGATCGCACACTTACCGAGTCCGTCGGGTTCTCACCTTGTCGGTCATCTGCGTTGTCGGTGTTTTCGTCCCGTCGGATTCCGTGTCGGCAAAACGCGTTGTCGGGCATCTGAAGGTGACCCATATATATATGGGTCTACTGTATATATATATATATATATATATATATATATATGAATATATATATATATATATATATATATATATATATATATGTATATATATATATATATATATATATATATATATATATATATATATTATGGGTCTACTGTATAAGTTCGAAAATACACTTCTTCGAACTCACACAGTAGACCCTGGGTTACGGTAAAGTGCAATTAATCGAAAGTGCACTTTCGCGAAACCCACTTCAGCGAGAACGGGCTACTACTGATTTTAGTGCAGTAGTTACGGACCTTAGCGTTAGGGCGCGGGTCATGGTAAGGGGATAGCTAGTAGGGCTATCCCCTTACCATGACCCGCGCCCTAACCCCAAGGTCCATGACTACCACACCACAGTGGAGGATAGCCTGTCCTCCACTGTGGTGCGGTAGTCACGGACATTAGGGTTAGGGCACGGGTCAAGGTAAGGGGATAGCTAGTCCCCTTACCATGACCTGTGCCCAAACCCTAAGGTCTGTAACTACCGCACCACAGTGGAGGACATAGTATATTTTCCTGCTGTCCTCCACTGTGGTGCGATCCATTCAAAGAAGCTGAGTTCGTGAAAGTGCACTTTTGAATAAGTGCACCTTTGCATAACTGAGTTGTCTACTGCTCTTTTTTGAATACGTGGTATTCGATGAAAAGAAGTAGACCCATAAATATATATATATATATATATATATATATATATATATATATATATATATATATATATGGATCTACCTTAGTACATCGACAAGTTAAATAAGCGAAAACGAATTCACCGACGCCAGAAGATCGCAAGTCACTTCACCGACGCCAGAAGATCGACAGTGCACAAACACGACATCACATATACCCGACACATCATACCAACAAACAAAACAAATCCCCTATCCAAAACCCACACATACAACACAAGCACACCAAAATCCTTACAAACGAACACTAACCCATACATACACAACTATCCACAACCCTAACCCAAACCCTTACCCTAAGGTCCGTCACTATTGCACACTCACCTAACCTGCGCCCTAACCCTAACTCACTTATCCCACCCCTACCCCTACAGACCACCAACATCGCACACTTACCTTACTCGCACCCTAACCCTAACTCACTTATTCCCACCCCTACCCCTACACACCGTCAACATCGCACACTTACCTTACTCGCACCCTAACCCTAACTCACTTATCCCACCCCTACCCCTACACACCGTCAACATCGCACACTTACCTTACTCGCACCCTATCGTCCTTCACTACCGCATACTTACACATCCTTTCCCCATCGCAGTGTTCTCAGCGTCGGTGTCTTCCTCCGTCGGTCTTCTGCCTTGTCGATCTTCTGGCGTCGGTGAAGTGACTTACGATCTTCTGGCGTCAGTGAATTCG
Source organism: Protopterus annectens (assembly GCF_019279795.1). NCBI lineage: Eukaryota > Metazoa > Chordata > Ceratodontiformes > Protopteridae > Protopterus > Protopterus annectens. The sequence goes on from NC_056734.1 coordinate 708,432,850, forward strand.
TTGTCGCTTATTTAACTTGTCGATCTACTAAGATAGATCCATATATATATATATATATATATATATATATATTGTATATGCTGTCTATGCTTTATTTAATGTATATGATTTTATTTCTGCACTTGAAAATTTCATTTTTGCACCTGAAAAGTTTTTGTTTATTTATTAATTCCCCTTGCTCTGTTACTGGGGCTTGTGTAACATGTGATAACTATTGGCTTCTTTAAATAGTGAATAGTGTATGAAGATTTTTACTTTTGCACTAAAAAAGGGTTCTGTCCTGAAAGCTTGCTTTGCACATGAAAATGTTACTACTTGTGTTTCTAAGCCTGAGTTTTATTTTATTTATTTATTTATTTTTATATATATCTGTCAGAATCTTGTGATGTACAGCTGGCCACACAGTCTCTCGTCCAACCTACAATTTCTGTGACTCCCAGAAAGGAAGGCATTATACTTTTTGCTCCTCCAACAATCAAGTGGAAAGAAAGGAGCAAACTTGTCAGGAAAGATCAGACTAGAAGAAGTGCACCAGAATCGTATAGGCAGGTAGGTCTAGTTTTAATTATTTTATTCCTGTACACCTTATAGAAAAGCTTCTTATGAAATTAAGAACATTTATATGTATGTTCCTATATCATGTAATACTTTGTTCAGAAGAAATAGAGACCAATACATATAAGACATCATTTTGTTCTATTTCCTGTTTTGGATTAGTTTATCAATTTTAAAATAAACAGATTTATATTCTGTACTTTGAATAGCTTCTCCTACAAATGGACACTGTCAGTTCTGTCTTAAGCATATTATTTGTATACAAATTCAGCAATTTGCAATTACATTTTTATTCTGCATTTCACTGATGTTGCTATCATTTTTGGGCTTTTTTCACCTGATTTACTTGCCTACCTTTGAATTCACAATACCTGTACTTTCACTATACTATTACTATAGGACATTCAGGATGTAAGTATCTTCCAACTGCATGAGTAGATAATGCACTATACAAGACACTTTCAAACTTTTCATTTAATACAGACACTAACTTTATCCTTTTTTACGGCTATTAGGGAATTGGAGTCTGTGTTAGGAGCACTCACTGGATATATGGTAGAACACTTATGTTGAATGGAGCACTAGTGCATTGCATGATACACAAATACAGTACAAAAGAAGGAAACACTGTGTATGCTGGTATCAGGCAAAAAAGTGATTCACCCAAGAAAAAAAAGCAAACCAGCAATGTCGCTGGGTAAAATCTTTAATAGCACATTCAAAAACACAAAGCTTTCGGGTATAACTCCCTTCCTCAGTGTGTAATAAAATGTTAAAACAGAAGCACAAGTTTAAAAACAATTATAAAAGACACAGCCCACCAATAAAAACACACTATTAATCAAATCAGCAATTAGCTGATTTAACCCTATCCAAGGTTTAAAGACACATTTGTTTTTGTTTCAAAACTGGTTTCAAGCTGATGGGTCCATTTAGACCAGGCTTTTTATCAGCATTCAGCTTAAGTATCCACTTATATTCTCCTGCTTCCAGTCTATTGTTCAAGTCACCCCCCTCACATTTACTTGGACTACCTTTAACACACTAAAATGGAATATATGGTTTGTACCCCTATCAAAACAATGTTTTGCTAAGGCATTAGTCAATATATGTCTCTTTATGTCTGACATATGCTCAGCAATACAATCTTTAAGCCTTTTGCTACACCTACTCATATAAAAGGCAGTGCACAGTGAGCATGTGGCTAAGTAAACTATACAGTCTGTCACACAAGTGGCTGTACATTTTATTTCAAATGTCTCTGATGTAATAGGATATATAAATACAAAATCAGTTTTAATATATCTACAATTTACACAATTAAAACAAGGTTTGGTGCCAACCTTAGAGGTACTTTTGGGATTCTTATAAAAGTTCATCTCTTTATAACACAATTGCTGCTTTAATTTTCTCTGTTTTCTAAATGAAAAGTGTGAAACCTGTCCTACCCCACTAGCTATTTCAGGTTGAGCACATAAGAAAGACCAATTATTTCTGATAATATTAGTTACTGATGTAGTCCTCAAATTGTATGTTGTGACATATCCAAGACAGTCATCCCTATTCGATGTCATATTCCTTCTACTACATTGATATCCTCCAGCTTTAAAATAGGGTTTGGTCAAACCTTCTCTCTCTCCTACTACATTATCTCTCAGATTTTGTAAGAGACTTTCATCATAATTCCTGGATTTAAAATCTCTATACATCTCATTTAATTGTTCTTCATATTTAGCATCTTTAATGTTAAGTTTATTAGCCCTAAAATACTGACTGGTTACTATAACTCTAAATATGTGCTTGGGGTGCATACTTTTTGTGTGTTAGAATCGATTAGTTTAGATATCTTTCTTAAAGATGCTGATATCTATGATATCATCCCTTTCTTCCAACATAATGACTAAAAAGGCGATACTGTTTACAGAATGGTTCATTTTAAACTTCAGAAAGTTGGTAGTCATTTCTAAATAGCTCACCAAGGTATTAAGATCTTCACATTTACCTACCCAAATGAAAAAAAAAATGTCATCCGCAAAACATGAATAGAAATCAATATAGTTCCTAAAGGGATTCTTCTCACCAAACACATATTCTAATTCCCAATGATTTAATGTCAGGTTAGCGTATGTATTGGCAACCGATATTCCCATCACCACTCCATATAGCTGATGGTACAATTGCTGTTTAATATAAAAACATTATTTTCCAATACAAGCTCTAGTAGTAAACATACAGTTTCTTTCTTGCTGAAAAACCTGTATTAGAACATAAAAAGTCCTAATAGCTTGTACTCCAAAGTTATTAGGGATGACTGTAAATAAAGATATGACATCTAGTGTAACAAAAGTAAAAGAGCTGATGTCGTGTGTTGCAAACCATGTATGCAATTCACCCAAAACCTGTGTCTTTGATATAACTTCTAATCATGTTTAAATAAGGGCTCAACACATGTCTAAATAAAGAGATATAGGTTCTGTGACCCACCCCCTACCTGAGACAATAGGTCTCATGGGGGGTGGAACACATTTTTATCAACCTTTGGTAGTCCATATAAAAAATGGGGTGACCAGATGTGGAACTGACAAATAATTGAATAAATTTAAATCAATATCATCAGTAAGTTGCAAATCATAAATGACCATGTTCACTCTATGTATTATATTTCGTAAGTCATCATAATTAAGTTTCTTAAATGTTTCACCATCTGACAAAAAATCATGCATACAAGTAAGATATAAGATCTTATCAAGTATAACTATAGCCTTGCCTATGTCAGCTTGTTTAATAATTATGTCTGAATTATTCTTAAGCTTCACTAACTCAGCCATTTCTTCTTTTGTTAAATTATATATTTTTTTACATTTTTCTGTGTAACTGTTTCTAAGTTGTTGCTCACAAATATCTCGAAAGGCTGAAACTATGGGTACACTGTTTGGAACAAATGTGCTAGTTCTCTTTAACACAATAGTAGTATTCATAGCACTGTTTTCAAAAATCAACTTCAGGTTAACATTACGAACAAACAGATTTAAATCAGTTAAGGCGTATTCAGTATTATCCCCATAACAAGAGATAAATTGTAAGCATTTACTCAATAAATTCAAATCATTCTCAGTAATGGAAACTTGTGACAAATTCAGCACCACATTATTTACAGTCACCTTTGATTGTTGGACCAACTTCTCTTTTGGGGTCTGTTGTAGTTTCCTTTGTCTCTCATTTTTCCTTTTGGCCTTCCTCTCGACGTTGCCCTGGGAAGATCTTCCACTCTCTCCAGTTTTTGCAGTACAAATGCCATTTGAGCTTGCCGAAAACCCAAGTTAGTGATTGGGTGAGTAGATTCAATGGCACTATTGGAATGTCCCACCTCCATAGGCCTCTGATTGGTCAATGGAACAATGTTCACAACAAGATCAGCCGTTTGGGCTGCATTCAAACTTTCATTATGTATCATAGCTTGATTTACCGGAGAATCGAAGATATCAAGTGCATACATAGAAATTTTAGCAATTGCTTGATTCACTATAGTCTCTTTTTTTCTTGGCCAGGAGAAGATGTGTCTGGTGTTAAAGTCATTAACATCACTAAGTAATTTACATTTCTTAACTTGCTCAAGGTGTTTGTCATACTCTGACAAATGGTCCAGCATATCATTATAAAGTGAAATGTTCATGTTAAAGTAAGTTAAGGAAGAGATATTTGTTTCAAGCTTGAGAATTGTCTCGTGAAGTTCTTTTTATGTCTGCACAAAATAATCATTCATTAATTGCATATAATCCAAACTGAGTTTTATATTAAGTTGCTGCCGTTTTTTAAGAAGGGTTGGGTACTGATTCTTGTATGTAGGCATTGTCAGAATCCTTAGTCCCCTAGGGGCTATTCCAAGTTCATGGTAAGCTTGAGAGCTTAACCTTGCCATTGGAATCTTTTTAACTTTTTGACATTCTTCTCAAGTTCAGATAAATGCTGCATAAAAACATTGATCTCAGGAACAGGAACATTTACGGTTCTCAATGTAGCAGCTGACAGATCAGACAGCAAAGAAGTGGAATGCATACAAATCAAATTGCTTAAAGTCCAATTAGCTCGTCCCACTAGCTGCAGGTCCATCTGCATCTCAGGTGCAAAGGGCTGTGTCATAATTATTTCTCCTACCCTCGATTCACAGGTGTTATCCAAAAATCCACAAAAACATGGGGAAAAGTGGAACACCTGACAGAAGCTTAAATGGGCATAAGAACATGCATTCTCAGCACAGAAGGCACCCCATCCATGATCCAGACTAGAGAAACAAGAGAAGCATTGTTGACTTTCTGAATATTATTTGGTCTGTGATTATAACTCTAGAGTTTCTTTAATAAAACTGAAAATAAACTGAATTGTGTATTATCCATTTTCTGAAGCATGACTTAATAGTAAAATATATAAATTTTATTACTATCCCATCAAAAAGTTGCAAGATATAATACAAATGTACATTTTACACTTGAGTAGGTAATAATAGATTCATGCTAAATGCACACTGATATATTCTGCACAGAGCTGAGCTAGCAAATCCTTACTCCCTACCAATTTCATTAACAGATACCAATTTCATATAATCTAAGAATCAGCACATATCTAACAGCTAACCATGCTGGAGTATTGAAGATCACAGAGGTAGTACATACAATGTTGTTAGCCTACTATATCTTGTAATGACTGGTGGAGATAGATTTTAAGATACTCAGACAATACTATAAAGCCTGTCTGTTCTCAGATATTATTGTCCCCCACCAGTTGAAGGCTAGAGTAAGGGCGGAGTACCCCAAGAACAGACAGCCCTGATTACCAGACTACAGTAATACAAGTGTTTGTGGCTCCTGCAGCAGTACACAGCCAGTATCACAAAGATTTCACATTCTTAACACAGTATGTATGCAAGTTGCTAAACTGCAATGTTAGTGAATTACATTGTGCATTCAGTGGACACATGATCTCTGATCAGAGTATGTGAACTCTTGAGCACACACAGGCATTGACTCTGCATATGTAACCAGATTAGATCCCTCCTGTAAACACAGACATTAGTAGAGATGAAAAGAAAGGTTACAGGTAGAATATGGCATTTTACAAACTAAGGCTATGTACTATAAAAAGGTTGTTAAGTAACAACAGGTTCTGCGTAAGAAAATGCAATAACTTTGGCTTTGTGTACACTGAAGGAGCAACTATCAAAATTTAGGTAAAGCAGAAGACAAGGAAAGCTTATTAAAGGAATTAAGGTTTTGCTGGGGAAACTGAGGAGCAGCCGCAGTGAAGGGGGTTGTGCACATATGACAGATGCACATGAACGAGTGATCTTCATAATGAAGAGGGAATGTCTGATGTATGATATTCTGCATACACACCATCTCTACATGCATTTGTACACAAAAAAATGTGTAACATGAAACATAATGTGAAATATAGATTTCCCAGATAAAAGAAAAAATGTAGTAAGGCCAATTAAACATGAATATATAACACCACTAATTTTTGACAGGTGGTACCTGATGTCATTGGACCCTTGGAGTACAGTGCTGTCCACTGGGTGCAGATGCATTCGATTGTACTATTACCTCCATTATAGTGAGGCTTTCATCTAGACTGCCATGACTTTCTATATAATTTATAATTATGTTGCTCTCATTGCTGATATCTGCAGGGGCCATCAACCAGGATACACAAACCTTTCCATGCCTGCTTCACCAATTTATAGTTATTTTAGATTTTGGAACATACACTTCAGATGCCCTTTTGGAATCATGAGAACTAGACTGTTCTGCCCATGAAGACTCAAGTATTTCATAATTTGCACATTCCACATAAAATAACACACTGGCATTCTTTCTGAACTGGATCCATTAAGGTAATTTGTAAACGATGCAGAACCATAGCTTTAGTGATTCATAGATATCCCAAGGCCTCTGAGTCTTATGACCATTCATGCCCAGTTAGTACCCTCCTATAGGGCATCTCCTTTCTTCAGGAGGGCCATACCAATCAGTCTCAGAGTTAATTTATGGATTCTCATCCAGTTGTCTAGTTTATATTTAAAGGAAGATAGTGAGTCACACTACTTAACATGCAGAGAAAGTATATTCCAGACATTTCAGAGGTGTTGGCTTATAAACTTGTCCTTCTACTATGTTTTATGTATTTGTTGATGAAGATTTAGGTCTCTGGTAGTAATGGCAGAAATATTGGACTTGCAGAGAAGCAGTAGGTCCATGACAGTCAGGTCTGTAATGGTGTGGTAAATATGACACAGCTCCCCCTCAAAAGTCTATAAAGCACTGAATAAAATGATAGAGCTTCCAGTGTCTCTTGGTAGGTAAATGACGTTAGGTCTGTGTTCTTTTAAGTTATTAACCTTTGGGGTCTTTCTAATATGATATGTGCATTAAGATAAATCCCAAAGGGGGCCTTGAAATCAATAATTGGCCTGATCAGTACTGATTATAAGGGAGTAGTTACCTCTGTAGACATTAGCTGGGCTAATTAAAAAGAATTTGTCACATGATGAACAAAAGAGATGGAGCCATCAACCCAACTAACTAGGTCCCTGACTACATTATTATTTTGTTGTCATGAGTTTTATGTACAGTATAATGATGGAAGTGGGTGCTTTGCAAAAATGTCGATACTACACTTTTTAGCATTTAGTTTGAACCCATTTTTAGTACACTAAGAGTTTAAAAGGGAGAGTTAATTCTGGAGGGTTTAGGTTCAGGAGGTGACTTAATTACTACCTCCAGTTTGTAAATATCTGCTAATTTTGATACCCAGAGGGGCTCTTGGTTTTCTGCTTGGAGATTTAAGATGTAAATACTAAAATGGAGAGGTCCCAGAACCAATCCCTGAGTGACACTGCTGGTAACTTGCATATTTTCTGATGAGGCACCTGCAACTCACACTGTATGGGATCTGTCAGATAATTTGTTGTCTACCATACCACATATGGCTACATTTTAAAGTGTATTGCTTTTGTAATGATGCCAGTATACAGAATGGTGTTGAAGGCCTTGGCTAGGTCAAGATATGCTGTGTGCATTGCATGGCCACTATCTATATCCCCTTTAAACCTTTCAAAGAAGTTTACCAGATTAATAGATCTACCCTTCACAAAGCCAGACTATTGGAGGCAAAGTCTAACAAGATTCTTGATACCACTGTTTATAAAGTCAGTTATAATAAGTTCCTTGGTTTTGCAGATGAGGCTTGTAAGACTGAAATATGTAACTACTCAGTTCAGTTGTAAGGCCACCCTTATGGCGGGACATCACTACTGCAGTAAAATAATTCTATGCCCTAAACTTAAATTGTTTTGGAATTTATTTCAAGAGATGTACGAAAACTCAGATTAAGTATGCTTGTATTACTTATCTTAGATAAGATGTAAGACTAATCTTCCTGGTCCAGTAAATGCATACATTAGGAAGTATTGAACATTTATCTGAGGAAGAGATCGATTTAAAACTGGCAGGTGAGGTATTGGTTTGAGTCTCAGTGAATTAGACTTCATAAGCAAAATAAATGTAAAGAAGAGATGCTTCATTGTATATGGCAAAAACAAAAGATATCTGAAGTTCAAAGCCAACACAAGAATTTGCAAATCACTGGTTGCCAGCATCAATCAAGAAGAGTGCTGATCTATATAAGCTCTTTGCCACAGACAAAGCAGTGTTTCCAGACAAAATGTGTATAAGATATCAAAAGGACACACAGCTTTCTCAGAGATGGCTTATGGGACTGGCTGCTTGGCTGTAACCACTAATACTATTACTGATATTAATATTAATAATACAACAAAGAAACTACATTTTTTATTTCTTTTTTATAAAATGTAATTTTACTGTAACACTTACTATTATTGGAATTTTTTGTATGGGAGAAGTTCCAAGACCTTCCGAGGTGTCTTGGAAAACAAAGAAAAGGAAGGGAAAGAAAAGAGAAGAAATTGGCTCACTCTGCTTGCCACACTTTTTTTCAAAGCTGCTTGTCATCTCAGCACTAAGTGTACCCTTTTCTGGAAATAAGGCAATCATGCCTTATTACAGTTCTTCCTGCCTTCTGCAGAAGGCAGAAACATTACAGAAAGTATTTCATTGGGCTGCTGCATGAAGCAGAAATGAGCCATTCCTATTCTTTCAGTCCCTTAGCAGTACATGGGGTGGTTCTAGGATTAATGTTCTGTTTCTCATCCATACATGCAAACTGAGTTTGAATATGGGCAAAACAAAAACAAAGCACTAACCGATAAGGGAAGTAAGGCTGACTGGCCTATAATTATTTATGCCAGAGAGTTTATCTTTCTTTAATATTGGTGTGATATTTGATAGTTTCCAGAAATACGGTACTATGTTAGTCTGCAATAATTTATTAAATTAATATTTAACAATATGAGTGTTAAATGTCTTTCCATTTTTTTATCATAATAGCTACATTATTGATTGGGTCCATAAATATATTGTTTCTAATTTTCTTAAAAGATTTATAAATCATTGCTTAAATTATTTCTGGGTAATTACAGCATATATTTATGTGTTTTTATCAAATCTTCATATTATCCATGTTGACATCAATACTGCAAAACTGGTTGCTGAAAATATCAACAATGTTGTTTGTATTAGTCACAACTTCATTATTAAATTCTAATAGTGAGGTAGGATTTCTATTCCTTCTAAATTAATTAATGAAGCTATACTAGACCCTTTTTTGTAGTAAATAACTTAATTTCATCCTGAGCCTTTTCCATTTTCAAAGGTTCTATAATTTCTTTGAGACTTTATTTAAATTTGTTTTATTATCAGGGACAGTACACCTTTTATATAGATAGAAACACCTGTTTCCTTTTGTATAGTTTTATTAATTTTCTCTTTCACCATTTAAGTACCTTTTGATAAATTTTCTGAGATATTCCAAGGTTAGAATCTGTCCCCCCTTCTGTAAAATGTGTTGAAGTACACCATAACCATAATCCTTATTTTTATCTGTACCAAGAATCTTCCAAATGGTCTCAAGAATGTTCTTGATGTATTCAAATTCTAATCTCTTTTGATACTGTTATGATGAGATGTTTGACTATATAAACAAAAAAATAATATAGAATTATGGTCAGACTTATCTAATGGATGTCCAATTTCTAATAATGGATGTCCAATTTCTAAATCAGTTATGACCTCAAAAATATTAGAGGCCATTAAATCTAAAATATTGTTGCATCTGTTTTTCTCATTCACCACTTGTGTTAATCCATAGAAACTCAGTATATCCAAAAAGTGCCTTGTATATGAATTAGATATACAAAATTCAACTCAAAAATCTCCTAAAGGAGCATTGATATACAAAATTCAACTCAAAGTCTCCTAAAAGGAACATTTTCTTATTATCAAGATGTTTATCAATAATATCCAGCAATTGTTTATGAGCATGCCTATCCTAGGATAACATTCCGCAAATCTGACTGTATTAGAGTTTGAGAAAATATTTGCAATAACTATTTCACTGTCATCATTTGAGAGAATCATTATGGAAAAGCCGAAAAACACAAACATTATGGAATAGATCTGTGAACCAAAGCCATAATGGCACCTCTCTAGATTTGCCTCTGCTATACTTAACAGAAATTATAGATTGAAAGGCAAATGTCTAGTCAAAAATACATCTCTGTAATGGCTGAAAAGTTGAAACTTTCCTTAAGTAACAATAGGTGGAATTCATCATATTTGTTGCCCAAATTATGAGCAGTACACAGATAACATCTTAAAGTATCAATACATCCTTTTCTTCTTTGTTTGATGTTTCTAGAACCCCTAAAAAAGGTACAATATGATCTATTAGTCTCCTTGAAAGAAATCGTAAGTCATAATGACTTAAATGTTTTCCACAACTAAGCATTCTCACATCATGAATAAAATCTTCCCACAATTTCAAAACAGGGATACTATAAACCAAGCTGAGCTGTGTAAGCCAGGTATTTATTAAGTGATTATGATTATAACAGTAGTCTGACCATCTTAGAGAAGTTATTATTTCACCAAGGGTTATTGATATGTTACAGTTCTCCAAGATTTCCAAAATCCTTAAAGCAGTACATTTCATTTGTTTTATGGTATTGCCCTTAAATCACTAGTGCCGACATGCAATATCAGATGTCCACACCCAACCTTTCATTCAATTGTTTTTTGAAGTAAATTTGGAACAACAATTTCAAGTCAGGTAGCAAGGAGACTGATATTCTTAATGGATTTAAATGATTATTTTTTAGTACTCTGTCTTAGTATAAAGTCTACTAATATCAAAATAGTTTCCCTTTCTAACTCTGCAATATCATTTAATAATGAATGCTCTTCCTTTAATCTTCAGCATTTACAGCAGAATGCAAGCCTTTTCTTTCCGCGCTAGTTCTATAAACACACAACTATCCTGCAGATAGTCCTCTGATAGGGATGACAAGTTATCTGACTCTATGCTAAAATTAATTATATCCTCAGTTATTAGAAGTACAGAATAGTTAATGGCCATAAAAATATATATTCAGTTGTTTAGCATACCTTGTTTAACCATCCCCACAATGATGAAACATCTTCCTGTTCAACAACGCAACTGCCTCCCTATTGCCATCTGTTGTTTTGTGGTACCTTTCTCTTGCTGGCAAGCACACCTTCACTCATGCAGGAAAACTGCTGCTTTCACTAGAGCCAAGACTGGCTATATCTGCCAAATGTCTGGGAGAGTTCTACTCTGAAATTCTCTACCTCAAATACATCTCTGATCTCCCAAGCCACAGTCCCTTGCTTTCATCTGTGGTTTGGTCTCGACTCTCTGGCACATTTTCATTTTGTACAGATGCACTTTTGAATGCCTGAACAAAATTGTTTCCCTTAGCAGGCAAGTGGTTCTGCTTCCTAATCCTAGCTCCATTGCTGACAGATTTAGGAGCACTCCATATTTACAGTATGTCATGCTTTTGGCAAATTACTTGCATTTATCCCTTTAGGAAAATGCTACAGATAGATGGGAGCCTTTCAGAGCCTGACCTGCATTTCACTGAAGAAAGCCTGTGCTTATTTGCTTCCACAGGGAAGACAGATAAGCAACTCATTGCAGTAAGCATCTTGGGCCACATACTTACTGGAATATGATATGTTTTTTGGCTTTGTGATATGCTTTTTGCATATGTGTATGCCTTTGGAAAACTCTTGGAACATTCTGATCATCATTCCATCCATTTTAATGCTATAAACTAGGTGACTGTTATTATGCATCATTTATTTAACAGTAAAAGAATGGAGCTTGCAAATTACTTGCCTGAGGCATACAATGTCCAGACTTTTCAACCCTATTATATGAATTCAGTCCATTTCCCTGACAAGAGAGGTTAGGGCTTTAAAGAAAACTAATGCACATCTACAGCTTCAATATTTTCTGAGATACTCCAGAAAACAGTATTTTTCCTCCTGGATCTTTTCTCTGCATCATCCACATTTTCTTTATTTGTCAAAGTTCCTTCTGATAAGAGATGTTATGCTCCAGCTTTGGGATGATGAAAGCCTGCTTCTTAATTATGATATGCATATGATCTTCTGAGCATTCTTCCAGCTGGTGATTCAACCATGATTTCAGTTCATTTATTTCTTCAGCCCTCTTCTCCAACAGGGTCATAATGTTTCCGATAATTACAGCCTTAGAATGTTAGCCCTTTTCTCCCATCTCCAAGATACCACTGTACATTCCCTTCACTCAAGCCATGCCACTTTTAAAAGTTGCTTTCAGGGTCTAAGGCAAACTGTATAGGCATAGATTACTGAAGAACAGCAGGATCTTGTGAAAGTTAATCTACTGTGTAGGGCTCCAGGCACCACTCTCAGAGTTACTGGGCTTAACTAATTACAACCTACTGATGCCTCTAAACATCAAATGGAGCATGCTCACATTTGAAAAAATCCCTCATATAAGCCATTGAAAGATATCTTAAACCCTACACAATGGGCAACATGACTGATATTTGATCTTTGCGTAGTGCTGGTAAAGACATGTTAACTATTCATATACTATTTGTTTTGTCATAATTTTCATATTTTTCTAAATATATCAACAACAAAATAACACAGATAGAACTGCTTAGCCTCAGATGAGAGCACACAGACAGACAAACAAAATGCTGTTGACAGTATTTGTGTAGCTTTGGTGGTAACTGCTATACTGTTACTTATTTATAAAATATTATAGAATTACTATTTCTTGGGGTTATTATGACATAGAAATTTATTTTTATATCATTTTATTTTGCTTTTGTTTACTGTTTTTTGTCTGATTGGATTTAGTTAAAAATCCTTTTTCAGCAGAGGCCCAAGGGAGAAAACATCCGACATATTACAAACATTCCTAAACAGACTTTTCAGTAATACATATGAACAGACATTAGGTAATATACATTAACAAGTGCACATTAATTTGCTAATTAGATTACATTAATATGAAATAAAGGCAACTATTACAGTATACAAGACAGTTATGCATTAATAGCTGTTGAACATTGAGTATTTGAAGTATGTACTAGTGGGTTTGTCAAATGGATAATAGATCATGTGATTAATGCTTAGAAATTCAAATAAATGGAAGTGAAGGAAGGAGCTAGGTAGGGTAGAAAATGTTAAAATTATAGTTAAGAGGTGGGGTATAAGGCAGATTCATAGATAATTATATATATGGCTATCATAAGATTTATTTCAGAAGTTTAGAGATGGTGGTGAGCAGTGGCACAAAACTATGTATATGGCTGGGAGATGCTAGCAAAACTATTCAAGTATTGGTCAAGACTGGCTGTACAGTATAGGATTCTGATTGAAGTGAAATATGGCAAGTGGAAGACAGCATTACTCAAATCTGGTCAGTTGTGAGACTTGAAAGTTAGTGAAGACTGAGGCATCTTAGAGATGTCAGTAAGAGGCTATATTTCTAGCCATGTCAGTGAGGTAATGTACCTAATTTTTGATAAGTTTTTAACCATGTGTGACACATGGTGGTCAGATTTCAACTGGTCAGCTGTGATGACACTCAGTAATATTGTCTAGTTTACTTGTTCTATCACAGTGTTGTTTTGAGAGATATACTGAATATTGTTGTTTTGGTTAATATGTGTTTTGGGGTAAAGAGTAGTAATTTAGTTTTTTATGGTTTAGTACTAATTGTGAATTATTTAGCCATCTCTCAATTAATAACAAGGATTGTTGTATAAAGTCTTGGAGTTTAGAGAAAGGGGGGGCTTGCCAGAACAGATTAGGTTTGCATCATCAGCATGTTTATGTAGGGTATCAGTTTTTGTAGCACTGTGGAGGTCATTGATGAAGATGTTGAAAAGTACGGGGCCTAGTATAGATTCCTATGGGACAATAATAGTTACAAGCAAGAATTCTGATGCATGTTAAGGCTTCATTACTGACAGGCTTTAGCTCTTTCTCTTTGTATGTATCATAGGGGTAGATCCCAGCACACATCCTTAACAACATATAGTGTCATGCTGTGGTTTATTCTGTTGTCTCATAGCCACCTTGCTGAAGAATATTCATAACTCTGACAGTTTAGTTATCCTGTAAAAGTAATTTTTATCGTTTGGCCTCTGCATTTGGCATCAGCATGCTGATGTCATGGAGGACGAAAGTTTTTTAGATAATGCTGTTTCTGGTGATGAAAGTTTTATTCCTTGTGTTTCTGATTTGGATGATTTAAATGCTTATTGTCATTTAAATACAGAAGCCATTCCTTATACAAGTACTTTTATTCCACCATATACTAATGAAACTGTTAAACATTTTTCTTCCATGTTTAATTTTCAAGTGTAACAGTTGTATCATGCCTTGAAGAAAAGTAGAAATGTTGCATATGATCTAACTAAATTAAAATGGAATGTGCTTATGAATTTAAGTAAGAGAAAAGATATTGCAATCAAGCCCTCAGACAAGGGAAATAAGATTGTAATATTACATTATACTCAATATTCTGCTATGTGTTATGAACATCTTAATAACAGTGAATTTTATAGGAAATGTAATATTAATGCTTATAATAATGCTATTATAGAATATAAAATGATATTACAGAAAGGCTTTAGGTTAGGCTATTTGACCAAGGAAGATATTGATAAAAAGTTTAGTGTTGAAAGATGTAAGATACCTTCTTTTTATTGTGTGCCAAATTTGCATAAAAATATGGCTAATCCCCCTGGTCACACAATAGTGGCAGCTTGTAGATATTGTCTGAATAAAATCAATTTATTAGTACATATTCATCTAAAACCTTTTGTAATAAAGTTAAAATCATATATTAGATATTCTTCTGATTTTTTAGAGAAAATATCTGACATAACATGGGATGAAAACATGTACTGGTTAACTATGGATGTAAAAAGCATTTATACTAGCATTAAGCATGAACATGGGATTAGAGCTTTATCTTATTTTTTAGGAGACACCCCCTTGTCAAACTATATTGTGGAAGTTACACATTTTTGCTTGTTGAATAATGACTTTACATTCAATAAGATACTATATCAACAATTACAGAGCACAGCCATGGGGCTTCTTTTGCCCCCATATATGTTAACTTGCCGATGACCCTTTTTGGATTGAAGTATCTGTATAAGCACAATTTTGTGCATGACCATGTTATTGGTTACTATAGATATATAGATGATTTAATTTTCATATGTAAGGGTGGTGAAAATAATATTAGTAACTTCCATCGAGGCTTAGAGAATAACATATATAGTTTAGGTTTCGATGGAATACAGTATGGTAAAAAAGTGAATTTTTTGGATTTAGTTTTAGAAGGTATGGACAATGATAGTATAAGAACATCTGTCCATAGGAAATTTGCAAACAGTAATCATTTTTTACATAGGGGCAGTTTTCATCCAATACATCTCTTGGAATCTCTTCCTTATGGAGAGTTCCTTCGAATTGATAGAATTTGTAATAATTGGGATGATTTTGTGGTGGAATGTATAAGGACATTTAAAATGTTCATTGGTAGAGGTTATAAATATAATATAGTTAAAAAACCTCTGCATAAGGTAGTTTCACAGAAGATGGGGGTGGGATCCCATCTTAAGAAATATTGGTGTAAAAAATAAAATTCACAACATGAATGCAAATTAAATGAAGGAGAGCGTATACTTTGTATCAGTTTATAATAGTCTTAGTAGTGAGATAAGCAGCATACTAAACAGTTGCTGGGAATTTTTGATTAAAGATGTTGAACTTGGTAATTTTATTGCTCATCACCCTTCCATATCCTACAGATGGGGTACAAATTTAAAATACTTTTTAGCTTCTAGTCTTTTTAGTTCTCCTGATGATAGTATTTATTTAAATCCTTCATTAATGGGCACTTTCCCTTGTGGAGAATGCAGCGTATGTTGTAATATTGTCCATAGTTTTGGTAAAATAAATGTCCATTTTTTCCCCTTCTGGCAGATTTTCCTGTGACACTGAGTGCATTATATATGCCCTAAGGTGTCCTTGTAATTTGTATTATATAGGGGAAAGTAAAAGAAATGTAGAACTAGATTGCAAGAACATGTTAGGGACATAAAAAAAGAATAAAATTGAAAGCAATATATCTATGCATTTTAAAGAAAGACACAATAATGATTCTTCTTTTTTACAAGGTTGTGTTCTGAACAAATATGTATACAAGCTGGTGACATATGTAGTGTTAAATAAGAGAAACTACTTTATAAAGAATCTATTTATATTTTAAACTATGATACCTTGTTTCCTGTAAGTTTAAATTTGGAAATTAATTAGAAACAATTGCTGTGTAATTTGTGCTGATTAATGGATTATATAAGAGGTTTTACATTTGAGTATTTGTATTACTCCTGGAAGGCTGTGTGCTGAGGCACCAGAGTGTTTAGTGTGCTTTTTTATTAAATCTTTTTTACTGTGGCCAGTTGTGGATTTTTCATCTTATTGCTGTGAGTTGTTTTGCTAATTTTTATCATTTACCTGATGCAGGCTACTCAAGCATTTACAAAGCATATCATTAACTGCCTACTTTTCTCCCACTCCCTGTGCAGTTTTCTAGTGAAGTATACATTCCATGCTTAGCTTTCTCACTAAGTGTGTGCTTTTTTCAAACCACTAGATGAAGTAATTGAGTAGAATTTGGGTTTAACTGCATTTTGTCATTTAAGTTTCTTCCATAAGCCACAGTATCACAAAACATTTGATAGACCACCTATGACAAAAAGCAGATCCAAAGATTTTTGAAAAGGGAAATACTGGCAAAAGCACACATATATGGAAAATTACACAATACAAAAAATAATAATACAAATAAGGAATGTAGAACAGAGGATTGTCAAGGTAGAAGTTAAACAAATAGGAACTAAAGTTATGGAATACATGCAAAGTGAAGGATTTAGTAAAGAAAGTCCAGCACAGGTAATGTCACAGCATGATGGAACAATGAGCCCAAATTAAGGAGAAATAGGTGGAGTGGGAGACATCTGAAGAAGAAGCATGGACATGAGAAAGAAAAAAATGTCTTAATATGGTACAATATTTGTGCAAAGGAGAAAGAAAAACTAATCAATACAAAAAAGCAGCACCAAAGATATTTGAAGAAAAAATACAGGCAAAGGCACATTGATATGGAAACATCTGTAATACAACAAAGTAAGAAAACAAAGTGGGACAGTAGAAAACAAGATTAGTTATAGAGAAGTTAAAGAAATGGAAACTGAAGTTATGGACTGCTGGCAAAGTGAAGGATTTAGTACATAAAATCCAACTCAGGTGATGTCACAGCATGATAGAACAATGAGGCCCAAACTAAGGAGAAACAGGTGAAATGGGAAGCTTCTGATGACTTGTCACATGATGATGCTCGGAAGCCTTCTGTAGGAAACCAGTACAAAAGTTCAGTTGGAGTTCCACAGCAAGGGAAGGAACAGGAAATAGTGGCAACTCTGATGGAAACAATGTTGTGGAGTGATGGGTCATTGGGTTCCCATGTGAAGGCAGCAGATAGGATGCAGCAGAAGAGGATATGTTACATGAAGATTTTCTGGAATTTTCTGTAAAATGCCCACAGGAAATAGAGAGCAAAGAATGTGCTCTCAGTTCAGACGAAAATGATCTAAGGGAAAAGTTGCCTGATTTAATGGAGGTAGATAGACATATTAAGATTGATGAAAGAACTAGACTACAGAAAGTAAATAAGACCCAAATGTTAAAGTCTGATAAGAGGTGAACATGATAATCTAGACTAATAACAAAAAATCATGTGATAAAAGAAGTAAATAGAATATATTACTGTGCAGAAAAAATACTAAGAAATAAAATCTTACCACAAAAACATAGAACAGTAAGAGAAATGAAGGGAAGAAATAAAATGCCATCATGAAAACATTGAAGAAAACTGTAGAGAAATTAAGGCAAGAAATGTCACAGTTAGAAAAATATAGAAGAGGGAACAGATGAACAAAAATGCTTAGAAAATAGATATGGTAAAAACAACACATAATATCAGAATAGACCAGGATCCAAAGAAAAAAAGATACACTTTTACAAACAGTAAAATAAAGATAGCAGCACATGTAGAAAAAACTTAGAAGATATCCAGATAAATATAAAGAAAAGTACAAAATAAGCAATTCATTGATGACCCCCCCCCTCATTTTTTTACAGAGAACTGGGAAACAAAGGAAAAGGAATAGAAATACCACCAATAAACAATAAATATACACATTTTGGAGAAATATTTATGAAGACCCTGGGGAATATAGCAAAGATGCTGAATGGATAGAAAAATTAAGAAAGTCTGTCCTGAGACCCCTACTGTTTGGTATCCATTTCTCAGAGGTCCAGGCAAAGACAGAAGGCCTTGGGCTGACCAAGTTTGCGGATGACTATAAGTTAGGTGCTATCATTGACTCCCCAAATGATGTTAACATACTGCAAGAGGTTCTCACAGCAACTAATGACTGGTACCAAAGTCATGGCCTCAAGCTAAATGCAGAAAAATGTATCATCATACCATTTGGCAGAAACATGGCCCCTACTGATTACGACATCAACAGCAACCCCCTAAACATACAACCTGTGGTGAGAGACTTGGGTACTCAGGTTGGTAATGATCTCACATTCAACCATCATGTAGCAGCAGAGGTCAGAAAAGCCTTTTACTTGGCTCATCTCATATTTGAAGGGATTGAATCCAGAAAAAAGGAGGTTATTGCCTCCCTGTACTCCTCCCTCATTAGACCACTAATTAAGTATACTGCCCCATTTGTTATGTACTTCTCCAAACATCTGCACCAACTGGAAAGGCCACAGACATACCTCACAAAGAGAATCCATGGCATACAACACCTGTCCTATGCGGACAAGCTCAAATCAATATCACTGTACTAGTTATCATGCAGACTGCTTAGAGTTGATTTGTGTCTTGCCTACAAGGCAGTCTCAGACCCTTCCCTACTAGAGATGTTCCATATCCATAAGTCTAACTCCTTGTGCATTACCCACCCGAAAGGCCTGAATCTAATATGTGACATCAACAAAACCTGTTGAAGAGACAGGTTTGTCTACCAGAGGCTGCCCCGTCTCTGGAATAGACTTCACATGCACGTCAAACAGAATACCTCGCTGACCCTCTTCAAGTGCAACCTTGATGAGTGGATGGGAAAATACAAATCTGTCTTAGAGGTTCCACCTGTGTCCCTCATTGACTTGGGTGACAAGTGCTGAACAAGTTTTTCTTTTGGGGATAAACTCTTGGCTAGGCTTGTAAGGGGCCCCAGGGCCATTAGCCTAATAACCTCCTATGATGCTATGAACTGTAAGGAGTTCAAATGTACAGGATATGAAATAGGATGAATTGACAGACAGAAAAACTGAAACAAAATTAAGAAAATCTTCTAAATGGAAACCCCCAGGACCAGATACAGTACCTAACTTCTGCTAAAAGTGTTAACATCTTTACACAAAGATTTAGTTATATCTGCATCCTGAACATACACTAACCTGTTTAACAACAGGAAAAATGATACTCTTCCTTAAGTATGAACATGTAAGCCATCCTAAAAACTATAGACCAATAACTTGTCTTCTGACAAAGTACAAACTCTATACTGGAAATGAAGCAATCAGAGTTTATAGTCATTTAGAAGAAAATTCAGTCATGGCAACAGAATAAAGGGGTAACAAGAGAAAGTCATATGAAACAAATGAACATTTGTTGCAAAGTAAAACCGAAGTGTACAAGTGTAGAAAGGGGAAGATTACATGTATATCACGGATAGAGTACAAAAAAAATGATTTGACAGTATCCCACATTCATGGATAAGCAAGTGCATACAGATGTACTGTATAAGATACAGCCTAAATTGATAGTTACATTACAGTGACCATAAAACATTGGTAAACCACATTGCAATTAAACCATGACAAATTATTATCCCAGGGATAAAAATCCAGAAAGGGATATTCTGGGGTAATTCTTTGTCACCACTATTTTTGTCTGGCCCTTAACCCATTAAGCTATTTACTTAACAGTGTAGGCCTTAGTTACAGGATGACTCCCAGAAAATAAACCTTGCTTAAAGACTTTTCATCTACTTTTTATGAATAACTTAAAACAATATAGTTCACCTACCTGGTCCTACTTGAGTCACTCACTATACAGCCAATCACCTTAGTCATGGGTGATTTCAACTGTCCTTTTATCAATTGGGAGTCATATATGAGCACAAACATGCTCACCCTAAAGTTCCTGGACTTTGTTAATATAAATGCTCTGGAACAGGTAGTATGCACCCCCACAAGGGGCTTGAATGTCCTAGACTTAGTACTCACAAACACAGGGAGTCTCTGCACTATCCCCTATGTGTTGCCCTCCTTGATAAGGTCTGATTATAAATCAGTCTTGTTCAAAGTAAAGATCATACCTGACTCCCCTCAAGAGAAAAAGGGATGAACATTTTCTCTAAAGTAAACCATAACCTCATAAGCAATGACAAATAATTTCAAACTCCCCTGCTACCACTGTCAAAAATGACTGCTATACATAGGTGTACATAAATGCCCTGTATAATGTCCAAGAACAGGGAACTGACTCAGCATTATTAACTTTATATTAGAAAGAATTTTACATGTACCAAGGTTTTAAATGGTTAGTTCATTAATATATATTATTGATGACTGAGTAATGCACTACCCAATCAGATTGGTTGGGAAGGTATTTAATGTTACTGTTCATTTTTGGTTGTATTCTGATGAAGTCCTTTTTACTGTTGGATGAAAACGCTTAATAAAACTACTGGGGGTGTGGTCTTTGGCTCCAGTCCTTTGTCTCTGTGGATTACAAGTTTTTACTGTTCATTTTTGGTCTGGTACATTTTGTAGAAGTATTTATGATGTCCAAGTTAAACATAACAAAGATGCAGAATTGTAGAAGAATTAAAAGAAACAGTAAGGAGCTATAATGCTGAGAATATGAAATGGGATGAAGGAACAACTAGTGAAATTTAGATAAAATTAATGAAACTCCTAACTGGAGATCCATATGCCTAGATGTAGTACCTAACTTGTGGCTAAAGTTATTACCGTGTCTACACAACGATTTAGGCCTGATTAAAAATGACTTATATGCACATCCCAAACATTCACCAACCTGGTTAACAACAGGAAAAATAATACTACTCCTTAGGAGTGAACCTGCAAGCCCTACTAATACCAGTAACATGTTTTCAGACAATATATAAATTACACACTGGAAATAATTCAGACAGAGTTTATAGCCATCTAGAAAAACATTTGTTCATAGTAGTACAACAAAAAGTAATATACGAAGGTTATATGGAACAAAGGAACATTTATTCTAAAACAAAACCATGAGAGAGAGAGAGACCTGTAAAAAGGGGAAGAAAGTAAGTATAGCATGATCATATTACAAAAAGCATTTGACAACATCCCATATTCATGGATAATGGAATGCATACAGATGTGTTAGATACACCCTACACTGATCAATTACATTGCAGTGAGTATGAAATGATGGCAAACCACTTTGCAATGAAGCTATGTCTGATAATAAATTATCACAGGGATAACAATTTGAATGGGGCATATTCCAGGGTGATTGTTTGTCACCACTGCTGTTTTGTCTTGCTGTAACCCATTAAGTTGTTTACTTAATAGATTAGGTGATCTCATTTATTTTTGGGGATGATTTAAAATGATATAGTTCATTAGTTGAGGATCTGAAAGAACAACTACAAATGTAGAAATTTTATCAGATGATAAAAGAATGGCATATGGTCCAGGTAAACATGCAGATTTAACATTTATGAAAGGAAAACATCAGCACCAAGAAATATCAGTCTGGGGCAGGAATGTGATATAAAGGAGCTTGAGCAGGAGTGAGTGGATAAATATCTGGGATAGATGAAGAGTCAGCAATAAAACAGGAACAAATTAGAACAAAGCTTACTACAGAATACTTCAGAAGACTAAAGCTAATACTGAAAATAGCACTGACATCTAGGAATAAAGGCCAAGCTATAAATCATTTTGCTCTTCCTGTTCTAACTTACAGCTTTGGTGTGATTGTCTTGCCTAAAAAAGAATTGAATGATTTGGCCAAAAAACCTCATGCTTACTAAATGACATATAAAAAATAGTGCATGACAAATTTATATATCCTTTGCTCTGATGGAGGCCTGGGCACCCCCAAAACTGACTACATGTATAGATCTGCAGTAAGGGGACTGCATATATGTATTTTTGCTAACCTTATCAAACAAACATAGTGAAAGTTATAAAGCATGAAGAAAAGATGTCTACCATACAATCTTCATTTAGTTTAGCAGAAGCATTTTGGAGCAAAGTTGAAATGGAAATCAAACCAAAACTAGACAAAAATCAGAAAGTGCAATAAATAAATAAATAAATAAAAGAATATAAAGAAAAAGACCAGATGAGAATGAAAGAAAATTGAAAAGTTCATAAACATACTGGTAAGAATAGAAAACACCCAGAATAACCTCACATTGATCAAGATTTGATGGAGGAAGGTTAAAGAGAGGTGACGTAATCAGAAGATGAAATGTTAATAACGGTGGCCCAATATAATAGACTCTGCATATTTCAGTTTACAAAGTCCATTGAAAAAGTAGGAGAAACAGACATATGCAGGTTCTGTATAACATAACTGGAAAATGCAAGAAAACCATCTATAGTCGTCCAAGAAAAAAAGACTAAAATAGCATTGATCACCGAAATTGCTACACCCAGAGATTTATAGTCTTACATATTGAGAAACACAAAGTCTTGAACTACCGGGATATGCAAACAGAAATGAAAACAACCTGGATGAAAGCTACCCAGACATTTCCAATAGTAATGGGAGAAAGAGGATTAATAAAAAAATAATAATTTGCAGTCACACTTACATACAGTGCAACTACATGTAACCTCGTTTACTGAAGAATTAGACAATTCTGGGCACATTGCTGGTGCTAAGAAGAGCACATTTGGCTAACATCAAACACTGAAGCAATACTCATGTCATGAACTCTGATTGCACCCTGACATACAAATGGGGTCCATTTCCATCACTTAAAACATTTATCTAAATTTAAAAAAGTCAGAGATATCACATTACATTTGATTGATGGCATAGACAATTAGCCTTTCTTTTCTGTCCTAAATTTATATTAATTTACATTCACCAGACAACTCCTCCATCCTTTCCTTTCACCTTTTTTCTTACCTGCCCCACAGCCTATTGAATTGTCTCTAAATATTTCCTCTCCTCTAGCCATGCTGGTGGTCCCTTCCATGAGTCCACAATCCCACCTATGAAGAAGTACTTTTCCAGGTGCTTACAGAAATATATACTTTCATTTTAAAGTATGCACTCCTCCAGCATCTATCTTTCCTGTTCTGAATGGCATGTTCATATCTCATTACCACAGTCTTGTAAACTCATGTCATGCCCCCCCCATGTCTTCTGTCCTGTAAAAAGAAGATCTTTAGCTCTATTGCAATTTATCATATTGTCTCTGCTTCATACTAAGCATGGTCTGAATACTTTGCATCCACCTGAAGTCCCTTTCCTTGTTCATATAGTATTAATGTTGTGGGTTCATCTGGGTGCAGTAAGGTGAAAGCACCTCTTTTCTTCTTGAGGCTATCAGTATTTATCAGGACCATATTTTCATATGTATTTATTTGTAGCCCTTGTTTAATTAATTACAAGCAGCATTTTAGTAAACATAAAAGAAACAGGAAATCTCATGAATTTATCATCCAGCAGAAATGTACTACTTTGGTTGAAAATATTTGGCTGAATATTTGATATTATTAGGTATAAAACACAAACCTTGCTGTCATTAAAAAATTAAACTATTAATTGCACTGAGCCAAAGAAAATCTTTTGCATGTCCTTTGTTCATTTTCTATTGTTATGTTTAAATCATCCCAGGTACTTATAGTCGAGGAAATGATTATTAAACTGCACAAATGAAATCAAATGGCATTAAAATAGGCATACTTTTAATTTTTTACAAGTATAGATATAATTTTTCAATTATGTTATGTTATTACTACCCTAGCTGAATAATTTTGACATGTATTATGTCCTTACAGATACATTCACATGAGATTAAAGAGGATATGGCAAGCCTAACTATTTCAGCAGGCATGCAAAGGAATTGCTTTCATAGAAGCCTTCAAGTGAACACCACTGATGAAACTGAAATTCACAAGAAGAAACGGACCATGAAGGATGACAACATTAAATCTAGCGTCTTGTTTATTACTGTCCCATGTATTCCAATTATGAAGGAAAAACCATAGGAAATGGTGAAGTATTAGTCAAAGCAAGAACATTGCCAGATTCCTTTTTAATTACTGTCACTTCTTTGTAACATGGAAAATAAACACGCTGTACTCTAGTCTTTCTTTTGGAAAATAGAATCAGGACATAGACTGAGCACAGTTTCAGAGTGTGTGGTGTTAAAGGGAGAAGGAAATCCCCAATCTTTTAAATACTAGTTTACAAAGTGTATGTTAGGCAAAATTAGGGTATGTTACAAAAAGTCAGTATGATACATCTCCTTTAGCATTATGGAATTACAGTAATAGCACAAATGCTAAGTAGCAAAGGTGCTATACTGTGACATAAGGACATCTTTTTATTATATGCTATAGTGCTGTTTATAGATTGGCTAACCAAAAGAAGATTAATCAATATCCTGCATTGGTTGTATCTTTCAAGACACAAATACTTAAAGGAAGTTTTAGGTATTTAGGAAGAAATGTAAATCACAGGCTGAAGACAAAGTAAACATTATATGGTTCATTCACAGAAATGGAGCTATGGTACAGACTGTTACAATCACATATTCTATTCTTATGTTATAATGCAGGCTATAGGTTAGCCTGAATATATAATATGCTCTGACATGCAAAAAGATGCCAAACTTCTAGAAAAGTAGTCTTTTATTAATTGCAAATAAAATTCTGAAAAAATTAATTGACCTTTAAATGTGTATTTATGGTGCTTTACTGTATAGTTGTTTTATAAATTTAAAAAAAAAACATGTATTTATGGATATTAATGTAATTCCTTCCACCAAAGACAAGGTTGGCTCATGAGTAACAGTGTCTGCTAGATTCATGATGATTGTGTGGAGCTTACCAGATAAAACTGAAAGCATGACATGTATTACACATCATGAATGCATGAGCACAGTGTAGATATGATTGAATGGGCATACCTGATGCAAACAATGCAAGTATATTAGCATATTAGCAGTGTTCAAAAAGAAGAGGGAATGTTTTTAAGTTTGTTACAACCTTGGGATTATTATTATTTTGAATGTGTTACCTCCCAAGGTTTTAAATCTTTCAGTTTGTATTTGTGTGTGTCAGTTATTCAAAGTGGATCCCTCAACTCACGTAGATGCTACAGATGATATAGCATTTTTGGAAGAAAGACTGCTTTTTTAGATTGACGATCAAGGAATTTAAATCCACATACAAATTTGATGCACTAATTCATTCAAATGTCGTTTTTATATATTTGACAACTTCTTAACACGTTTCTTCATTTTTTACATTTGGTATTAAACAAAACACTTCTACATTTTCCAGTCCAAAGGTTTCACAAAACTAATGCCATTATTTTATCATATCTCCAACTAATCCACTGCATTTTTAATAAACTCCATAACTGATAAGGTCTTCCTTAACTCTTTTCCCCATTTTCACATTATGTTCAACATCGTGATTAAACCTCAGCCCAAGGTATAAATTTAAAAAGACCTTCTTTACTCAATTAATTCATTCCCCAATCCATGTTTTCCTAAAGGTTTAAATAACCTGTGATGAGAATATATATATATATATATATATATATATATATATATATATATATATATATATATATATACTTTTGCAGATTTTAAGCTCTAAATAATTTTATTTAAATAAATTCTAAATAATTTAAATAAGTTCTAAATCATTTTATTCAATCTCCCAATTTGATCCATCCCTTCAAATTCTCTAACCCACAACGGAATTTCTCATTAATTTCTAACTTTCACAGATTCTTCTGCTTCCTCTAAGAAGTTTTTCATCTGCCTCATTATTCTGTTCTTAAGTATCTTACAAAATATTTTATAGTCATTATTTTATAGCAAGACTACCTCCAGTTATTTACCAAAATTTTTGTCTTTACCTAATAAATATGCATCCCCCTGGGTTTCTTCATACTTTCTTTCATCTGTTTTACATATCTTCTAGCCCATCAAATGAAAATCTTCATAGTTAGAGGTATCTTCTCATAGATGATCTTCTCCTTCTACCTTTAGTATCAAGTAAGCATTAATCCCATCTAATCTTTCTGTCATACCACTTTACGTACATTTTAGATAGCTCAAATTATGTCTGCAAACTATCATTAAAATTCTGATGTTGCTGTTATTTAGACATACATATTCTCCTTGGCATTCATCTGCCTTATTTATTATTTTCTCCTTTTCCATTTAATTCCAAACCAAACATTTATAGTGCATTGTGAATGACATACTGCATGTATCTTATACCAATTCTTAAGATATACTTTTATTGCCTGGGTCAGAAATCCCCATAATAACTATACTTCTTAGGTTGTGCTGTATACTGTAACACACCTTTGAAGATATAAAAAATGCATTTGGAATTGTACAGCGTTCGGATATGAATCCTATCCTTCAGCATCCCCTTCTCCTGTAATAGGGCTGTCCCTGAATTATAGTCCCATTTGGTCTTAAGTAATTTGTAAATCACTCACAGCTGCACAATGTTTTAGTTGCTCAGCTTCATACCCCCTCAATTACCACAGTCATCTCTTAACTAGCAAAAAAAAATGTTCTTTTCTAGAAGGAGAAGTTATAAACATAAATTAAATAAACAAAGAAAAAATGCAAACCTTCGCCATGATACTACAGTCATTCTTTCAGTTAATACACTTAACAAACTGTGCATTACCTGCACTGATTTATACAAAATATCATGGAAAAGTTCTTGTTTTAAATGGGCCAGACCTCATACATCAACCACTTGCATCTTTAAGAGCTCCAAAATTACTTTCAAAAGTCACACTTTTTATACTCATTAGGCTAGAGATAAGGACAGCTCAAACATGCCATGTTTCACTTCATAGAACTAGTAAATAAGATTGCCTTTTCCATCTCTCAGTGAACATATAGTTCTTTTAATTGAATCCATTCACTTGCTAACCCATTTTAACCCTCTTCTCATGCTGAACAAGCCCTCACACTTTTGCAGTAACACTTGTGCTTCCAGTACGTTTTGGTTTCTCCAGAAGAGATGCTGGTAACTTGATAATTACTCTACAGATAATTCTTCAAGCCCTGGTGAAATGAAACTGATCACTGAATAACACATCCAACAATGATCAAAACTGTCCTTTTCTCTACTGTTGTCTGACCATGGAATTAATATACATAGGTTGGAAGGATGGGGATCCCCCATTGAGGGATGCAGAGAAGCTTAGACCCTTGCAAAAACTTGTCTTGTAAATCACTAAAATTGATGTTAAGCAATATGGTTTTGATTGATTGATTAGGACTTAGAAAATTGTCCAGCTGTGAATCATTATGAATCTAAGCATCCACCAGAATTATACATTCAGTGCCGGTGTCTTGGCTGACTTTGAGAATCTGTAAACCAAGTTATACAACAGAATAAATACTACATAGTTAGTCTGCTTGACTTTCTTACTACTTGAATGTTTCAGGCATTCATAAGTGCACATTAGATTTACTGTGTTCTGCAAGCTCTACAGCTTCAACTTTCATTGTCTCTGCAGCTCATACAAATTCTTCTCAACCTTCCTTGGTCTTCTACCTCAGATACCAACATCCTTTGGCAAGAAATTACAGATGCTGCCTAACAAAGAGAGTTTGGGCCTTCACAAAGTCTATTGGCCAATCTGCATCCAAATGTCAGAATGCCACCTAAATTCTCCAATGAAAATAGCTTATAGGCATCATGGAATTCTGTATTCTGGAAAAGCCTGGTATTTTTGTGTCCTTGGTGGTCAGCCACAAACTGATGACGACCTTCTTCTGGTATAATTTGTGAGTCACAAACTGCATTTGCACCTGTTCAGTATCCTAACACAGTCTGACTTGGTATTCATGTAATTTTCCTACCTAATGCTCAATTTTTAGGCATTCAAGAATCAGAATTCTGCTGAATGGATGTATGCCTAGCTTACAGCATTTATGAAGCCAGAACTCTAGCATTAAAAATTAGAATAAGCAAGACTATTGTCACTGTTGTCAGAGGAACAGTTGCTTAACATTTCTGTATCATTTTACATTAGTGTAAAATATTTTATAACCACCTGGGGTAGTCTTGAAACCAAGGCTCACAAAAAAGTGAAACAACTTGTCAGAGTAAAAGATATAAAATAATGCAAATACCAATAAAACAGCTATAAAATGCTTCAATAAATAAAAATAACAATATTAATAAAAAAATATAAAACATTATCCATCACAGTTCAGTAAGCACTTTTGCCTAACATAAGTACTATCCCACCATAGAGCTTGTATAATCAAAAAGGTACATGACCAATTAAATGACCATCACCATTCAATACAAAATATGCATTCTTTTTAGATATATTTTAAAATTTTCCATTTCATTCAGCCCCAAGCTTCTGCAGGCATTCAGTTTTAACTATGAGCAATACTCCTTTCAATCAAAAAGTTCTTTAGAGAACTACTTCTCATACAATCACTTCCAAAATTGTAAACTTAAATGATGCATTAGGGCATACTGAAGTATGTTTAAATAAGGATTTTTTTTTTATAATTTCCTGTACCCATTACATATATGTTTTCATAAATGTGCTGTCATAATTTTCTCATTGCCATTCCTATATGGAAAATGGGACATCTGCCACAGAAAGCTGTATAAATAATAACAATTGAAGCCTGGTATATGAAACTGATTGTTTCTAAGAATATGGGATCTGTTTCTACTAGTGAAAAATGACACTGGTGATATGCACCACGTTTCTTCATACTGGTGATCTTATCTTCAGGGTGATGGGTTTTGTGTTTTCTAACCATTCCTTTAGATTTCTGTCTGTATAAAAAAATCAGATTTTT
This sequence comes from Protopterus annectens, assembly GCF_019279795.1. Lineage (NCBI taxonomy): Eukaryota > Metazoa > Chordata > Ceratodontiformes > Protopteridae > Protopterus > Protopterus annectens. The sequence continues at coordinate 708,462,131 of NC_056734.1, forward strand.
ACTTAATAGTAAAGCAGTGTTAGGAAAACTTCTTAGAATTTTCCAGTTAGATTTCACTATTCATTAAATATTAGAACTGTCAGAAGAGTACATGACTTTTATTGCTGTAATCATTTTGTGGCTGTTACTTCCATTTAAATTGTCATTGCCCATCAGTATAGCTAAAGGTTTGTATTTATCTTACTTGTTTTTTTAATGCCTTTTTGTCTGCCAACATCTTAGGATAAACTCACTTGCAAAAATGAACTCTTAAAGTCAGAACTTCAGCTAAAACATGTTATCCTTTTATACCAAAATTCTGATTCTAGCCAGATGTCACCAGGATGCATGGTGATATAATTAAAATAATTAATGTGATGTTGTCCTATCTCGCCTTCATTCTGTACTGGTTGGGTTTGGAACCAATCCTCAGTTCTGACTTGGCCATTTACAAAAGCTCAAGGTCTTCAACTAGCTCATGACTTACATCCTATCCCATTATGCCCTAGTGAATTCCCCAGATCTTGTTTGCCACTAAACAGATTGGGTGCTTCATACTGGCTCTGGCTAAGTGATTTTCTTTGAATAGTTTATTTTCCTACTAAATTTAATAGTTTTTCCCCTTTTTGGGATTAAAATAGTTAGTAGCTTAGCTTAGTTAATTAGTTAACTCTTTTAACAGTTTTTGACTGTGTTTGTTACCTTGCTGTTTTACTGTGGCTGTCGTTAATCTCAAGGCCTATTTTTCCTTCCCTATCTCAGCATGTGTTTTAAATAACCTTTTCTTTTAGGCTCATTGTTTTGAGCTGTTAAATTTTAAGTGTTGATAGTTAATCTAAGATATTTAACTTAGAGGATCATTTTTAGCCTGGTTAATGTAAAGTGCCTTTTTCCATTTCTGTGTGCATTATTTAATAACTGTTAAGTAAGTTGGTTTGACTAGCTGTTTATTTGAAGATTTGACCTATTCCCTAAGCTAGGTCATTTAGGTTAGAGAGCTGTTCAGCCTATTTAAGTTAGAGGGCTTTTGTCTCTGAGTGTGCATGTGTGTGTGTGTGTTATATATTTTTCTGTTAAGCTTTTTATGCTTGTTAAAAAAAAAATAAAATCTGTTTGTTTCTGGTGTTTCCTTTATCCACCAGGCAAGCTCATTTTAATTAGAGGGCTGCTTAACACGTTTGAATTAGAGGGCTTTTCCCTTAGAGTGTTTTATATTTACATATTAATTGTGGTGTTAAGTTGTTTTTTGCTGTTAACATGTCTAAACAGCCAAAAGATACAAAACCCTTGGGCTTTTAAAAGTGTTCAAAATGCACTCAGAAAATGTTGATAACTGACAGTCATACTGTGCATTTGTACTGCCTTGGAGTAGTACACTTATAAAGAATCTTGTTCCATTTGCCATTCATTTAGTTCCAGGATTCTTCTTGAAAGGAAGAATAAGTTGATAATTAGAGGTTTATTGAAGGCTTCCTTTTCAGAGGCCACAGGAGAAGGTCATAGTCCTACAAAACAGACTCCTTCCCATCCTCCTAAGTTTGAGAAATTGGGTAAAAGATCTTCGTCTACTTCATTGGATCACTCTGTAGTGACTAAGAAGTTACCAAAAATTTCCTCATCGGACCCAAAAATCTTTCAGGCCCAAGAAACCATCCACCTCGGCTCCTTCTGTATCGAAGCCATTGGTGTTTCAAACTCGGAGCCAGTCCTAGGAACTGCAACCAGTTTCTCTGACATTAAGATCACCAATCTTGCAAGCTTCAAGATTTCCTGCTCCCTCCTCTTGATCATCCAGGAGCCTTTCAGATGATGATGATGTGGATCACGTGATGCAGAGAACTTTGAGGACACATGCGCCAAATTTATGTCAGAGCCCACCCAGAGGGTTTCAGACATGACTAGGCCTGCCCTTTCACCATCAATTCCTTCTCCAACCCAACATGGGGCCTTAGAGCCAGAATGTATGATGCTGATTGTAGTGGAACCATTGGAGCCAAGACCTGTTTCAGGATCTTCAGCCCCAACTACTGGTCTGACTTCTTCAGTGCCGTCTGACATCGAAGAGTCTAGGATCCAACGTTCTCTGGTCAGGTCCAGGGAAGACATTCAGATTGGACATTTGTTGGATCTGAACTTGCCTCTTGGGGCTTCGAGATGGGTGAGCTCAGCTCCTACATCAGCCTTGGAGCCAACCTCCTTGATGCCAAGGATGCCTTCTAGTTCTTCGGAGCCAGGAGCTTCCTCGGATCATGGGCGGGGGGCCTTCAAGGCGATTGAGGAGAGCACTGTCCTCATGGGAAGTTCTACTCTCAGATCCAGTCATTCCTCTCCCAAAGGCACTGGTGTCCATCTCGGCACAACTGCATCCACACAGAAGCGTAGAACCATGGCCTTAGGACACCCCATTGGTTGAACCCCTGTCTTCCAAAACCTCTACAGAATACCCTTCTGAAGAGGTCTCTCACAAGAGATTATGCAAGAGGACGCATCTGGACTCCCCATAGGAGTCCATCACAGACCTCAATGAGTCAGAAGGGTCCCCATGGTCACCTTCTGAGGATGTCTCCTTTGCAGACATCCTAGAAATACTTAAGCAGAGAGGTGGCTGGGAACCCATCAACCCTTTTGAGGAGGAGCTTGTCTACCTGAAGGCTTCTGGGTCTCACCCGTCTGCCACTTGGGTGCCTCTGCCTTTCGATGAATGCATGGACCTAGATTGTCGAAAGGCATGGGAGACTCCAGACTCAGTGGAGCCTGTCCCTTGGAGGCCAAATAAATTCATTACATCCCCCACTGATAAAACATTCCTTATGAATGTTGTCCAGGTAGATGCTATCATGGTGGCGGTGGCCACCAAGAAGAAACTGTTGGAGACATCCTCTTCTGTCCATCCATTTATCAAAGACTTTTGTATTATGGACAGATATGGAAAGCGCACTTTTTTTTCAGCGACCTTTACACTCAGATCCCGGAATGATCTCATGCATTTTACCAGCTCACATCAAGATCTCCTGAAGGAGATAAGAGAAACTCTCCAGGGTTCAGTAGCTGCGGTGGTATCAGATAACATTTCCTCCCAGCTGTCCACCTTGAATTCAGTGGTAAACTCCTCCATGAGACTCATTTCGTATGCAACTGATGGAGCAAGTAGGGCAGCAGGTTCAGGAATTTCCCTTAGGAGGTGTTCCTGGATGCACTTGTGTAACTTTGTGGAGCCTTTTAAGTCTTCTTTTGTTAACATGCCCTTTGATGGCTCATCCTTATTCAGGCTTAAACTCAAAGACACACTAACCAGGTATGAAGAGGAAGGAAAAACTCTCTCTGCTGTAGGAGTCTGTTTTTCCCTACCTTATAGACCTTATCCAAAAAATCAAAAAGGGGGAACAATGTGGTTTCGAAAATCCCAGAGAGTTTTTCAACACACACATGGTGATCCTTCTCCCAGGGGTAGAGGGAGAAGCAATAATGGAAGATGCTGGCCATGTGGCAGAGGAGGTCCACAAAACCAGGGTGACAGGAAATCCTTCCTTGGCAAGCCCTTTCAGTGCTTCTAAAAGGAGACCTGCCTGCCTGTCTGTCTCTGGAGGCAGTTGGGGGTCACTTATCTTTGTACCCAGAAGCCAGGCTAAAAATCACAAAAGACAAATGGGTACAAAGCATTGCATCCGGAGGTTACTTCATACCCTTTTCCTTTCGCGCTCCACACATCAACAACATTCTGGACGTTCCACTCAGTCACAGGAAGCAGGCAACACTAGAAATACAGAGGTTGCTAGAAAAAAAAGAGTCATCCAAATAGTCCCCACAGACCAGATAGGATCCCAAACTTAATCAAGGTTCTTTTTAGTTCCAAAGAAAACAGGGGACTGGAGACCCATCTTGGATCTCAGCAAACTGAACGAAGCAGTAAAAAAGTCAAAGTTCCAGATTGTAACACTGCTGTCAATTCTCCCTTTTCTGGGAAAAGATGATCGGATGTGCTCTATAGACCTCCAGGATCGTACTACCACATAAAAATGGACAGGCAATCCAGGAGGCATTTGCACTTTTGGCTGGAAGCCAGTCACTACCAGTTTTGAGCTCTGCCGTTTGGTCTCACTACGGCCTCCAGAGTGTTCACCAAATGTATGTCAGTAGTTACAGCTCACCTGAGACATTTAGGATTCTGAGTGTTTCCATACCTAGAAGACTGCCTCCTAACCACCACCACCACTGAGCACCTACTAAGAAAAGTAAGAGACACCACACTGAAACTCTGCTCCCATTTAGGGATCACAATAAATTATGAAAAAATCTGCCTTATCACCATCTCAGCATATTGCTTTTATAGGAGTGGATCTAGACACCACAAAAATTATGGTAAAGCTTCCCCTAGAAAGAGTTCATGTCCTCTGAACCGGTTTTAATCCTTCTATTCAAGAGGAAGGTTCAAGCAAGAACAATTCTAAAAGTGCTAGGTACCATTAGCATGGCTACATATGAGAATTCTTCAGTGCTGCTATTCACTCAGTGATCCATGCAGGAACTACCCATGTCCCACCAAATTATAACAACAGAGTCTTGCAGGAAAGACCTTCGTTGGTGGCTTCACTCCACTCATGTGACTTTAGGTTGACCCTTTGTTCTCCAACAGCCTGCAGCCATAGTGACAACAGACAGTTCCCAGATTTGGGGGGGGGGGGATTATCAGGGAAAGATGGTCTAAGGCACTTGATCACGAGTCTCACTTGCATATCAATGTCCTAGAGATGAGAGTGAGGCTTTTAGCATTGCAAGTATTCCAAAATTCCCTTGCGCTAGGATCCATTGCAATACAATTGGACAATATGTCCATTGTGTGGTATATAAACAAACAAGAAGGAACCAGATCTTACCCCCTTTGCTGGAAGGCCCTGAACGTATGGCAATGGGTGACCGCCTCCCAATGCTTTCTGATAGCAATGCACATCCTGGGGAAATACAAAGTGATAGCAGACAAACTCAGCAGGTCAATTCTCATGCCTCACGAGTGGTCCCTAAAACAAGACATAGCGGAGATGATTTTTTTGAAAATGAGGCCAGCCTTGCTGTGATGTTTTTGTCACATTCATGAACACCAAATTCAGCAGCTTCCTTGCCCTAATCCCCCTCTGGGGTAGCCTCCAAGGGATGCACTTGTATACGATTGGACATCAGGTTTCCCCTACACTTTCCCTCCCTTCCCATTGATACCCAAAGTTCTTCAAAAAGCCAGCATATTGGGAAGGACCTCAATACTTGTCGCTCCTTACTGGCCTTGTCAAATCTGCTTCCCCTTCCTGTGGCCTCATCTTCAGGAGGAGCCTTGGATTCTCGACCCAGTCCCAGATCTTCTGTCCCATCCATTGGAAATGCTCCATCCATCTCTTCAAACTCTCAAGTTGACAGCCTGGCTGCTCCGATTCCAAATATAGCCAGGCTACCTGACTTTTCACCTTCAGTGCAGCATATTCTGATTTTTTCTCATAAATCATAGGCTCTGTGATTTTAGGTGACCTTTGGAAGTGATATATAGCTTCTTATTTTGGGTACTTAGAGAATAAGAGAAAGAAACACATGAAGCCGTGACACCTCATATAAACTATAAACTGGCATCATCAAACAAATACATCAAATTGAAGCTCTGCGCAGCAAATGGTGACAGCTGACAATGGTAGCTCTATTTTAATACCGTCTTTCTTTTTTTTTTTTGGTGGCAGAAGGTTCTTCTCTATGTGGCAAAATCCCCTTTGTCTGAGCACGTGTCTGAGCAAGTGTATCCAAAGTATTCTTTATTTTCAGAGTGAACAGCAGCAAGCAGTTTATAGTGCATGTTGAAGTTTGCCAATATTTTGTAAGAATGGGAAAGATAAAGGCATTTCTGTGATTAAAAAAAAATCACAGACACAGAGGTGATGGCATGTAATTGTGTTTTTCATGTTTTCATTGTTTGAAGCAGGTTCCAGTGCTCAGGAGATGAGATAAGGTAGAGATAAGTCCATGTTAAGTGACAGACCATTTTCTAAACATTGTGTAGAAGTAGTACTAAAATAAAAAGCTATTAGAGATGCAAGGGACAGCCTTTCCTACATGGTGAGGGCTTAATTCCCTGAAGTCCTGTACTTAAAATAACCTACTCCAAGGTCACACATCCTAGGGCTAGGTTAACAGGGTCTATATTAGATCGCTGAATGCTTAAAAAAGCGAACAGTGATTAATCGACCCTATGTAAGTGAAAGCTTACAATTTCAAACTGTGAGAACAGAGATTTTTTTCCTGGTGAAAAAATTGGGTCTATATCATAACATCGAAGTTCTCTAACATCGGATGTTATTATATCGAACCCTAAATACCGGTGTGAAAACATCGAACAGTCAGAATAGCAAATTTTTTCCCTGGGAAAAAATTGCTATTCCAAGAAACATACACACAGCACAAACACACACAAAAAACAGCCATCCACACACATACACTTAAAATCCTACACCTAAACTAAACTTTACATACAGTACTAGCTATCCACTTACCTTAACCCAACCCTAACTCTAAGGTCCATCACTATTGCACACTCACCTCACCAGTGCCCTAACCCTAACTCAACTAACCCACCCCCTAATCCTAACCTACACACAATCGCACACTTACCTGACCCGCACCCTAACCCTAACTCACCTAACCTGCCCCCTAACCCTAACCTATACAAAATCGCACACTTACCTGAATCCGCACCCTAACACTAACGTCCACACAACTGCACACTTACCTGACCCGCTCCCTAACCCTAACTCACCTAACCCACCCCTAACCCTAACCTACACACAATCGCACACTTACCTGAACCTGACCCGTAATGCTCCAACATATCGAATGCTAAAAACAGCGAAGCCACAGCAACAGTCCACCGGATTCTTTCCCTGGGAAAGAATTCGGTGTCCTGCACCTTCGCTGTTTTCAACGTTCGACATTATGGGTTCGATATTATAACATTCGATGTTAGAGAACTTCGATGTTATAATATAGACCCACAAAATCGTTTTTCCAACAAAAAAAATAAATAAATAAAACACTTTAAACATTACACTAAGTGGGGGGGTTTACCCCCCCACACCCCCTACTTAAATATACCAACTCCGAGACCGCACTACAGTGCCGAAAATAGCAAAGTAATGAAGCAGCTAATCAAATTCTTTCCCAGGGAAAGATTTTGCTTAAAAGCCGCTTTGATATTTTGCCGTTTCAGGCTTTTGAGTTTGACCAAGACGCATTCGAAAGAATGCATCTTCGGTCTTCTAATAGGGAACCAGTTAACAGTTCTTAATAAAATGATTCATTACTGATGACCAGCTCATTTAATGATACAGTTGCTAATTCAGCTTGTTGAAGAGTACTTTCCTTCATAAAAATGTAAAAATACTTATTTTGTTGAACCTTAGTGCTATCAATGTGGAAACAATTGTACAACATCAAATATCAAATAACATTTTAAGAACAATAAAAACTTGCCCTCCTCCCATAACCAACATTAATCAAGTCTAAACTAATTAAATATATAAGGACTTAATATGTCAGTTAAAAAAAATTATACTAATGATGGACGTCTCTTATTAAGCTAAACTACAAAATCACAATGTTACATAAACATTGTAGTTGAACAACTGTTTTCTAAACAATTTATTATTTTACTTACATTTTATTTGACAATTATTGGGCAGGATTCACGAAGCCTCCGTGTAAGAGTTATAACTCATACACGGAGGCTGCAGTTAAACGGAGTGATGTCTGCATGCTTTGCATATTCATGAGAGCATGCTGAATCACACCTAAGGCTAACACGGTCCATGTAAGACAGTAGGGGGCGTGTCTATAGGCCGAGCCCTGTAAGCGGACACGCCCCCAGAAGAGGAAAAGTGCCCAAAGTAAACACCCACGACAGAGTCCATGGAAATGTGAATAAACACAACACAACACAACACATGCCCCTCACAGACTATGAACAGAAAATATATAAATAAACATGTTATATATATTTTTTTAAATTGTAAAAAAGTTTAACCGTGAGTGCGCTCATTTGCGTGGGCGTGCCCGTAGCGCAGCTACAGTTAGCAGTCAGTGGGAAAGCATATAAGAACTAAATATGCAAAGTAAGCCAGAAAGCAATAGCGTAGCGGTAGAGATTTTGGCTGAAGAGCAGACATTCATGGTTCGAGCCCCCACAACACCAATTTTTATTTTTAGCAAAATAAGCACAAAACAAGTCCCTGACAAATCTGTACACATAAAACCACATTTTATGTAAAATGTAATGAAATAGCCCATTTATATTGAAGAAATGTGAGGTAACAAAAGAATAAAAAATGCCAGATGTGCCCATAGCTGAGCTACAGTTTAACAGGGTGAGTGCATCTGCCCGTACGTGAGCAGTGGTTTAGCTGGTGCAAAATGAGTGCCTTTAGCTGAGCAGTGGTTTAACACACTGAATTTAAGTGCCCCTAGCTCAGCTGAGCGTAATATGCGTGCTGATAGCCAAATGAGGCTTAAACCAGCGTACCCCGTTTGCGCGGAGCTGCGCACCTCGCAAACAAGCTAACCGACGGGCAACGTTGAGCAAGCCGTATCAAAACTGCCTTTACACAGACACACCCCTCAGCATGACAAGACAGTCATGAAAAATAAAAAGCAGTGGCCAGGTTCGAACCTAGGATACTATACACCATAGTCAAGGTACCAAACCACTAAGCCATGACAGCAGTACCTAGAAATGCAATAATAGCTAATATATAGGAATGAATACAAACTGGAGCAAGACAATGCAGGTTTACTGAAGTTGATACAATTCCAAAATGGCCAATCACAGATATGTGCGGGAAAAACGGACTATATAAGCCCCATAGGTGGGAATACACAGCATAAACGATTGTAGAACTGAACTGCAGGCAGAATGACAGGAGTAGGAGAGGGTAGTTGCTTTCAAGCACAGAGGTGGGGCATTGAGGAGTCCAGGTACATGGTCTGGCTCCTAGTCCACAATCATGAGGCCCAACTCATGCAGGGCCAGGTCCTCTGGGGAGCATACAGAGCTGAGACATGGGACCGGTTGGCTCATGATCTCACCAGTGCCATAGGGATTCCAAGGACTGGTGAGCAGGTCCGTCACCACCATGTGGACCTGAAGAGACGCAAGCAGGACCAACCGAACCTTTGGATCCAGGAGGCCCGGCAAATGTCCAACGCCCCACTACTGAGTAAGTTACATTTAATTATCGATGTAAGAAATTAAACTAGCTGATATTATGGAGATGTGTATTCCAATATTACTTAATTTATATTACAGCTGCAGGTGTCCGTTCTGCGAACCGCAGAGCCTATGGCGATAGGCTGGCACGGTTGCACCACCAGGCAGGTCAGTAATCCACTACCAGTAACTGTAAAGAAATATAAAATTATGACAGTCAGCAAAAGAGTGCAGTGTAGTCACTAAGGAATATAATGTGCAAGTAACAGTGTGAAAGTGTCTGCAAGTATTGCTTGATTACAAAAGTGTGTTGCAGCCTGTAAGTTAAACCGAAAAATGAAAATGTCTGCAATAAATTCTGAAATAAAAATGCCCCACCTGTAAGAAAATAGTACACAACCTGCAGCAGGCTGAAAAGTATAGCTGCAGAAGATGATGAAATCACATGTGTGAAATATATCCCTGTTGAAATACTGAAACATGACAGAAGTGAGACTGCTGGAAAGGATTGTAATAACTACAGGTAGAACATGTCAATAAAGCCTAGAAGTAAGTACCATCCTGAATAGTAAAATGAAAGCAAGTGAGAGAGTGTGAGAAAGTGTCATGAATCCAGCAATACAGTAGTAATAACCCCTGAATAAAGTATACTGCAGTCAAGACAGAATGAAATGCATGTGAGAATCAAAACCAAACAGCGAAATCTGTTCAAAGTGTTGCTGCATCTGGAATGTGTATCCCAAAATCTGGATATGTTGCTCTCAGTCTGCAATATGCAGATAGGATGATTGTCTGATATACCAAACATCCACACTTGTCTACAGCTATATAAAGCAAATGTAGCCGGATGATGTAGCTGAACAAAGCTAGATATGAATGTGTATGAAGAACAATAAAATGTATATTGATGTTGCAGTAACAGTCCTATCACCAAGTTGAAATAGTTATCATATAGGAAACTGTAGTTAGAGCAGTAGTGTGTATATATCTGTAGCTATTAGAAATGTACAGCATATGTATTGGTATTTGAAGGTGTTAATATTATTTTCTTCACCCCACCCTATAACCACATATAAACCATTCCACGTGAAAATGGTATGTGCAATCACAATTAACACCCCTGGGCGTTTGTCCTGTTGGGTCATATATATTTGCATGTCCGTTGATGCATCTGCCCTGTTCATACATCCAAACCTGATGGCCTGTTGCCATCAATTAACCCTGCATGTTGTTGGACTGTGTATTGCTGTTCAAATTATGCATGTGTTATGCACGCTGTTCAATGGTGTGAATATCTGGGTGTTTGGTTAATGGGAATACTAATGCATGCTGTTACAACTAACTGTGAATGGTATTATATGTCACTAACCCAAACTGTCATGACATAATGCAAAACATAGGACGACAGGGAAGGCGGGTTCCAGCAGACCCACCTCTCCCACCTCAGCTGGTGAGTGCACCTGGTACTAGTGCCAAGTCTGGACCCTCCTCTGGTGGCACTGTGCCACCTGTGGGTGGAAGCGCTGCAGGGGATGGGGCTCAACCCCCTCTGCAAGTGTGGCCAGAGGAGAACCACCACTCACCCTCCATAGCGTCCGGACTGTGGTGCGTAGGGAGATTCGGGACTCTGTTCTCGAGCCCCTGCGTCAGCTTGAGGCACGGGTGGCACAACTTATGGGCATGCCTGTTGCCCGGCCTACACAGCCCCCAGCACAGCCCTGTCCTGGGCAGTGAAGGAACAGTGGCAACTTCCTATGGGTGGGGATATCAGTTCCACTGTTGCCATCTGTGGGCTTATGGGCTCTGGATATCCAAACCTCCGTCCCCGTCAATTGTGTAACCCCCCCCCACACGTGTCATACACCGCCCCTGTATGTGTCTTGTTTGTCTTGTCTGTTTACCTACCCAACCTACCTCCCCAGCTGTACCGACTTCCTTCACCTGACATACCACTCTCACCTGAAAAAAAAAAAAGGGCACTCTCTACCCACAAAAAAATTACACCCCATACATAGCTGCCCATTCCTCACACATGTTTGCTGGACATGGAATCTATCAATTACAATTGGCTGTACAACAAGTATTATTGTTGTCCTGACACCTCTCTCAGGGGTGGAAGGTTTCAAATGTCACACCAAATTACATACATATGCACAGCTGCTGCTGATGAAGAAATGGGCAGCTATGGGCCTTACCTACATCCCTCCTGCAAATCCCAAGCTTGTTTCCCTACTGTCTTACCCTCTTTGTGACCCCTTTTTCACCACTTTCCTGTCTCCCCATTTTCATTTCTTTCAAAGAAAATAGCGCGGGTGTGCACCAGAGTAAGCACTGTTAAGCGGTTGTAAGCGGGTGTGCGCTTGTGTGCGCGGAGCTAACCACCAGTGCGCATGCGTGAGCTCCACGCAAACCAGCGCTAACCCGGTTACAACTGCTTAAAAGTACCTTAGTCACTTTGATTGACAGGTCCTGTACCAGTTCAAAAGCAAAATAAAATCCCACTGTCAGTCCCGAACCCAGGACCTTGGAAACACTAGTCTGTATGACCTACCACTAATCCATGACTCTTATACTAGAACATTGTGCTAAAATAAATATAACATGTAATAGTAGGGATGAATGTAAAGGGAATATAGGATGTGTAGTACCCAAAGCATGTCATGTAGAATTACTGTCAAAACTACTGGATTCCCATAATAGTAGTGTGTGAACACAAACAGCCATGCTAGTTGTTAGCTTGTAGGTAATAATGTCAGTTAAAGTACATATATAACTGTATGTATATGTACACATATATATATATATATATATATATATATATATATATATATCTATATATAGTTGTAGGAGTCATTGTGCATACACACTTACTACAGGGAACAGGAGAGAGGAATGGAGAAATGTGAATATACAACACAGCCTGAATCATGAGAGAGATACTAACCTTTACACTCACAGAACAGTGTCCACAGCATACCAGCATGGTCCCCGCCCTTACAATCTGAAAGGGCAACGCCTATCCCACATACCCTTTTATAGCACTGACCTGAAATCAAAGGGAGAACTGCAATCAGTACACAACTGGCTGTATGCAGTTAGCAAATGCTGGCTTACAATTGGTGCAGAGGCCATCACATGGACCTATGCAGATACCTACAAAAGCATCCAGTACTAACACTCCACACATGCAATACATTCATTGCACTGTCTGAAAGCAGACAGAGGGAGAGAGAAAACTGAGAGAGAGAGAGAGAGAGAGAGAGAACAACAAAAAAAAAAACCTACACACTGTGACTCTGTGACTCTAAGCTGTCAGCAGTGACAGTAGCAACAGCAATCAGAAGCAGTGGTAACGCAACCAGCTGCGACAAACACAGGTAATGCAAAGTAGCAGGCTAATAGTGTGCATACTGTGAACCCTCCAAGTGTGTCATAGGTCTGTATCTATAGGTATGTCCATGTGATATGTTGTGTGTACGTAGTTCCACCAAAAGGGGATGACCATACATTACATGTCAATCAGTCTTAGACCATGATCCTGGCAGCAGTTGTCTGTGCGTTGCCCCCAGCAATGGCTGTAGTGACTGCTTTGAAAGGTCAGCCAGGTTGAAAAGGCAGAATCAGCCTATCACAAAGGCACACTGGCTGGGAACAAGTGTCTGCAGGTACCCGATATCACTGCATATGCATCCCATACTGCATAATTCCATAGCTTAGCAGACCAGGCCGATTATGCATATGATGTGGTAGTTCCCAGGGTCAGTCGAGGTGCCTCCTTAGTGGTGTGGGACCACTGTCGCTCTATGCCACTGTCCAGGTACATATCCTGTAGTACGGCCAAGATAAATTATCAGTGTTATATGCGGTTCTATGTCCTCTTGGAGTGCAGGTAGCATACATCCAGGGATACCATGAGGTCACAGTGATGCTGTGTGTTCTGCTCTGCTGAGGGTGGCCCTCACCTGGACATGTGAGATGATAGGGAGGTTTCATACAGCTGTGATAAATATTTCAACTGGTGGGGGAGAAGGAGGGGGGATATGTGCACCGAACCTGTCTGCAAGACTGTTGCCAATATCCGTGTGTTTGGTGAATGTTAAGTAGGTGTGTATTAACACAGAGCATATCTGAGGCATGTGGTCCATATGTGTAACATAACTGAAGAAGGCCTTGTGGTCATCCATAGTGTTTGTGGCCATTTCCCTCCCAGAGTAGGCCATGGCTGTTGTTATGACGGACCGTAGCATAGTACCAGTGCTGACCACAGATGCCTTCCCTTAATGTGAATGTGCTCTGTCCTGCAGTAGCCTCCTGCTATTGTTATGCAATCTGCCTCTGTCTGGGGTCCGCCGGACAGGATGCCTAACCTTTGTGCATAGGGTCTGGGTTAGAAATGTGTGTGCAAGTTCCATGCAATCTATGCCATGTCCGTGGTAAGCATTTGCAAAGGGGTCAGCAGTGTGGGTTGTGGCTTCCACTGGCCCAGTGTGCTGCATGGATACCATCTCAGTCCCAGCAAGTGAATAACTGTCTAATCACATACATATCAAAGTAGTCTACTGTGCTGGTGGTGGTGGGATATGTATATCCAGGCCGAGTAACTTCTGTCCACATCACAGTAGTGGATGGCATCCCACATACAGTACCTTGGGATGAACCCCCAGAGTGAGGTTGTGCATTGGACCTGTCAGTGTGTGCTGACCGATGGGGCATGCTACTATGTTGTGTTGAATGTGGCAGGTATTGTTGCACAGGTGTTGGCTGAGCACTGATATCTGGCCATGTACCTGTGTATCCACCACGACACACACACATGCAACATATGGGAGTATCATGTATAGTATGTGTGCCATATATTGCTGACATAGTCTGCTGATATCCTGTTTGTGTTCTCTTCCAGGGAGATGGCGCATCAGCGTAATCCCGCATACTCTGCAGCGGAAGACGAGGAGATCCACCAGAGCCTGGTGCGGGAGTATGACATCCTGTTTTCCCGCACCAGTCAGAATCAGCAGGAGAGGGCTGCACTGTGGCAAGACCTTGTCCGTAGGGTAAATGATATTGGCATGCATAACAGGACATATGAGCAGGTACGACATCACTGCAGTCATTTCATCCGAAGTGTCCGTCAGCGTGCATCAGATATCCACTGGCAACAGATTGCCACAGGAGGTGGGGTGGCCACACCCCCCCTCACCAGACTGGAGGGGCTACTCCTAAGTGTTGTGGCTCCAGCCCCGGAACAGCAACAGCAGTACACCTGCATTATGATGGAGGCTGGATCCACACAGCAGCACGACATGGAGCGTGCAGGTAATATGCCATATGTACACTTGACTGTTCTGTACACTGTATCATATACAATATCAATGGCACAGTTGTGCCCACTGACATTAATCTCATCATTTCTGCAGGTCCCTCCAGGGTTACAGCAAGGCAGGCCATCCATGCTAGTGAGTGTGTTTAACATAACCTATAATAGTCCTGATAATGCTAGTAACAGTAGTGTAACTCAGTAGTGCTCTGTGTGTATACTGCGGGGTGTGCATGTGTGCATGTGTGCAGGTGTGCCTGTGCCCATGTGTGCATGTGTGCATGTGTGCATGTGTGCCTGTGTCCATGTGTGCATGTGTGCATGTGTGCCTGTGTCCACGTGTGCATGTGTGCATGTGTGCCTGTGTCCATGTGTGCATGTGTGCATGTGTACACGTGACCACGTGTGCATGTATGCATGTGTCCATGTGTGCATGTGACCACGTGTGCATGTGTGCATGTGTGCATGTGTCCATGTGTGCATGTGTCCACGTGTGCATGTGTGCATGTGTCCACGTGTGCATGTGTCCACGTGTGCATGTCTGCATGTGTGCCTGTGTGCATGTGTGCATGTGTGCCTGTGTGCATGTGTCCACGTGTGCATGTCTGCATGTGTGCCTGTGTCCATGTGTGCATGTGTGCATGTGTGCAGAAGTGCATCACTGGTAACAATGTCTGGAGACTGTAAACTGTGATTCCTGTCTTCCTCCCACAGGTTCTGGTGCTGCTCTAGTGACCTGCAGCAGGGAACCTGAATCTTGTGCCACGGGTACTGGTAATGATGATATTTGTGTAATGGTACAGGAAGGTGTGTCAGGGTCCGCCATTGGTCAGCCAATTGACAGTACACAGCTGTCAACCCCATCATTGCGCACAGTCATCCTGCCAGTACATCCTTTGTCACCATTGTCCCTAGGTGGACAGGATACAGTGGGCATAGACCAGGGTAATGTGGTACCTGTGGCACATGCATCCCCACACAGCAGCCATGGGCAGGGCCCTCCGATTGTACCACACGGACAGTTGCCCATGGGTTCTCGTGGGAGCATCCGTGGGCGTACTGCCTCTAGCCGACGTGCCCAAAGAGGTCTGTCAACCTCAGCTATGTTTTGGACTGTCATGCAGGCACAGTCGCGTATGGAAAGGTACACAGACAGGGTCTGAGGGAGCTGAGAGCATGTCGCACAGCCATGACAGACAGTATGCGTGACATTGCGGATGCTATCCGTAATTTCACCGATGTCATAGACAGACGTTGTGGGGACATATTACAGCAGTTCCACAACCAAATGTCCATGAGCCAGGGCAATGGTGGGCGTTTGCGGCGTCGACGTGGCCGTATGCCGGCAACAGCAGCAGCTGGCAGTCGGCACGGATGACAACAGGCTCGCGCACACCACCATAGTGGCAGCAGCAGCCCCAGCAATGCTGGGTCTGTGCTGTCATCAGAACGCCCTAGGAGACCACGTGCACGTGGCTCTGGACCGTCCCAACAGGGACCTGTGTCCAGTCAACACACTCCCGCTTCTGATGACAGTACCCAGTCTTGCTTAGTATGGGATACGGTCCGTAGCACCCCTGCCAGGCACAGGTACCATGTCCGTGCCCACAGACACTGATCTGTATGACCTGCCAGGTGCAGTCTGTGGCTGTCCACAAACCCCTGTATATGGCAGCCATGAGGTGGAACTGTGTGCGTGCATACACACATGTGAACTGTTAACACCTAGGGCGACCACATACATGCACACACTGCACCAACACTGCCCCACCCTGTACTGCTGCCCCTCACCAACACACATACACACACATGTCAATTGGTGGTATCAGTGGCTGACTCCGGCATACCTAATTCACACCCTGTGCATATGATGACACTGTCCCACCTCCTTCAATCTCCAACATCATTGTGGGAACAGGTAAACACGTTGCTGATGCACAGGGTGACTACATAGAAGTGTATTAGTAGTATCATGTTGGTAACAGTACAGTGTGCTGCTATGACTGTGTGTATATCCCAGCATGCCTGCTGCAATAACTGTATGAATGTCCAGAATTATCTGCACCCATAGTACATACCAAAGTGTAACAGCTGCACATAATTGCATGCCGGTGGTAAGTTGTCAACAGATAGCCTCATACATGGGTAGCACAGGGGGGAAGCTAATGCAAGTAGTGATATGCAATGGTGGACATATACAGTAATGGTGTCAAGTTGCCCACAACGACTATGCAATGTGGATGTTCGTGCATGTAGATATGTGTGCAGTACCAATGTAATCCAAATCACAAATAACTATGACATAATATCAGTTCTGCCATGGGCATCTGCGCTGTGTATTCCTGGGTACATGTTGATAGTGCCTACATATTTGCATTGTTACTTACTGTTATTGTTACCCCTTCTTTGTTGTACAATGCATTACTTCCAGCCCTGCTTACTGTAGCCTTGTTTGCATGCATGTTCGCTTGGGGTTCCCTGGAACACTGCTTACACCTGCAATGCAGAGTTACAGTACTTCTGTAGACTCCTAGTGACATCTGCATAGTGTACGATACGTATGTCAACTTTACACATGACAGAACGTCACTGTCTGTCCTGTACGCATGTACGTTGCCTGTGACACATTGCACATGTCTTACCTGGCATTTACCCACATGTGCAGTCATATATGCCAGTGCTATGAAACAGTTTCAGTACACCCACACATACACACCTTCAGTATGTTGTTCCCCATTGGCCCTATGTGTTGGTACTCACCATGGCAATCACACTACTAGGGTAGCATGTGCAAAGGTAACCTGTGAATCACCTCTATGGTCCATTTGTGGTTTATGTGAGTCATGTGGCAATGTCACAGCTGCCACATGTATGCAGTCAGTCATCTCCCTTGGCCAGGAACGTACAACACATGTGTGGGATGCCACCACACAGCCAATCTGGGGACTGACCTCTCTGAACCCAGTAATGCCATACCCTGTCAGGTGGCATGTCATATATACTACATCCTGGACAAACTTCAACCCCAATCCCTGCTGTTACTATTGATAAAACCCCTGAAGATGTTTCTGATACTTTTGACCAATTCTTTACTGAGACATTTCAAGCCCTAGCTAGCCATCTACCTCCTAGCTCCTCTGGTCCTGAAAGTAGCACCCCTAGAAACCTACTTGCGTTCAGCTGCCAACCAGTCGCCACTTAACTTCTCCGTACCTTGATTGAAAAAGTGAAACCCACTACACTTTCTGCTGATCAACTCCCTGCCGAGTACCTACAAAAATCAGATGATGCTATTGCTTACCCCGTCTCATAACTAATCAAACGAACCATGGTAGAATCTACATTTCCCACCATCTGGAAAATATCCTATGTAATCCCACTTCACAAAGGAGGCAGCTCTACTGAATTCTCCAATTATAGGCCAATAGCTATACTCTCTCCACTTGCAAAGATTATGGAAACTTTATTCATAGACAATTCATGCACCACCTAATCCAAAATCGCCTTATGGCAGACACTCAGCATGGCTTCCGTCCTCATCACAGCACTACTTCAGGCCTCCTAGCCTTTACTAACACCATAAACCATACTTGCAACACTAATTATTTATCCTCAGCCCTCTTTTTGGATCTTTCCAAGGCATACGATATGGTTGATCACCAACTTGTAATCCACACCCTGCAAACATTCTGTCTAGATACTGGAGCCTTCCAATGGTTTCAATCCTACCTGCATGGTCGACAGCAGGCTGGCCTCTGGCAGAACAAACTCTCTAACCTTCTACCTAACACCCTCAGAGTACCACAAGGCTCTATACTAGGGCCCTTGCTGTTATCCATCTTCATTAACGACCTTTTTACTGTCATCCCAAAAGTCAGCTGTATCCAATATGCTGAAGACTCTTCTCTGATCTGCTCAGCCACATCTCCAGTAGAGTTATGGTCAGCTACCCAGACCACCTTTAATACAATAGAACACTGGCTTTCTGAGCATCATCTGATCCTAAATCCCAAATAAACTAAACTGCTGTTATTTCACCAACACGTAGGTGTACCGCTTTCACCTTTACCATAACATCACCTAATGGCACAATAATCTCCCCTGATCCATCTACTAAACTATTAGGTGTCATCATAGACAATAATCTCAAATGTGACCTACATGTTAACCATGTTATCAAAGCCATCATTAAAAAACTAGGGTCACTTTACAGAATAAAAGCCTTCCTAACCCCTCCAGCTAAAGGTGCCATAGCTCGCTCACACCTTCTTTCAACCCTTCTGTATGCATCCCCTCTACTCTCAAATATGAACAAGACTGTCCTTAACGAACACTCAATTTGCTACAACCACATTGCCAGGTTTGCCACTGGGCTGCCTTTTAGGACACATCATTGCATCAATCTAAATCAGCTTGGTTGGCTTGAACTACCCAGCCTAATACAGTATAACCAACTGATTATGGCCTATAAAATCCTCTATAATCCGGACAATACTCCTGCACTTCAAATATTATCACCCCCTATAACAATCCTAGACTGCTTCAATCCTCTAACAAACTACTAATTCAGACTAGCAAATTTAATAACACAGCCGGTGATTCTCTCTTTGCAAACTCTTTAAGTAGATCCTGGAACTCACTTCCAGCTGATATTACCTTACTTTCCACCTTAGGTCAATTTAACACTAGACTCAAGCAACATTTGTCACTTAACTGGCTATGTCGATGTATCAAGCCTGGCTAACTCGAATGTGTAAAATCTGTTAACCAGTTTACTGTGTAATTTAATTTAATCCTGTCTTGTGCTCAGGACTAACATTAACCTGTGGAACATGTTTAACTTGCTTACTTATGTAATCTCTGTAAATAATCTGTTTGTAATATGTAATGCTGGTATTATGTAATGCTGTATCTGCTTACCCTTGTAGCTTTTCTCCCGGCCTCCCTGAAATGGACATGCATCCAGTTGGACTATCCCGGTCAACAAATGTAGGATAAATAAATAAATAAATGAAATATATTACAGTGACTACAATACAAGTCAGACATTGACACGCACTGACAGCATACTGAACACACTGGGGCATACGTGGGGACTCAGAATAGCATCCTGCCTGAGCATCACACACCTCCGCAGCTGGCACACAGGCATATGTTCCGTCAGAACAGAGCACATGCCACACATAGCACACACATCCCCTGTGCCACACACTCACAGCCTGTAGGGCTACACAACACACCTGCTACAGACGTGTCAGGTACCTGTCTTGGGTGCTGCACTGGGGTCCCGCTCAACAGGCTGTATCTGGTGAAGGTCACAGTGATATGCCTCAGGGGCACTATGGTCCACCACAGAACACATGCATACAGGTCAGTCAGAGGCATGGACACATATGACTCTCTCATTGACCATGCCAGTATGGCTGACCTGAGACATACCTCCCTGGACTACATGATAGGGAACATAGAATGAATCTCTCAACATGTGGCACAGGCCAGTATGAGCCTGATCTTGGTTGCCAACATACCCTCACCAGGTATGCTACCACTATATGTGGGAAGGGTGTTGTATGTCTACATTATGCTCAGTCTCCAATGTCATTCATAGGGTATCCGCTGGCTGTCAACATGTGCTTACATGCTAGGGAAGCCACAATGATGTAAGGGTCATCTTGCACATGACACCCATGGCCCGATGTATAATGGCAAAGCTCCTTGGTACACACATACTGCCTTATGCTGCAGGACATGGTTTACATAGCCACCTCCGTGGGTATCACACAGGTTAGGACACAAACAGTGTTGCTACACAACAACAGCAGTGTACACCGGAAGATGCATGCACCGGACACTGTCCTCAGCACAGTGAACTGCATTGTCTGTGCAGTACCAGATTCCTGATTCATGGTTCACAGGTGTTACCCATCACTGACAGGTTATGCCCCATACCATGCCTGTCGTCCCCTACACATGTAACACACATGGACAGGGGGGGTGGTATCCCAAGGTACCACAGATACACACACCTCCAGGTTGTTGGCACAGCACAAAGCATCAGGGCCATCTCATGTGCAGCTAACAGTGTGTCGGACTGCCATCTGGTTCATAGCCTGGCACACACAACCCTCCCATACAGAGGAAGACCACCTCTCCTCCATAACAACACTGGCAATATGACAGTCTCAAGAACTGTCTTTATATGGCTGGACTGCATCCAGCCAAACATTGTGCATGAGCATTACTGTAGCTACGACAAACTGGTTGAAGGGTTCACAGCATGTGGTCACTGAATTGCAGTGGAATGACATGTTACCACTACCACAACGGGTGGGAACATGCAGCACCTGTACATTGACTACATGTACATTATATGGCCCAGACCAGATGTGTATCCCCTGCTGTAGGTATTTTACCATATACACCCACACTGTATAGACACATACCGTGTGCAGACCCTGCACAGTAAGACACAGTCATATTGGTATACATTGCAAATACCATTTATCCACTCGAGGCATGTGTCAGACATGGTAACTACTGCAGGTCACAGGTATTTATGTGTATGTGTCACACACATACATCATGTGTGCAATGCCATTGCTGGATTAGGCAATGGCATGCATTGTTATGTACAAAGACCCACACAAGGACATACTGTGTGACACAACCACACGTGGCGGTTGTGGGTTACCAAAACATACCTATCTGTACTCTGACAATGGTAATAGACACAGTAGCAGAGCGCACTATTGGCATTACTAGCCAACTAGCCCTGTTTGGCTGTGCTGATAGTGTGGTGACATCCCCTGTGTTTACTGGGGGAATATGCAGCATCTGGTGTATTGTAGTATTTGCCAAAAGGATCTGTTCTCTCACACTTGCATTTACACACACCCTACTACCCCCACACACACACTTGCCATTTGCAGGATTCATTCCCCTACTTAACTAAGTCCTGACATGTGAGAGAAATTCATTAGCAAAGCGCACTATTCGGATTACTAGATAGTTCCTCCTCTCTGGCTGTACTTATAGGGTGCTGACAACATCAGTATTTTGAAAGGGTAATGTGCATCAGGTAGTGTGATCTCCTGATTGCCAAAACTAACATGTTTTTCATACGGAAATGCACACACACAAACTCCCCACATCCAAACACACACACACTTGCAGGTTTCAAGCCCCTACCTAAATATGTTATGGCACCTGAGAGTGACGCTGTAGCAGGTTGCGCTATTCTGAGTACTGGCAGACGTCTCTTCTCAAGCTGTATGTAAAGGGTGCTGTCATCATCACTGTTTGGAAAGGGTAATGTGCATCATGTAGTGTGATCCTCTGATTTCAAAAAAGCACGTTTTTCATACAGAATTGCACACACACAGGGTCTCCACATCCAAACACATGCACATGCCATTTACAGATTTCAAACTCCTACCTAACTATGTTATGACACCCGAGACGGATCCATTAGCAGAGCGCGCTATTCGCATTACTGGGCGGCTTCTCTTCTCCTGCTGTACTTATAGGGTGCTGACATCATCTGTGTTTAGAAAGGGGAATGTGCATCCTGTAGAGTGTTCTCCCAGTTGCCAAAAGGGACATTTCCCTCACACAAAATTGCACACACATTAACCCCCCTCATCCAAACACACACACTTGCAGGATTCAAACCACTACCTAATTATGTTATGACACTCGAGACGGATGCATTAGTGGAGCACGCTATTCACATTACTGGGAGGTTTCTCTTCTCCTGCTGTACTTATAGGGTGCTGACATCATCAGTGTTTAGAAAGGGGAATGTGCATCCTATAGTGTATTCTCCTAGTTGGCAAAAGGGATAGTTCTTTCAAACAGTCTTGAACACACACTAACTCCCTCCACACACACTGAGCATGTACAGGATTCAAACCCCTATCTATGTTAAGACACTTGAGACTGACACATTAGCAGAGGATGCTATTCGCATTACTGGGAGGTTTCCTTTCTCCTGCTGTACTTATAGGGTGCTGACATCATCAGTGTTTAGAAAGGGGAATGTGCATCCTGTAGTGTATTCTCCTAGTTGGCAAAAGGGATACTTCTTTCAAACAGTCTTGAACACACACTAACCCCCTCCACACACACTGAGCATGTGCAGGATTCAAACCCCTATCTAACTATGTTATGACACACGAGATGGACGCATTAGCAGAGCGCGCTATTCGCATTACTGGGAGGTTTCCTTTCTCCTGCTGTACTTATAGGGTGCTGACATCATCAGTGTTTAGAAAGGGGAATGTGCATCCTTTAGTGTGTTTTCCCAGTTGCCAAAATGGACATTTCCCTCTCACAGCCTTTCACACACACAAACCCCACTCACACACACACACTGAGCATTTGCAGGATTCGAACCCCAACCTAACTACATTATGACACTTGAGGGAGACGCATTAGCAAAGCACACTATCCGAATTACTGGGCATTTGTTCTGCACCTGTAGTATTTATAGGGTGCTGACATCTTTATTTCTACAGAGGTATGTACATGTAATACTACCTGTCAGGTGGGGGATAGCATATATATGCATTTGCAGCCACCTACGTCAGGGTCAGATATGCACATCGCACTGGCAGGTTATGTTCTATACCATGCTTTAGGACCACAGGACCTGTAACACACAACACAACCAGGCCAGAACACCACACCCACATCCAGGACACACACTTAGCTTCCCTGGGAACAGTGCCAGGATATGCAGGTGTTCACATACAACATTCCAGTTCTTAACATCAGGTACAGGCATATTGTGTGTGAGAACTACTCAGGCCTCTACCACTTTACCCTACAGCCACTACAATTTGTGGGTCCATGTCCTATGGCAGAACCACACACCACAGCCACATGGGGGAATACATATTGCACCTGTCCATCTGCAACATGGGTACTCACTGTTCCACACCAGAGGGAGACCACCATTGTTGATATCTGACCATACCCACCTTTCCCTGGACATCCATATCCTATCTCCACCCCCAGGCAAGGTTGTCACTGCACACAAACTGTATTTAGCACAAGCAGACTCTACACTTGTGTAGACTGGGGTGGACGACTTCAGAGGACCCATGCTGGGGGACTATACTGGCCACTCAGCATAATCCTTGACAATTGCATTCTATGAGCATGTGTATGGTTTGCATTGGTCATGCTATCCCACATATACCCATGACTTCTCCACAACAAGACACCTGTCAGCTGTACACCAGCCATATATGCGCCGTACAACAGACAGTGACCTAATACATTACAGAGCTGTAGCCCACAGAGGGAGGACATCTGTGGACAGTTCTGGCATGGCACTTCATTCACACATACTCATTACAACATAGTGTTGATAGTGGAATCGTCCAGAGAATGCAGATAGGGCTCCCCTCAGTCTGTTATTGACAGACACCTACTGTCAGAGATCCTCAGCAACCCTCTCACAGCACACACTGCCAACATGGCTGTGGCTTAGCACATTCAATCCCTGGGACCTCCACAGTGCCCCTGCTTGACAGAGGCACAGCTCACTAACCTCACATGTTGCCTTCTGTGACCTACTTTACAGTGGCACAGTAGCCTACTGTCCTGGGGATGCAGATGCCAAGCACACTCTGGCTGAGCTGTCATTCCCTAGGGCAACAAGCCTAGTACTGACCTCTACACCCATATGCTCAATTGTCGGATGCACAATATTTGTTGTGCTGTTCTACTGTTTGCAGGTCTTTATTGCCATAGCATTCCCTGTTCCTATGCCCAACATGTGTATCTGTGGAAGATGTTTGCATATGATGGCGATCCACTATATCACTTATGTCTCTGTAGTCATTTACTGTGTGCACTGTGCTGATTGCTGTGTTGTGGTTGGTTCCTGGACTGACACGTACAAATACCAGATATGTGTGGCCAACTGCTAAACGGAGATATGGCCTAAGTGTGTGAGCATGCCCAGTTCAGCCTTTCCATGGCATGTTGTCTGACATATGCCTCATTTATCAAAGTGTGCGAGCATGCCCAGTGTGAGCTTTCCATATGTTGCACTCTGATGTCCACCACATATTTGGGTATGTGTGAACTTCAACAATATCTCACGTTTATGGTTGTGTGTTGGGTGTCATGTTGTGTACTAACTGGCCAACTGCTTCGTGTCTGCCACAACAGGGATTATACTGTGCCTGCAGGGATTGCATGGGATACTTTGCAGACAGTTCTCAACATACTTTCATAATGACCTAACACTGTAGTACCGTATAGTGTACTGGTTCAGTACTTTCACTGTGGTGGACAGTATCCTGGGCTTTAGTCCTATGACTGCTTGACATCTTCATAGTGAGCACAACAGACTGTGTAGGGGCCAGTTGTGCACATATGACCATGTTGCAATATGTTCAGATATGGACTACCTACACCAGGCTCGTCCAACATTGCTAGTGTATTCCACAACATGGGTGGACATTGGCAAACACTAGTGATGTTCCCTAGGACATTTCTGATGCTAGTCACAGGGTGTGTTTGTCCTTTGACACACATTGTAACTGGAGTTTGCCATGACATATGTCATGGTTAGTATACTGTGCCTCCGTCTACCTCTGATATAACAGTGATACCCAGGGTTAGCCTACCATCTCCCATCCACTCATCAGGATTCCTCTTGAGGGGTGTCGATATGTGATTCTCTGGCTGACCTGTACCAGGAGTTTACTGAAGAGTGGGGGTGCCTTCTGTGTTATGGATCATTCTGTACAGCTTGTCCTATGTATGTCAGTGCTGGGGTTCAGGTCTCTCATGTGCATAGCTCACTGCCATTCAGATTGTACAAGGTGCAACATGTTCATTCATTCCAGGTTGGACATGGCTTCATACATCAGGCACAGCTTTCCTGTAGCTGGGAAGTATGGCGGTGTGTGGGGCTGCAGTTTGTATACTCAGGCAACACATGGCATCTGTTCATGCTGTTTACTCCTGGTGGGGTACTGTTGTGGACTTTACAGTTGATGGAGGTGTCTGCTGCGGTATATCCCACAGGGGCTATTGTAGTCACTTGTGACGCTGATGGAGGATGACTGCAGAGCCACAGTGAGTTCCCCTTATCTACATCTGCCAACCTTCATGTTTGGGTGGGTATATAGTATATGTTTCTGCGAACACTACAGCCACATGTTTGTCCAGTGCAGGATATCTATCACCTTTTGTACCCAGGTCTCACATTACATGTTAGGTACCTCATGGGTTAACACCTGTGTGGTAATTTGTGGGCACTTACTGTATATCCACTGTGGTTGTCTATACACAGTTCTGCAATTAGCTTGCTGACATGGCTATGGCTACAGTTGTCTGTTTGTAGGTGGCCCTTTTGTGGGTTGCTTGTGTCAGCTGGGGTCGGATATGGTGGGCTGTTTGTACTCCTCTGCATACATGTTCAGTCACAGTCCTTCCATGTTGGCCTATACCTATGGGACATATATACAGAACGGGGGTGGGGGGGCCAAGACCAGGCCTTGTGGGATGCCACTCATATCCGCTTTGTAGTCTGACATGGATGTGGCATGTCTGACCATGTCAGTTCTGTCCTTGGTCTGGTTTGCAACCCCTCTACTGACATAGGGGTATATATTTAAGCTGGTGAACATATCCATACTGAACTCGTACGGTATTGTGTAGAAGCATGTGCACGGTCCAGCTACACTGTCTGGACCACATTGCTGTCATCAATGACCTTAATGACTGCTTCAAATGGGTCAGACATGTTTAGGGGCAGGTTCTGCAGTTACGACAGCCACACTGTGTAGGGTCCTGTATCAGTAGGTCCACAATAGCCTTCTGGCTGCGGTACATACTGATCCTTTCCATAGCTGTGCAGAACAAGCTTGTCAGGATCCTGGGGTGGTAGTTTGGATTATCCATTCAGGCAACACCTTTGTTGTGATAGACCACTGTTGTTGTACACTGCTCTTTGGGTACATATCCTGTGGTAAGGCTGACATTGGGCAGTAGTGTGATTTGGCATTCCATTATTCTTGGAGTCCATGCTGGCCTCAGCACAGGACACCATCACATACCTTTGCTGCTGTGTGTTTTGCTTTGCAGATGATGGCTGTTACCTCAGCATCTGCAATGTCAGGGGACCATCAGTCTGCTGGGATAGGTATTTTGCACTCTGGGGGGGGGGGTTTGCACTGCACCTGATAGGTTGTATGTTAGCAATATGTGTGTGTGTTTGGTATGTTGTTTGTAATATCTGTGTGATTTGGAGCATATCTGTGGATGCCCAACATGGTTCCTACCATCAGTTGGGTAACCCTTGTGATTATCCTTAGTGTCCTGTACGTTTTGTATCTTCATAGGTTCATGGGTTCATACTAGGCTATACACCCTAGGCCATTAGTAAGCCTAGCCAGAGTGTGTGTGTCTTTCGCCACCGCTTGCTATGTTCAATTATGGCCATTTATGAAGTTCTTCACTGTGCCTCTGTCTGGTCGTGACACAGTGAGGACCCCCAGTATACATGTACGGTCATCCATCCACTTGGCAATATTCCTGTTGAGGGGTGTCAGTGAGGGGCTCTGCCTACCATGGATTGGGATCCTGTTTCTGGGTGTGGGGACCCTCTGGGTTATGTATCTGTCCCTCCAGCCCATCTTATTTCATTATGTGTTGAGGCTGACATCTGTCACTCTCACAGCTCCAATGGCTTTGATTTCCTGTGGTGGAGCATGTCCATTACTCCTGTGTTGGACATGGCCTTGTACAACAGACATACAATACCTCTGTGTAGGCAGTCTGTGACTGCAGTCAGCTGGGGTGTCTACAGCCAGGCAGCATATGACATATATTTCACACCCTTTATCCTGTTTGTGGGGTAACTATGAGGTCTTCCGAACCGCTGCAGGTGTCGCATACGGTACATCCCATATGAGTCATTGTACTAGATTATGGGTCTGATAAGGGAACAGTACAGTGGCACAGTGACCTCTGTTGATGTTGATATGAATCCTTTCATGATACGGTGTCCAATATCGACAATCTTCATAGCCACATTGACATTGTGGGTGTCACATGACAGATTAATGTCGACATGTGTCCCTAGGTCCCTAATTACTCCTTGCATACATAATGGTTTGACACCTATGTGGTAATTTGTGTGTACCTTGTCTGGTATTTGGTGGGACATTCATACTGTCCAGTGTCTTCAGGATGTCTGGGTGGAGTTCTTGTGTGTGAGAGTGTGGTCTGTCGCATGCTACAGACTGTACAGCAGTTTTGACTACAGTTATGTGCACATGGGTGGTCTCCACTGCTTTGTGCATTGTCAGTTACCTGGCAATATGGGTGTCTGTGCTGCATATGGATACTCCCCCTCCTTTGATGTTTTGGGGCAGGTGTTGGGGCCATAACACATGATATGTGGTATAACCTAGTAGTGCTGGTGTGCTATCACTAGGCTTGCAGCAGGCTTCTGTCACTGCACAGACATCGATGTTCTCCATAATGGGAAGTGCCTCAGGGGCATGCATATTGCAGTTTACACATCTGGCATTGGTCAGCATTACCCTTATGTTTCCTACCACTTATGTTTTCTAGGGTGGTGGGTAGTCTTCTTGGCCTTGCCTACATACGGCTCTATGGAGGTGGCAAAGGCCTTATCCAGTATCCAGACGCACATTGGTAACAGGTGCAAGCCATCCCTAGAACAGCGGCATGGCTTGTCATGCTTGACATCTCAAGCAGATGGACATTAGACCCTCTTGGACTGACAGCTGTAACTGTGCCAGCTGTTAAACATGAGCATTCTGTGTTTGTACTGTGGCATCATTCTTGGTGAGGGTTGGATGCTGCACACAGCCAGTGTCATACCGCCCTGGGGTACATACTCAGAGGGACCATCCATGTCTCTTTTCATGTTGACCAGGGGGGTACATCTCAGGTAATTCACACCAGCATGGACATTGAGTGCATTATATTTCTGCTTGCTTTGGGGTGACCTGCGTACTTGTGTTATGTGGCATTTTGTGGCAGCCTACAGGCAGCTTACTCTACCCTTTCCCTTGTTCAGTCTGGTGAGTGGGACAGCAGTGTATCTGCCTATTCAGACACCTATTACGACTGTATCAGGCATGTTGTTTCTCCTTCTGGCCTGTGACTGTTTGGCACACCAGCTTTGCGTACTATTCGTTGCATGTGCTATGTTTGAAGGTTGTGGTTGCTTGTGATCTGCTTTGGAGGCTTCTGTTGGTGTGGTGTGTTTGTAATTAAGGCCTCTGGGAATATTTGTCTGTGTTTATGTGTTTGGTTTACAGTTGTGGTAGGTCTATGTGGGACTGGGTTTGTGGTGTATGTGGTTACCTTCTCCTCCGGACTGTACTGAGTTGGTGGAGCTCAACCTCTGGTTTGGATACATGGATGCATCTATCACATATATTTGTATTTATTGGGGTGTTGTGGTTGTCTGTGTACTTGGGACTGGTGTCACATTGCCTCTGGATTCACAGATTCTACTTGTTGTGGCTGGACTTAGTGGATTGTATGTGTGGACATATGTTATTGCCATACTACTGGTCAGTGATTACTTCCCTTTTTATGTTTGCTCTATCATGTGGTAGCTTCCTCATTCTCTTGCATGGTTTGGTAATGGCTGTAGTCCAGCATGCCAGATGCCTGCATGTATGGCATTGTGTGTTGTTGTTATTTGTGATTGCATACTCCAAGCATTCCTGGCTGTGTTCATGGAATGCCTGCATAACATGTTCTGTGGTGTGTCCCATATTCTGAACTTGCACAGGGCCTTTTGTGGATTCAACATTGGTTTTGAGGGCTGCAACCTATGCTTTACACATGTTTTTCACTGTGGTATTCTGGCCAGGGACTGGGGTCAGGATGTGTATATCCAGTGTGATTACTCTATGGTCTGGTCTTACCAGTGAGGGGTACGCTTCTCATCTTGCCATCCAGTACACATGTTGCTGATTATCACATCCAGTATGCTTACCCCTCTTGTGGGAGTGGTACATTGTTCCTGGGTATTTTGGTTTATGGATTCTGGGTAATTTTCTCCTACTGTGTTGGTGCTAGTATAATGCTCCCGGTGTATGTCTGGGTATTTTCAGTCAAGCAATATAATGTGGTTTGGGGGGCTTGATATATTCATGTATTCCGACATAGGCCAAGTGCAGTTCCTGGTATTAGGACAGTAGTCTGCAGCAGGCTATATACTGGGAGGCGGTTTTAGCCATTGGTATTTGACCATGGCTAATCCATGCTGCTTCTTGTTGTGGTACCAACATGGGGGTGTGGTTATCCTTGCCATTTCTTGCTAGTCACCCTCCTATTGTAGCTTGTTCCATGTTTTGCGGCTGTACAGCACAGTATGAGGTGTGACCTGGTAGTGTTAGGGTGCTGATGTGAGCCTTGACCCAGTTCTCTATTACAGGACTGGTATCTACATTCTCCATACACTGCACACATCTTGCTGTTTAGACATCTGTCAATGGGTAGCATTCTATCTAGGTTCCTATCCCTTGTAGAACCTATGAAGGTGGGTTTGTGTTTTGAGACTTACCTATTCAGGGCATGCTGTGGGTACTGACAACCTTTGCCAGTATCCATGGGGCATGGCATGATAGGTGCATGCCACCCCTAGCAGGTGGTGCATCATGTCATGCTCCACATGTCTTCCCAGCCTGAAACACATTGGCTCCCTTTTGACTTACTGCATTACTTCAGCCAGTTATTGCACTTGATCATCCCATCGTCATTTTGTGGCTTCATGCTTGGTGAGGGTGGATGTTAGTCAGGGTGCTCATGTGTGCATATAGTACATGGTGTTACATTACTTAACACATGGCATTCATGTCTCAGGTGGTGCTGCAAAGCTGCCTCTGTCGGATGCACATATTACACTTCCCTGTACATGTTTGTGAGCAGGTCATGTCATTTTAGGCATCCATGTTATTATTTGTGTGAGTCAGAGGGGGTATCATTCCCAGGGTTCCTACTGAGCCAGTGTATGTGCTATGCGTTGCCTCTTTGCCAAGGCCAGGGCATACTGGGCACACCTCCTTCTGCCTACTGGGGCAGGCTCAGGTTGTTCCTCCTCCGAGTCACGCCCTGCCTGTGATGACCTTGGCAATGGTGGGGGGCTGTTTGGCCCAGCCCTATGCTGGTCCTGCTGCAACTGTTTTCGCAAGATCATATTATGTAGCATAGCATATACCATGACAATTTGGGTACATGTAGTTGGTGTGTACTGCAAGGCTCCACCAGATGTGTCCAGACACCGGAACCATGACTTGAGCAGCCCAGACACACGCTGTATTACATTACGTGTTTGTGCGTGTGCCTCATTATGGCGTTCCTGTTCAGGTGTGTGTGCGTTTCTGATGGGTGTCATCAGCCATGGCTTCAGTGCATAACCTGCATCCCCCACTAGGTGTCCGTGTGGGATGTCCCCACTGGCAAATGTCTGGTACAGCTGCGTCAAATGCAAGATGTGGGAATCGTGGTAACTCCCAGGGCAGCCAGCACACACATTCATTATTATGCCCTGGGCATCACACATGACCTGGCAGTTGATGGAGGGGAAGCCCTTGCAGTTAATGTAGGCCCTACCCTGTTCACCGGCTGGTGCTTTGATGCGTATGTGCGTGCAGTCTATTGCACCCACTACCTCAGGGTATTCCGCTATTTGCTGGAAGAGACGCATCTTGCTGGCCAATACCTCACGGGAATTGGGGAAATATACATGATCACTGACATGTGCTGACATGGCATCCAGGAACTGGTGCAGTACCCTGGAGGCTGATGCCTGTGATATCCCCATCATATCGCCAGTTGGTCTCTGGAAGGTACTTGTTGCTAGTATTCTTAGGCCAACACATACCTTGGATTCCACTGGGATGGGTTCCCCTCTGTTGGTTCTGTGTGTGAGGCGTGGCCTGCACAGCTCAACAATTTGCTGCAGGAGCTCTCTGTCCACTCTATAGTGCTCTACTATCTCCAGCTCATGTAACCCGTGGTAGGTGAACCTGGGCCTGTACATTCTTCTCCGTCTCCTCACTGTGGGTTGTCTGGCACCATCTGCATTGTCACCACCCTCAGCAAGTCGCCTATGTCTCATTATGACAGCTATGGCAGCCCCTAACATTTCTGCTCTGAGTGAAGCTTTTTCAGTTTTCACTTCTATTAGTTTACTCCTGTTTTGCAGTGTCTCTTAAGAGAAACATCCTGCACTACTGTTTGCAGAGTTTTAAGTGCTGGGCTGGGCTACTATTATGCCTGTGTAATTGCCTGCTTCTAATTGTTTTCACCTGCTAGCTTCAGCAGTTATCCCTGATAGCTTCCTATTAATTCTGTTGCTTCCTTTTTCCTTTCTGTTTCCTCAGAGGGGAGCAACGTGCATACTAGCAGAAACACGCTCACAGTGGCTTACACGTGTGCAAACGTGCTTACATGGTTCATAATCTACTTATTCAGCTTAAAACGCGCGTACACCCGCACAAACACTGTTACACGTCTGCCAACAGCCTCCAACATACTCAGCCTGCCCTACATGTGCGCACACCCGCACAAACAGTATTAAACATCTCCCAATACGCTCCCACATGCTCAGTCTGCCTTACACGCGCACACACTGCCCTACTCGCGCTTCATGGTACACACACATGCGCATGCACGCCCAGCAAGAAACTTTGGTGTAAGTAACAGTGTACACCTTCCATTTCTTCACTTTCCATGACTTATCTAGTGGCACACCTCTTTCCATGATCTGTGTCTGTCATCTGTCATGTTACACTGGCCTCCAATGAACTGCATTTCTTTCTACCATTCCCCCTGTGATGTCACCTATCTCCTACTCTATTCCTCCCCCTTATGTATCTCTTACACTACTCAGACTGTGCTCATTTGCTATGTGACTGTGAGATTCAGTATCCTAACCCTCATTTACATGAGATTGCTTACTAATGCTTAGTTACATGTCTTAGACTCAGCTTCCCCCCTTAGCAACCACTACATGGTGGCCATGTTGTTTTTGGTCTGCTGGTCCCTGCATTGTCATTCCATGTATTGCATGAAACCCACATTTGTGGGTTTATAACCTTCTTTTTTATGTTTTTATACAGCGCAGCCCGTTTGCGCTGGGCTGCGCTGGGTTGATCGCCGAAAAAAAAATTATATTTTTAATATTTTGGCATTGGGTTATATTGCCAATGGCCACATATTTGGCCATTGGCATGCTGCCTGAGTCATATGCACCCTTTTTTGGAGCTGACATGGCTCCATTGTGGAATTTGCCGAAACGTACTCAGTTGTCAACTGAGTACATTTCTGCAGCTAAAACGTCTCTTACACAGACTGGTTTCTGCTTCGTGGATCGCTAATATACCTCATTTGCATACATTTCGGCTGCAAGTGAGGTATTTAGCATGTCCATGCGCAGTCCGTGTAAGAGACATTTTAGCTGGTCTCTTACACGGAGTTTAGGGCTGTTCCTGGATCGCGAGGCTTGCATGGAGTGTTGCACGTCTCTTACACTCCGTGCAAGCCTTCGTGAATCCTGCCCATTATTATTCCATGCAATTCTTAATAAAACATTTTTGGTAAAAAGATGTGCTAGCACTCCTGTACATAACTATTATTACCCAGAACCTTTTGTGACTCAGTCCTTCACTGATTTCTGACTTACACAATTTTGGTCTGTACTGCTGGATTTAAGGAACTGGTTAGTCATGTCTGGTGAGTGGTTTGAGTATTGGGGATTGTCAAGTCACTATTCTTTTAGCTTGAAAGTCTATCTATGACTTGCTTTTCTGCTTGTAGTTTCTAGCATGAGATAACATTCTCACATAGATTGTCTGTATCAGGATTTGCTGTTCCATAGCACTCTGAAGATCTTGACAGAGTGATATATACAGCTGAAAACTATGATTAGTAAGGGTGTGGCTACAAATGTTGGAGATGTTTGCCTAATTCCAACCTTTCTCTGGATTACTCAAGCTTCTTGGCAACTGTGTTAATCTCACTGGGAGGTATTTGCATTAAGTATTCTTTGACTACAGTGTTATTAATATTATTATTATTACTGTTGCTGTTATTACTATTATTACTATGCCAAATGTTACCCGAATAACTAAATCTTGCAGTAGGAGGCGTTCACTAGTTTTACATTTGTTAAAGTGCAACAGATTAAGTCTCTAGGATAATTAATGTTTTCCTTGATGCTTTAAAGCATATACTTCGTTAGAACCACAGGTGGCCTTATACATACTTGTTGCATCTTCCACAACAGACTATAATAATCTTATAAAATAATGCGGCCCTGAATGTTTCTGTCAGCAACCCAGGTGAGCAAACATTACAGTAGCTGGTGCTATCTAATTGCATTTATATTGACCACCTTATTTATAACATTCTTGGGACAATGATGCATGTTCCCGAAAAATGTTCCATTTGTTCTTTATTATTTATCCTGTAGATCACGCCCAGATTTTTCCTTCTTCCTTTCCCTTGTCTAACATGTTGGGTTTTATTGCCAAATATTGCTATTAAGTAATGACACAAAAACTTTTTGAATTTTGAATATTCATTGCTACAAGATCCAATTATGTTTTGCATTCTTGTTTGTAATGCCAGGTCATGTTATGATTCAGTCTATGGCTTCTGCCTTTGATCATTTGGCTTGCATGTCACTTTGTAATAGTCTTACTGATTTTTTTAATTATGATTTGAAAACAAATATAACAAAAATTGTTCTTCAGTTTGAGTCACATAAACATAGTTGGTATTTGAAGACCAAAGTATCCAGCAGACTTCTATGTCTGCACATGCAAAAACTTGCCAAAGTTTCCTCTGGAATACATATTAAAAATCTTAGTAGGGCACTGTGCCATCTAATCTGCCTATAATATTCCATAATGATTAAGCTCATTGTTAATAGCCTTAAAAAATATTGCAGAGTTTAAGATCATGTTGTACTTTTTGCTTTGACTATAATTCCCTCTATGTCTTAGTCAGCCAGCAGCGATTGAAATTAGGGGACCTGGACAGCACTTGCCTGTTGTAATTAAAAATTTTCACTAGATCTGCCTTGCTATCAGCTCTGGTCTCTGGTAATCCTATACACTTAAAATCATAATCTCTGTTACCCTTCATCTGCGCAAATGCCCTACTGTTTGTAATGCATATCGACAGACAAGTGTCTCTTCTGGAGTGCATCCATAAACTGTCTCCTTTCAGAAGTTTAGTGTTTGTATTCTAGTAAGTAATTCAGGTGTAAAATATCACTCCATGGGAGACTGTGAAAACAATGCTGACCTAATCTATTTTGGCAAACTGCATTTTTCTGAAACAAACTTTTAAGAGTGGAGAAGTGCTGCATACTTCCCCTACCCCAAACAATCAGAACCCACTTTGAAGAATAGCACATTGAAGTAGTTTGTATTCCTTTGTGGGGTGGCTTTTCAGTTACTAGAACTTTCTTTGTATTGTATGTTATCAAATTTATGTTTTAGTCTTTTTTGTAATTATTAAAGGTTTAATATAATTTGGTAGGGATGATGAACTCCTGTGATTGCATTGCACTGGAGTAGCAGCCATAATCATTTTCAGAAATATTATTGCTGACTATATCAACCGTGTTTGACCTCTGTTGCCATCAACACATCATACCATGAGCATTTAACCTAAGCTATCATCCTACAGTCATCCTAAGTAAGGTATGTGAAAACTGTATTACTCAGATTTTAAGAATGTGAAACATATACTTGGTCATCAGATAAGGACAATATGCCCCATGTAATTTGTCTGTAATACTGTTTAATATTTAAGCTCATTGCTGAACATTATTTTAATTGTTAAAGTCCCCAAAAAATTGGTTTAGGTTTGTTCCATGTATTCTTGCAGTCTACCACAATTTTAAATCCACAAATATATCAGAAATGATGCTAGTTTATGTATCAACAACACTCTTCTTAAAAATACTTCTTAATATCATTCCTAAGAAACATTTTTCTTTCTTTAATGTTTCTATACTTATTCTTGAATATCTCCGATGTAAAAAATATTGGCATTTTCGACTTTAATTCCCACCAGGTACTCAGATTCTGTCATTTTCCCTTCCCCCATATATCTTCCAAGATATAAACATTAATTTCATTTTTCTTCTCTTCATAGGATGTGTAAGTACACATAAATGCTTACATTCTTATAATACTGCACATGGACTGTACCATGTTACTTTCACAGTCAGAATTATTATGGAACTTCTTACACTAATAAACTATAAATACATTTATACTGACAAGCTATCAGTGTGCTAACTATAGCTGTTTTGCTTGGTTTCTGTCTACTGCTGCCTATGCTACTGCTAAGAGTTGTGTGTAGTCTTTCATAGCTACTACATAGAGACATGTTGACAGCTTCTTTTTCCATGGAAATATATTGAATCTGTCTCCTTATTTACTCTCACCAGATTAATACACTTAGAAATAAGCATGTTAATAATTGTAAGCACTTTTCTAATTTTTGCTCTCTTGTAACCTAAGAATGATTACTGTATTTCGTTTGCTTATTGTCGTAGGTATATAGCCTGGGGTATGTCTGACAATGACCACACAACATTCCCAAATGGTACTAAAACAACCAAATAAGCAAATACAATTAAAGGTATGACCAGTAATGACTCCATGGAACTGCATTTAAGTCTGACAATGGAACAAGAACCAACTCACTTAACCTAATTAACAGATGTTAAATGCACACACTGACTACTTGGTCAATCTGTTAATTGTATAATTAACTAAGAAGTTTTCCAATTAAAAAATGGGTATCATTTTGTTGCTGTCTTTATATTGGTCCCATTCTGCTGATGTGCTTGAAGGAGTGGATTTCTTAAAGTAATCAAAATGTTGTCTCACCAGTTGTTTGTTCTGAAGAAGAATATCCTCCTATATTTGATGTACTTGAGCTACCATTTTCTGTGAACCTTAGAATCTCCCTTCCCTCAGTCTTCCATATTGACATCCCCATTGAATACTTACCTTGAGAGCATCTGATATAATTATATCAATGTCCCTTACGATTTTCAGTATATTGCCATCTAGTACGTAAATTGCATTTGAAACATTGTATCCAATTGCATCATCTTGCATTACCTTTGAACTGAATACACACTGCTATTACTTTATAAGCTAATGTGGCATAGGTGAAAAGCATGTTTTTGCTGGAGGGCAGGTCTCCCTGCACTCACATTATCATTTTCACACTGATGTTACTGGACCTCAGACAAAGATTGATTGCTGTCAGGCAATATAAAATCTGCCTTCTCCTCCAAGCTGCACTGACCTAAGACTACTAAAACTCATTATCATGTGAGTCATTACTCTCACTTCATTAACAGTGAAATATAAGCAAATGCCAACTGTAACTGCTATGGTCGAACAACTGTGGCTTGAGCTCAGGGATCATAGCAAGTGACCACAATCCTCCTCTAATTTCAGAATGTTTCTCTTTTTATGTTGTGACTTGTTCTATTCACCAAAAAGACATACATTTATATTGAGTCTTTCTACAATGCCTTTTCTCCAAATATTAAAGAGGACATTCTTCCAGAAATTATTCAACTGGTAGTGATTTAAAACTCTTTAGTTATCCCTCTAGGTTTGGTTTATTTTCCTCTGTGTACTGTTTACTAATATAACTACAAATTTTCTTTTGCATGGGAATGTATGGAACATTTTATTAAAATCAGTACAAGTTGTACCAAGAACCTAAATGCACAGAAAGAGAGCTGACATAACGTAGTAAATGTAATTATTTTCAGAAAAAAAAAACTTGTGAAATGCTCACACACACACACACACACACACACACACATGTACCAGAACTCCCTTTCTAAGCTTGCCACTTCCTTTCAAAGATTGTTGCCAGAAATTGACTTCA
The DNA here is from genome assembly GCF_019279795.1 of Protopterus annectens. Lineage (NCBI taxonomy): Eukaryota > Metazoa > Chordata > Ceratodontiformes > Protopteridae > Protopterus > Protopterus annectens. The sequence continues at coordinate 708,499,606 of NC_056734.1, forward strand.
ACTTCCTCTAGAGTTGTTTAACTGAGGTTTGAAAGCTAATGATTAATAAAGAACCTTGGACACTTGAAAGATTATTATTTTTTATTACAGTTGTACATAATGAAGAAAATTATTCCTTGTTTATCATAATCAATTTCAAGGGAAGGGATCAATACAACTGATGCCATACAAAGATTTTTCTCTGTTAATATCTGATTAACTGTTATATTTCCAAGTGAGAACCTTTGTATTTCAAGGATTATATGAATATTAAGATGAAATGCTTTGCTGCCATTTTACTGAATTTGCAGTAAACATCCTGTGGAGAAATTGTTTTCAAACTTTTGGAAGTCTATAACACTGCATGCTGTTTTGCCACTACAGTTCCAGAAGGCTTTGAAACCTGAAGAGAAAAATATTAAGTGTAAAAAGAAATGAAGTGGAACAAACTAGTATGCATAATAATTATATTATTTGTAAAACCTTGGCAGTGACTCCCAAAAAATAGCAGTTTGTATCCAATTAGGCCATTAGAGAAGTTGTTTATCCTGACAAATTAGTATTTTATTCCAAATCAATGAATCGGTGATAAGTCTGTAATGTCTGTAACTCCAACAGCTACAACTACATATCTCAAACCACTGGTACAACCATCCTGGGTCAAAAGAGAAAAATTCAGCCCATACTCATCAAAATGAACATCCCTTCTTGTTGACGCTGATTTGATTTAAGTAAAACTGAACTTTATTTTTCCTTATCTGGACAATAAAGACTGGGACCACTTTATTTGGTTAATTGTGCTGTTTTTTTTGTTTTTTTTTTTTTGCTTATGGAGCTCTTATGCCAAAAACTCAACCAGAGTTGTTGGCTACAAGCATTGTCTGTAATTGGACCAACCCTCCTGGGTAAAATACTTTGAGAGATGTGGTATCCATATATTTTGCATACAGGTAGTTGACAAAAAACTCAGGGGATCCTAAATAAGCCTATTCTTTTTTTCTTTCCCTATAACAGAACCATGCAATGACTCTTGCCATATAGGCACAGGTGCTAGGGAAACTGAATTCTCCTTTATTTCTGGGTGTAAAGATTTTTCTCCTACTACTTTTTGGGGTTTACAATCCCAGATAAAATAATCAGTAGATTTTTGGGTAGCGCTGATGTAATTTTGCAAAGGTAGCTTGCAGGATATATCTAAGAATATGCAGAATACTTGGTAAATAAGTATTTTAACCAAGTGGATTCTACCAATGGAGAAAATGTCTCTAAAGCAGACAGAACTTTTCCTGCAGGGACTTAACAAGAGGTTTAGTATTTAATTCTACTAACTTATTAACCTGCAGTCATATCCAAATAAGAATGCTGCGTAATAATGCCCAAGGATCTAATCTTAGTTGACTCAGAATGTTATGACTCATTGGGAAAAATTCAGAACTCTTCATATCCACCTTTGTAAGCGTAATAATCAACAAAGTAGAAATTACAACTTTACAATGTGCTACTGTTTCACAGAACCATATAACATACTTCTTCACATACTAAATGCTTCTTGACGTTATGCAGTTTCCATTCTACTTCTAGTTTTTAGCAGTAATTGATCAGCTATCTATACTACAAGAATAAACAACTAATGAAAAAGGGGGCATCGCTCCTCCTCATATCTGAGTGAGCTGTGGCAATTAAATCCCTCTCCCGCCTGTTAGAATAGTAATCTTATGTATCATTAGTTCTCTTAAAGCTTTACAGAGCTTCAAGAAGGTAGGTGATGATATCAGTGTTAGAGGCATGGCTATTAATGCCTAAACACAGACTGCAGTCAGAGAACCAGCCACTTACCTTGCTTGTCCATGATAGAATGAAGAACAGACTTGCCCAAAGCATTTTGTAGAAGGGTAGTCACACCCCTTTTAGATGATGTGGTAGAAATTATGTATCAGGGACCCGGCTACCTAAACAAGAAAAACAAGAAAATGTGTTGTCCGAGAAATGATCAGCCATGGTATTGCTAGCACCTGAAATACCTGAACCTGTGGCTAAGTGACTGGAGAACACTCGAGGAATAGAAATTGCGAATGCTTATTAACATACAAACTGTTATTGCAGAACAATTAAGTGAAGTGCCCAACACAAACTATACCTTCTGAGCAGAGGTGGGCCAGACCAGAGAATACACAAATTCTCAAAAAGGATAAACCCCAAAAACAGTTCTCTAGTGCTCCAGTGGTGCTTTAACTCACTTAAATAGGAAACCTATGGCATTGCTATGATTAGCTATTATTACAATCAGGCTTCCCATTGCAGCAGTAATCACAAAACATTGATTCTTATCCAGAATTCTGAGATCAACTGAAACATTATCTTCACAATAATGCTTCATACAAATGCCACCACTCTGGACAAATTACCTAACAGAATCTTGCTCAACTCCATCTGTCTACCTCCTAACAAGTTTGCATGATATAAACTACAAATACAGATAAGCCACAAGTCATTGTGACAGCATTGTACATAATTATATGTATATTCCTAGACTTGTGTGGCTGCTCGTCTCCATATCATATATGATGATTGTTCTCTCTGGCTTATATATACACTCATTCTAATTCCTTTATAGTAATGTAATGTAATGTTTTTGTTTCTTTTTTTCGCTATTTTCTTCTCTCTGGGCTGAGACTGAGATTATTCTTTTGTGATTAGTGTTCTACCCCAGTTAACAAATTCAAGTAAATACATACATACGTACATAAAGTGTTAATAAAAAAGAACAAATCATTTGCAAACTGACAAATTTCTGTTGACTATCAGGATTGCAGAACTACAGCATCGGCTTGCCCAGATTACCTAAACCCTGCGGTATTGATAGGCTATTAGCCATGGTAAGTGGTAGAACAACAGAGTTTCCAAAAACTAAAAAACAGTCATTTATGAGGAGAAATAGGTAGTAGAGTAATGGCCACTTTATTACCTGTGATAGGGACTGGACGCAATCAGTGCAACTTCCGCTGAAGGGATTGCAAGCACAGGAAACAGCACATTATCCTCACTATCACTAGAGTCAGCTGATATCAGAAATCTGTTACTAATGGGTACCAGTACATCAGCAGATTCACTTTAGGCCCAGCCAGTCTGCCTTTCTCCAAGTCTTTCTCTGGTCACTGCTGATCTTCCGTGTCTTTCTAATAAGCCCGAGCCTTACTGGTAAAAGCTGACAGTGTTCTGACCATCATCCTCTTTCTTTTTACACTATATACCCGAGGACCTCCACACAGGAACCAGAGGCAATATTAACCTGGTTTAAAATACAGATTTTCACTGTACAAGTTTAATGTTAACTTTTGAGAGGGAAATTATAACTGAGTAATGTAGATGAACCAGAAGTCTAGCTCATGACTTTTCTTCAAGTAGGAAACCATCATTTTTGCATTTATACAGCAAGGCACTGTAATCTGGGATGATATACACCAGATGCCCTACATCAGTGAGCTTTATGCCCAGTTGCCTGGCTTTAAGAGAAGTTATCTCTTGAGTGTTGTAATCTAGACATTTAAATAAAATGTCTCGATACATTGTTATTGAGCATCCAAGAACTATTATGTGAGCCCTTTTAATCACTGATGGACATCCATCTCCTAATAAGATCTGTAACTCCTCTGTAACAAACAAGATTGCATCTATATCTTCCACTTTCTCTGGCAGCCTGATTATTCTTAAGTTATTCTATATGACCCTGTTCTTCATGTCTTCTATCTTTGTTCTAGCTGCTGTGAATGTAGTTGCAACTCTTGTATTTCACCAGAATGCATTGCTGTTAAACTCATTGGTTCCCCCCAAGTTCCATTCTCTACTACTTCAGCGTTGTATCAGTAGACACTGTTTGATTGTCATGGTTCCCCACGAGTAATTTGCTGAATATCTCTGGCTTTAGTATGCATAATTTTTCACAATGCTTTTTTTGAAAAATGAATAGCCCTTGTGTCCTCCTATACTTGTACATTGTCCACCTCCATGATGTTGATGACTGCTTAAGTAAGCCTCACGCCTGAAGGTTTGAATAACACTGCCACTACTTACTAATTGACAACTCATGTAAGAAATAAGAATCCAATTCTGAAATTACAGGTTACTAATAACATAATTCCAAGATTAGATTAACATTAGAAATGAGGAAATGCAACAAATTAAGAGATTATTAGCAGCAGTGAGGCAAGAGGAGCACAATTAGTGCTGCACCTTCAGGGACATACTTGTACAAGCCTAGGGTTGCCACCTTTCATTGTGGACAAAACCATACAAAAGCTAGGCCCCTTGTATCTGACATAACCCCACCTGTCTCTTCCCCTCTCTCCACCTTTATGTGATATCATGGGCACATCAGGTGGAGGAGGAACATTCTGTTTTACTACTTTCCTTCACAATTAATCACGTTAGTGATGCTTGTTTTAAATAAAAATCACAGTGAAACTGGGGATTTAACAAACTCCAATAGTCTGTTTTTTTTTTAAAAACAGAATACCAGAGTTTATATAGTGTTTTCCAGAGTTCTGGACATTTGGTTGGATTTGTGGATAGTCCGGGAAAAAATAAATGGTTGGAAACCCTACACAAGCTCTTAAACTATTTTTCCATAATCTAGTGTATAGTGAGAATTCAAGTGTAAAATGAACACAACAGGATTTTTTATTACCTCTCAAGACTTATATAGCTTCAAAAAGGAGCAAGTGACATTGTTTTCATAAACGAACAAGTGACATTGTTTTATGAGCTATTGTGACAGACAGGTACATCTTATTATTATTTATGTTTCAGGGCTTTTGAATGATAAACTATGTATATTTTTTTTCAGAAGAGTTGACAGACAATGAGAAGAGCCTTGATGTCTTTTACAATGGGCCTTCCTCAATAATAATGGCGTAAAAAATATAAATAAATTCCATCAAGGCTTTCTTCTTTTCACAGCTAATGATGCATTTCCAGAACATGATTAAAGTCTGAACTACCCAGTGTACAGTGTTAAAAGGATATCTTAACTGAAGTTGTAAGACTGTAGACAATTTATACCTAAACTGTCAGTAACACGTGGTAACTTTACTGCAACTGGTTAGAGAAAAAGAGGAATATTTTCCAGAAGCTCGGTTGGCCTTTTCTGCCCTACTCAAAGCTGTTACAGAGATCAGAACAAAAGCTGAACTTGCAAGTGTAAAGACAACTCTGCGGGAAGCCTTTGAATAGGGAGCTTTATAGTAACTTAAATGCCCCCACTGAAACTCTCAAACTGTGGGCTGAGTTGCCTGTAAGAGTAAAGAATACAGCTGATAAAGAAAATATAGAGGAAACAAAAACCTGGCAAATCAAAATAGATTAAATAAAGTATGACTATTGCTTTTTGAGCATGTGTTGTTTGATAGCCTGTAGTGAGATCAAAAATAAAGTGAGCATAGCATTTTTATACGCAGTCAAAATAAGACAGGAAGACTGAGCAGAAAGGAAACTAAATGCAAAAATGCAAAGTGATTAATATCGAATAACTCAGAACTGGAAAAACAAACTTTCCAATTTGTTATAACACACAAAAACATATAAAATAAGAATGATAAGTTAACAAAAGATATATATATATATATATATATATATATATATATATATATATATATATATATATGTATATGTATATATATATATATATATATATATATATATATATATATATATATATATATATATATATATATATATGGTCTATATTAAATAAGCGAACGCTTATTCATCGAACGTAGTTCAGTGAACGCTGAAAATGTCGTACAAAAAAAAAGAAAAAAACTTAAAACAGTATTTAATGTGGGGGGCTTCACCCCCCACACACCCCTTACTTAAATATACCAACTCCGAGATCGCAGCACCACAGTGGAGGAAATGGCAAACTCCCGAAACCGGCCCAGCAATTTTTTTTCCCTGAGAAAAAAAATGCTGTTCCGGGTGTTTGGGATTTTCAGCATTTGCTGAAATAGGGTCAATGAATCAGCGTTCACTGAGTCAATATAGACCCTATATATATATATATATATATATATATATATATATATATATATATATATATATATTGGAAAAAAGGCTGGCAGAGTCAAAACAAAAAAGTAAAACAAATGAAGATCCATAGACAGGAAACTGAGACTGACATGCCATACAAAGGTTTTCAGGTGACTCTACTGACTCTTTTGACCTTGGTTGTGTCTTGGTTAGAGCATCTCTAGGCATTGTTTTGAGCTCAGAATGTTTATATAACTTTTGGTAGCATTTAGAATGTCTGCCAGTAGTTTCATTTCTCAGGGACATGACATGACTTTGTCTAGGGATTGCTCCTGGGAGAAAAAGATGTTGCTAGTGCAAAATTGAATGCCATGGCAGACAATTGCATGTCCATACATAACTTAGCAGGGTAATTTAGGTTAGTTAGTGCATGTTCTGTGATTAGCAACTTTATAATTATAGCCATGCCCTAACACATACTAAACTGTAAAAAAAGATATGTACAGAAAGTCTAATAAATATAAAGAAAGGTGCTGTCCAAAAATATGGTCAAATGCCAAGTTAAGATAATGATCTGAAAATCAAGGTATTCAGGTATAATATATAGATTATTAGCCAAACCTTTGCAAAGAAGTAAGCCAAAAGCACTCACACTGCTGCAGAATAAAACATTATACACAAGTATTGCCTTTATGTGCAAGTCATGAAAACTGTTCTATCCCTCAAAATCAAGTTTGGGACCAGCAGTGGACAAAAAAAGGTCTGGAGTAATAATTAGGTGGCCTGCACCTGTCACCCCTGGGATTCCGGATACTGGCTAAGGTTCTTGCCACCCCTATAGTGCCTTTTTTAGGCAAGGTTCAAATGACAAATTCACCACCATAACAGGAACAGGCAAGCAAAAACTGAGGGTGATGCTACTCAATGCTAGAAGTCTAAATCTCAAAATGCAATCACTCGAGGCACTCCTTAAAATGGAGAACATCGATATCTGTGCAGTCACTGCGACCTGGTTCAAGGCTCCAGAGAGCACCCCTGCACTACCAGGCTATAACTCATACCACACTTTTTGGCCATGTAACCTGGAATGGAACACCAAAGGTGGAGGTGTGTCCATATTCATTAAGGATATCCACACCTCCAGGCTAGTTGCTCAGCATAATGCAGCCGAGGTTATCCAAGTGCAACTAACTCTGGGCAAAACTTCAATCTAAATTGTAGCTTGCTACAGATCACCCACCATGCCCCAGGATTCCCACTCCTCTTTTCTTGATGTACTGGAAAATATTAGGGTTCAACCAAACACCCTAATAATGGACGATTTCAACTACCCCACCATTAATTGGCAAAAATACTCATGTACCAACTCCTTCACTCAACACTTTCTGGAATTCATAAACTCCAATGCCCTGGATCAACTTATCCACACCCCCACCAGGGGCAACAATATCCCAAGATCTAGTCATTACCAACATGAGTGACCGGTGTTCCACACCTGAAGTCAACGCCTCATTGGTCCGATCCAACCACAAGCTAATTACCCTAGATATCCACATCCTGCCCCCACCCTCCATTAAGGAAACCATGGTAAAAAAATACTCCAAAGCCAACTTCATGCTTCTTAAGACAGAAGTGGTGAACTTCATGACACCCATGCAGATGGACAATACAGTTATGACTACTGAATCCTACACAATTGCACTTTATAAGCACTTACATGAGTGCATGGATTGTGCTATCCCAAACAGAACCAAGACGCTATCCTCCAAAAAAGGAAGCCAATCTGGTGGTCCCCTGCCATAAACAAACTGTACAACAGAAGGAAGAAACTGTTGCAAAAGAGAGTAAAATCCCATGAGTGGAGGAGCTCCCTGGTCAGCCTCAGTAAGAAGCTGCGATCCCTGATAAAATCCTCCAAAGCTAGTTACAAAAACAAAATCACCACTGATTCTAAAGACAACCACAAAGCATTCTATAGCTATGTCAAGAATCTCAATGGCAACACTCAGATCTGCTCTGAGTTACAGCACAATGGCACTAAATATACAGACCCAACTGATATTGCCAACATCCTGGCAGACAGGTTCAGTGCTAACTTTACCCCCCCTCTCACCCCCTAAAGAGACCATCTCTATACCGGAAGAATGCAAAGTTCCTGTAATCACGGCTGTACAGGTAAAAACCACTCTCTCCAAAGCCAAGAACACATTATCTATGGGACCTGACAGCATCCCAGGCTGCGTTCTACATGAACTAGAACAAACTGGCACCTCACCTAAGTACCATGTTCAATCATAGCCTCACCTCAGGCTTTGTGCCTACTGAATGGCACACAGCAACGGTTATCCAACTCCACAAGGGGGAACCCACCACGGACCCCAGGAACTACCGCCCCATTAGCCTGATGAGCCTGGTCTGCAAGGCCATGGAATGTATCATCATGGAACTTATAAACAAAGACATTGGTAATATCCAAACTCTGGACCCCACCCAGTTCGGGTTTGTAAAAGGCAGATCATGTCTCCTAAACCTGATAGACTTCTTTGAAGCAGTCACCAAAGCCGTAGACAAGGGTAAGGTTGTACACACAGCCTATCTAGATCTTGCCAAGGCTTTCGACACCATCCCCCACTTTTGAATTTAAGATAAACTCACTAAAGTAAGGTATAAATCCCTATATCACAAGATGGGTTGCCAGCTGGCTCACTGACAGAACCCACACTGTGAAAGTAGCAAACTCCAAATCTAACTTCAGACCAGTGACAAGTGGAGTACCACAGGGTTCAGTCCTGGGTCCTCTCCTGTTTGGTATCTACTTCTCTGAAGTGCAGGCTTTGGCTAACAAAATTTGCAGATGACTGCAAACTAGGAGCCATAATCGAAACTCCTAACGATGTGGACATTCTACAAAAGGGCCTCACCGAGACAGATGCCTGGTGTCAAAGCCATGGCCTCAAGCTCAATGCCAAAAAGTGCATTGTCATCCCCCTTTGGTAAAAACTCTGTACCCATGAACTACAACATAGGCGGTAGTATAATTAACACCGAAAGTGTGATAAGAGACCTTGGGACACAGGTGGACAGTAGTCTCTCCTTTGATAATCACATCGCCACAGTAGTCAGGAAATCCTTCTACGTAGCACACCTCATCACAAAAGGTTTCTCATCCAGAAAAAAAGAGGTCATTGTTCCCCTCTACTCATCACTCATTAGACCCATTATAGAGTACAACGCCTTTTTTGGTATGTACCTCACAAGACATCTACAACAACTGGAAAGGCCGCAGAAATACCTCACAAAGAGGATTACTGGCCTGAAACAGATGCCCTATGCAGACCATCTCAAAAAACTCCAGCTTTACTCCAGTGCATATCGCCTACTCAGAGGTGATCTCTGCCTAACATACACAGTTATGTCAAACCCAGAGCTGTTGGACATGCTCCACTTAAAGAAATCCCAATCCCGCCGAGCTACATGCTCTAGGGACCTAAACCTTGTCACTACAGTAAACAGAACATGCTGGAGGGATAAATTCCTGTCCCAGAGACTTCCCATACTCTGGAATAAACTACCTATCTATATCAAACAAAACTCCTCATTAGCACTGTTCAAGAAAAATCTTGATGATTGGATGGGAAATAGGAAATTCACCCTGGGGATCACCTCTGTGGCTCTGCTCGACAGTGGCACAGGAAAATCATTTTCTTGGGTGGCAAAAGCCAGGGTACCATTTGGCTAGGCTTATATAGGCCCTAGGGCCAATAGCCTAGTACCTACCAATGAACTGTCAATTTGTACTTCAATCCTAGAAAATATTCAAACCAAAAAAGCCCCCTGATAAATAACACAATAAAGGAAGGTTCTGGTCAAATCATTAACCAGCAAAAATTATTATATAAAATAGCCTTAAATTATGTTAGCATAGATAAAAAAAATACCTGAATTGAGATGAAGCAGTGTCTCAGCCATAGATCTCAACCTTCCATCTCCACAATGTCAAGCAAATTGGTTAAATGTATTAAACTAAATGACAACTTCAACTAAGAAGCTTGCAGCTTGGCTATTAACTGTTTCTTCATTCTTAAAAAATGGTGCCTTTGATGAATTATAATATGATTTAGTAGTATTCAACATTATTTATAAAGGATCCATCCATCCATCCATCCATCCATGAGCTCTTGGTGTCACTTCGATAGTGACAATCATCCAGAGCCAACATTTACACCACCAGGTGGCTAGCCCTGCTGTGGTATTATTTATCATGGATATTTGTAAAAAATGCTTAACAGTGAATGTGTAGCAACCATCCCAATGTGGAACACTCAAAATAAGGACCGTTCCTCATAGTGAGCTACATTTGACAGGCAGTCCCAGAAGAGCAGCAAATAAGCAAGGCAAATCCATGTGAATTCCCAGGTCAGAAAATGCACCAAGGCTGAAAACCCATCTAAAAATGTATGGATAAAACATAAACAAAATGTCCATCTTAAGACAGCCTCAGCATAAATTATGTAGATCTAAGCAGTTGTAATAACAACTTGGGAGTTTACCCCCTCCCTAAATTTTCACAGATCCATGTGCTGCACACATTTCTACTGTCACTCTTTAATGCACCCCAAGGAAAAGAGCAATTTCCTTGATGCAGCGATTTTGGTTTTGCATAGCTAGACTTGATGTACTGGAATTTAACAAAGCCATCTTTGTTGAATCATACACTACCTATTTCCTGTGTGAACAATTACTGGTATTATGACACTAATAGGTCTCCATAGGAGCAAACAGGACACATCAACAAAGAAAATCAATGACAGCGATGAACAATTGAAATGCAGTTAATTCAATGAGTCATGGTTATGATGGGGTCCTGGGCAGGGTAATGGATCATCCCTCCAACTGTAGCCCCCACCAGCAGCACCCGGTCATGACCCACACCAGCCCCACAGCAGCCCCTAGCTATTCTAGTGTCTCATTACTTAGATATTTCTCACCAGTTACCTTAAACACTGTTCAAACCTGTCAGTACACATACTGTTTTTTTTCTTTAATTCTACAATGATTACAGATATTTGGATTTAAATTTAAAACTTTTATTTCAAATTTTGTAGCACAAACACTGATAGCCATTTGTTAAACAACACAATACAGTCTCAAAATGAAAACAGACAACATGAGCAACAATAAACTTCTCTGCCTTTGAAACTAGCATTCATCAAAACTGCATTGAAACCCACATTCATAGAACATGCATCTGGTCAGTGGCGGATTAAGTTTACCTTTGGGCTGTTTTCAAACCATGTGCTCCTTGCACTAAATTTTTAGGACCATGCATACATACTTGAGTACTTTGATTCGCCTTTCTGATTGTAGTAAATTATATTCCTTGTATAATACAACACCACTTGTAAAGTGTGTTTTAAATTTGTAGTTTTTAACATTTTTCAGCAAGCAATGAAACAAAACATATGAAACAATAATGACAAACCTATCCATTTCGGAACATTTCAACTATAAATGCCACTCAGACTTCTGTCATTACAATCCACGAATCAGTCAATATGCACAATCTCTGCAGAAGTAAAAGTCATCTGAATAATTCCACATTAAAGAGAGCTGTAACTAATGAAGAGGTTGCTGCTGATAAATAACTTTACATTTCATTGTTTCATGTACAAATTCAGTGCCTGCTACCCTTGAAGAATAAATTGCCTAGGTTACATTAAAAATGGTGTGCTGGTAATAATGCAATAGCAAATTGCTGGCAAACTGACAACAGATTCATAGCTACTAGGCATCTCATTCAAAGGAGGACTCACTTATGAGTGCAGCACCCTCCCCCCTTATGCTGTATAGTAGTGTCAGCAATCAATCTTTGTGTTGTGGAAAGAGAACTCACAGCCTTCTGCATCAAAAGAAAAGGAGTGTGCTACTTGCTGCATCAATGACACTAAGCACAGCTGTGAAACTCTATGAATGACATTGACAGACAATTATCCTCCAAGATTCACAATAAATAAGTAAATAAATAAAATAAAATAAAGGAGTGCAGTTGATATGGAAGTTTAAGGGACTTGCCTGGCCTTAATTATTAAGGTTCAGTGTTTGACACTTAACTAGATAGTGCCTCTACTGGGGCATTACACACACACACACACACACACACACACACACACACACACACACACACACACACACACACACACACACACACACACTACAGTCAGTGCACACACAACCTCTGTCTGTGTACTCACCAGAATAGATTTGTGCTCTGTCTCAGTCCCCAATCCTGTTCTGTATATCCACCTATCTGCACATGGATTTAGATGTTGCCAAATTCTAGTGATAGGACATTTTCCTAATGAGGAGGTTTCTGGGAATTTATGGAAAGGAAGTTCTCCCATGATGTCCTGATGCTTGCTGTGTTTATGGATTCCATGGGAATTTCCCAATTATTTTTTATTTTATTTTTATAGCAAAGCTGGGGGGCCTGCAGGCAACACAGGGCCCTAGTCAGATTCGGTTGTCTAGTGCATGATCCAGCTCTGGATATCAGCTCCATGTGGTAAATAAAGGAAAGATGACGATGGTCCAGAAATCCCAGGTTCAGCTAGTGGCCCAAATGCTGGAGAAACCAATGATAGTGGGAAGAAGAATGACATGGCAAGAAGCCTGACACTTCTTTTCAGGGTGAGAGGGAGGGAGAGGGAGGGAGAGAGCATGCAGAAAGTATGCCTAAGTCATGATTCCAAGTAGAGACTGGGATCATTGACAGTGTTAGAGCCAACTCTATAAGATGAGTGGAACATTAGAAGGACATATCACTGCAGAGGTGAGACATGCCCTTTATGACAGTCCCATTGCAGATCGCCACCCAAAACATCAATCTGATGTTGTTAATCTTCTTTTCATTCATCACTGATGGGTTCGGTTCCAAGCCCCTCTAAACCGTGTTGGCCTAATACCAAGCTCACGTACACCAAAAACTCTTGACCTGACCTGTTACCCGCAATGTCCTTCTCCCTGTTACCTCAGATCTCATTTGCCATGTAGCCATATAGCAGCATTTCACCGAGGTCTCAAGCTGTTTGTTTTCTTGATATTTTTTGTATTTTTGGATGTATATTCCTTATTTAGTCACTTTTTAAATCTTTTCCCTTCTATTTCTCTCATTTTACTGTTATTGTAACTTTCCTAACTAGCTCTACCTATTGGGTAATTCTTTTTACCATTGTTGGCATGCCCTCTCCTTACCCTTGTGGTATCGCGTAATACCATCATTGGTATCTTCTTTCCTTTTCTTCTGCCTTTTTTTTGTCTTTTTAGGTGTTTAATATTCTTGTTATCTTGTGATTAGTATGTGTGTGGAAATGTCTGATAAAAAAGGGACTTCAGGGTTTAAACATTGCACCTCTTGCAATGGTAAGCTCCCAAACCGTGACTCTCATGACAACTGTGTTTATTGTCTGGGGGTTTCTCACCTCTCTGTTAAACCTCTTGTCAAATTTGCCAAAGTTTCAGTCAGCGGACGCTGAATGAAAGGAAAAATAAATTGATTTAGAAAGGCCTTCTCACGTCTCCTTTTTCAGAGGCCCTTTCTGTGTCAGAGGTCTCAACCCCTCCAATAAAGGAAAAGAAATGTCCCCATTCTCATCCCTCTTCACCGGCTGATGATAGGAGTAAGACTCATAAACATAAGGCCCACAAAACTTCCTCAGAGCATAGACTGGCCACTTTGGCTCCGACTACTACTACTGTTCCGAGCTCTGATCTGACTACTACTATGACTCAAGCCATGGACATTACTGGATTCTTGATGTCAGCGCCACCCTCGGCACCAGCCTTGCCTTCCACTTTAGCTACGGCACAGACCTTGCCTTTGACTATAGCTATGACACTGACTTTGTCTTTGACCACACCAAAAATGGTTCTGACCCATGCAATTCCTTTGGAACTGATGACATTGATTCCGAGCGCCTCTTTGGCACTGAGCCCTTTTACTACTCCACTGATTCCTTTGCTACCTGTCTCCGAATTATAGACTATGGTGCCACTAGCTCAGACACCATGGACCTGATACTCCCCTTCCATGGATTCGTTCCTGGGTCAAATGTACAGTCCCTTTTTGGACCGACCCGACTCCCCTTCAGGAGTATCCACATGGCCCACCAGGAGTCTATCCAAACTTGATGTGGTGCACCTGTTGGATCAGCTGTTGACAGCCAGAGGGATAACAGATGTTCCTAAGACTCATCCCCCTCTGGGACTTGGGTCTATCTCTCCCGGGACTCTGACATATACTCCTCCTTCAGACCTGTTGGTTCTGAAGCCCATTGTTCCAACATCCTTTGTGGAACTCCATTCCTTGGCGCCGACAGTGACTGTCACTGAGGCTTTGAGGCCACCAATTTAGTTTTCAGTTCCAATGGAACCGTCCCTTCCTCAGACTCATGGTAAGGGCATGGAGTCCTTGGTCCAGGGCATGGTTCCGTGTGTTTTATCGGTTCTCCCCTCATATCTGGGGATAACGTCTGCCCTGTTCTTGCTTGAGGCTCCATCCCTGGGAGCAGGTCCGATGGAGTGAGGTGTGACCCCGGTTCTGAGGTTGTCCTTCTCGGTTCTGGGCACCCACTCCTCTTTGGGTGGGCCTGCTTTTCGGGTGATGGAGAGGGTGCTTGCTTCGAGAAGTGCTCCTCCAACTTGAGAACTTCACCCTGTTCCCTCTGAGCTACAGCTACCATGAGCCACCTGTCCGGGACACTGGGAGGAGAAGCCTCAGGAAATCCCATTTCAGGGTACCCATCCTTCCAAGTCTTCCTCAGATGTTCCCACTGAAGAACCTCCTCAGAAGAAGGCATGCAAGAGGAAGAACATAGACTCTTCTGAAGAGTCTTTGACAGAAGACACGGACTACAATGATGGGGAGGGGTCCCCATGGTCACCCCCGGATGATGTGTCCTTTGGAGACATCCTGGAAATATTAAAACAAAGGGGTGGCTGGAAGCCCTCCAACCCTTCCTCAGAGGAGTCCGTGTTCCTGCAGGCTTTTTCCTCCCAGCCTTCTACCTCTTGGGTGACCCCACTTGCTGACAAGTTAATCCAGCTCATCGTGCAGTGTGCTTGGCAGAATCCTAACTCTATTGAGACCATTCCCCGGAGACCTGATAAGATTCTTTCCCCCGTGGAGGAGCATCCACACTGGTCCAGAGGTTGGCCAGTTGACACTATGGTTGTGGCAGCCGCCACTAAAAAGGATCTAGCGGAAGAAAGTCCTGCTGTACACTTGCCCAACAGGGAGTCCTAGGCTGTGGACAGGTTGGGGAAGCGAGTTTTGGCTTCAGCGACCTTTGCTGTCAGGTCCCTGATCTACTTGGCACATTTCACGAGGCTCCAAAGAGATTTGATTACCAAACTTTCTGGATCCCTCGCGGGTCAAGTTTCTGACGAGGCACAGGACAAGGTTGCCTTTCAACTTGCCACCCTTGAATCTATTTCCAAATCATCCATGAGGCTGATCTCTCATGCAACCGAAGGGGTGGCTAGAGCTGCAGGTGCAGGCATAGTCATGAGGCATCATGCCTGGATGCGCATCTGTGATCTCGCAGACTCCTTCAAGTTCTCCTTTTTGAATGCCCCTATTGAACCATCTTCCTTATTTGGTTTTAAAGTTAAGGACACGCTGGCCAGGTGCGAGTGAGATGGAAAGACTCTGTCTGCCACTGGCCTAAATCTTTCCAAGCCTCAACGTTTTTTTTCCAGGAACCAGAGGAGTGGGAAAATCTGGCACAAGAAATCTCAGGGTCCTTTCCGTAACACACGTGGCGAGGATTCCCCCAGAGGCAGAGGGGTTTCCAATGGTGGACTACCCCTTTAGGGGCAGAGGGGGTCCCAAAAACCAAGACTCCAGGGATTCCTTCTCTGGGTGGTCTTACCAATGCTCCTGAAGCATTGACTGATTGCTTTCCTCTGGAAGCAATTGGGGCTTGTTTTTCTCTGCACGAAACTGCCTGGCGCTCTATTACAAATGATTGATGGGTGCAGAGAATAATCTCCAGAAGCTACTACATCCCTCTAGCCTCCTGTCCAAAGCCTACAAAGAACCTTCCTGATGTTCCACCCAATCAAAGGGAAGAAGCGGCTTCAGAGATAAGACCCATCCTGGATCTCAGCCATTTAAACAAATCAGTTGTGCAAACCAAGTTTCGCATGGTCACTATTCAATCCATTCTTCCATTTTTAAGGGAGGATGTTTGGATGTGCTTGATAGACATCCGGGATGCGTATTATCACATCAAAATGGACAAATGCTCCAGGAAACTCCTTTGCTTCTGGCTAGTAGCCAATCATTACCAGTTCTGAGCCCTGCGATTCGGTTTCTCGACGGCCCCCAGAGTGTTCACGAAATGTCTAGCAGTGGTGACAGCTCATCTGAGACTTCAGGGATTCCAGGTGTTTCCATATTTAGATGACTGGCTCCTCTCCGCTCCCACCAAGTGTCTTCTAACTATGGCCCTCTAATACACCCTTTCACTAGCGGAGTCCCTAGGCATCACTGTACACTGGGAGAAATCCAACTTAAAACCTACCCAACAGCTGGAATTTATAGGGGCAGTTTTCAATACCCGGTCCTGCCTGGTATCTCTGCCGGCTCACAGACATCAAAGGTTAAGATCACAAGTGCGTGTGATACTCTGTCAAAAAAAGGTATCAGCAAGGGAAGTTCTCCAGGCCCTGGGCTCCATGGCTGCAGCCATTCTGATAGATCCTCTGGCAAGGTTACACATGAGACTGTTACAATGGCTCCTATTGTCCTAATGGTTTGCAAATCACATCCCCTAAACCCACAGGTGCGCATAACCAACTCTTTCAAGCAAGATCTCCTCTGCTGGTTGAGGCCAGATGCAGAACTTTGGTGTTGCCCTTTTCCGACCCCTCAACCCAACGCCACTGTGACCACGGACACTTCCCTGATAGGGTGGTGGGGCCATTTTTAGGGAAAGGCAGTCCAAGGCACATGGTCGTGCTTAGAGGCCAACCTGCATATCAGTGTTCTTGAGTTAATTGCGGTGCTATTAGCATTGCAGGCATTACATCTGCTTTTTCCCCCTGAAATGATTGCAATTCAGTCAGACAATATGTCAGTAGTCTGGTACATCAACAAGCAAGGAGGAACCAAATCCTACCCCTTATGTCAGGAGACCATGAGAATTTGGCACTGGGCGATAGCTTCTGACTGCTTTCTTATAGCGACACGCATCCCAGGGAGTTCCAATGTGATTATGGACAGGTTGAGCAGATGCATTCTCCTTCCACAAGAGTGGTCTCTCAATCTCAAAGTGGTTGCAGACATTGTCAGCCGATGGGGACAGCCCTGCTGCGACCTATTCGCCTTCCCTTTGAACAACAAATGCAGCAGCTATTTTGCCCTGTTTCCCCTAGAGGGGGAGTCCCCGAGAGATGCTCAGACTCATGATTGGCCCACGGGTCTCCTCTACACTTATCCCCCAATTCCCTTGATACTTCTATTCTTAAAGAAAGCCACTTGGTTGAGATGCAAGGTGATCCTCATTGCCCCATTCTGGCCTCATCAAGTGTGGTTCCCCTTTCTCTGGCCTCATCTGTTACAGCCTCCATGGATCCTGGACACTTGTCCAGGCTTAATTTCTCACCCCCAAGGGTTGACTCACCCGAATCTGTCCACTCTCAAGCTGATGGCTTGGTTTCTCCACTTCTGTTAGTCACCAGGCAGGAAGCCCTTTCCTCACCTGTTCATGATATCATTCTGGCTTCCCATAAACCATCCACCAGAAAACTTTACAGATATAAATGGAAAACGTTTTTTCTTTGGTCTAAAGAATGGATGCTAGATCCCTTCTCAGTCCCAGTCTCTGTCATCCTTCAATACCTTTCTGAGTTCTTTGAGAATGGAGCATCAGCCTCTTCCATATGAGTCCATTTAGCAGCAATTTCCAATTTTCATATTGGAGTACATGGCATTCCAATTATGTCCATTCGCCTGTGCAAAACCATTCTCAAAGGAGTGTTTCACAGCAGACCTCCAATTGGACAGCTCTTAGAGACGTGGAATCTCTCTCGAGTACTGCAGTCTCTCTCTCAACCCCCTTTTAAGCCTGCTGCAAAATGTGATCTCAGATTTCTCTAATGGAAATCTCTCTTTTTGGTAGCTGTCACTTCAGCTAGACAGATCTCAGAATTACAGGCCTTATGCATCAAGAGACCGTACCTGATATTTCATAAAGACAGAGTATCTCTGCGTACTAATCCATCCTTTCTCCCCAAAGTGGTTTCTGATTTTTCTGTGAACCAATCCATTGAGCTCCCAGTATTTTTCCCGCACTTTTCCAATAAAGGAGAATACTGCCTACACTCCTTGGACCAGCATAGGCAACTATGTTTTTCCTTAGACAGGACAAAATCTATACGCAAGACAGACCAACTTTTTATTTCCTTCTCTGGCCCAAGGATGGGATATGCTGTGTCAAAAGTCACTTTATCAAAATGGCTCAGAGACTGTATTTCCTTTTCATACTCATGTACAAATGAGCCTAGACCTCACAATATCAAAGCACATTCAACTAGAGCTATAGCAACCTCTGTAGCTTTTACTCAAGAGCCTCTTTGGACAACATTTGCACAGCAGCCACTTGGGCTAAACCACACACTTTCATCAAACATTACAAGTTGGATATGGTCTCCAGGGGAAGAGCGACCTTTGGCTCAATGGTGCTCAGGAATGTGCTTCCATAAGGGCCACCCAAGTTTCTCAGGTAGCTTGGGATTCTATCCCATCAGTGATGAATGGAAAGAAAATGAACAACATCAGATAAAGAAGTTATGTCTTACTATAACCTTCCATCTGTGTTGTTGATCTTCTTCCATTCATCACATCCCACCCTCCATCCCCCTCCAAAGGCTTCTGGTGGATCTCATGAGTCCTTGTGGTGTGTCAGGGTTTTTGCCCAGAAATGGCCTCAGCTTTATTTCTATATGTCTTATGCAAACTCGATCTGAGGTAACAGGGAGAAGGGCATTGTGGGTAGCAGCTTAGCTTGAGAGTTTTTGGTGTACGCGAGCTTGGTATTAGGTCGACACAGTTCCGGGGGGCTTGGAACCGAACCCATCAGTGATGAATAGGAGATCAACAACACAGATGGAACGTTATGGTAAGACATATCTTCTTTTTTCACACAGTATGAGAAAAAAGCAGGGCTCCAATCACCACAAGCTCAGCAATATATAAATGTAATATAATAATATGTTATAAGGACATGCATCTGGAGCATTTCTCTCCGGGCCTCCAGTGAAAATTGGCTTTGTTCCAAGTCAGACTTTCCTATTTAACAAATGTTAAATAAATAAATAAACTAAGTTTCCAATGACAGTATGATGTTACCCTGCATAACCACTCCTCTTCGTGGTCATGGAACTTCCATGGCCTCCAGAGTTTAAAGGCTATCCTTGTCTGTGGATAAGGCCAGCCTAGTAAAAGCACATGGGTAGGTTGAACTCCTATAGCAGAGGACCCAGGAAAGGAAAGAAAGAAAGTATGAAGGAGTGGAGTGTAGTGGGAGGTCTGATGTTAGTAGTGGCTAACCACATAAATGATGGCAGCAAGTATCCTCCTCCACAACACACACATACAAACATACACACACACACACACACACACACACACACACACACACACACACACACACACACACACACACACACACACACACACAAGCAATAAATAAGTAAATAAATACTAAATAAATAATGAATAACATAATAAAACTACAATTTCTTTAGGAAGCCGAAATGATTTAGGATTAGCTGAAATCAAATAATATAATCAAGTCTAAACATATGCATATAAAAGGGTGGGAATTCATTTAAATGCATGGAACAGTAAATGAGCCGATCCAGCTATTATACTCAATAAATAATTTAATGATTCCAGAATAAGACGATAACTATATAACGAAGAAATAGATATTATGCCCTAATGCCCTCTCACTATTCCTGCTGCTATATAATCTTACAAATCCAGTCAAGCTTTATGCTGTAATAGGCAACTGGGCTCAATAGAACTAAGCAGGCTGTGACAGGAATGAAATTTGACATGAGCAAAGCCTTCTAAGAAACATCAAAAAATGTGTTCTTGATGCTGTTGTTGGCTGGTCCTGTTTTTGCTGATATTGTTGGACAGTTTCTTGTCAGCTATTGGAACCAGGTCCTTCAGCACCCTGTATTAGGAATGGATGAGTACAATACGGTGATGTAACAAAGTGCAGTCCAGTAACATGCTATGATTTGTTGTCTGAGGCAGAAATGAAAAAGAGTACAGTATCCACCACAGTCAACATTCATATTAGCTACTTGTTACACTCCCTGCACTCATTCTTACCGTTATGGTCTGAGTTTTGTATGTACTCATTTTGTATATCATATTGTTGATTAAAAGTCGCGGTGGTGCAGCGGTAGCATTGTTGCCTCACAGCACCTTCTGTGTGGAGTCTGCATGTCCTCCCCGCGGTCAAGTGGCGTTCGAAAGACATGCGTAGAATGGGCGTGCCTTTGTTGAAGGTTGGGCATCGAGCTGGCACCTCGGCACCCGTAAAAAAATCTACTGCCAATCATTAGCGGACTGGTGTTCCGCTGTGGTGACCCCTGACCGGGAAAAGCTGAACGATGAACATTGTTGATTAAAAGACTGTGAGGTATTTTCTGCTCTTTGAGTTCTGGTCTTGTCTGAAAAGGGTTGATAGACCAGTTCAATTACCCAGTGAGCAAATAGTGAATAAATAAATACATTTTAGCTCATGAAGCCTTGTGAGTACCATCAGGGATAACAACCAGTATTAACATGTCATTGGACTGCTTTTATCTTTGCCATTTTGATGGTAGGGAACTGTTTAAGGAAATGTAGTAAGATATATATTGTGTAAATACTATACATACTGTATATACAATGTTAACTCTACTCCATCTCCATGTTTTTGCCAACTTAAACATCTTCAGATGAGAAAACATGCTGAATAACATTATGATGTTCTTCCATCAGATTAGCATCTTCTGTTTGCTTTTGTCTCTTATGTTTGTATTCTTTTCTTCTATTTGTAGTGTTGATTTTTTCATTTTGCATTTACTGAGTATTCCTGGGCTGAGATTTAAAAATGGTCCATCTAGCTCAGTATTTTTCTCCAATTACCAAAGAAGAAGAAATAATAAAAAAATAAATAAATACTATATATATATATATATATATATATATATATATATATATATATATATATATATAGCTACACTCAACTTAGTTGATTTAATCAAATGTGACTTAGGTCGACATCTGTTTTGTTGACACACTTTGGCATACTTTGGTTGACAAAATAGATGATTAATAGGAGTGTGATATCTACAGTCCTGGGATTGGGTAATATGCTCCTTCCCAGGAGACTACGGAATCTCAGAGTTGGTGTATATAATTAGCAGGTGGTGTAGGGGGTGCAGAGGGGTTTTCCTCTTGCAAATGACATTATTTTTGAGTTTACATGCTCAAAGGTTATGCTCAATGCATGCACATTGAGCTGTTGATGTTGCAGATATTGATTTTTATGTGTAACATTTGTGACATTGACATTTGAGCCTCACTTTATTTTACACCCATATATACGTGTGTGTGTGTGTGTGTGTGTGTGTGTGTGTGTGTGTGTGTGTGTGTGTGTGTGTGTGTGTGTAAGTATATAATCCTTATTGCTTTTGCCATTTTATGTTAGGAAAGAACAACTAACCAGGAAGTCACAAGTCAACTACTGGAGTATTTAATAGGTTAAAACAACAGTTAAGCACTTTTGTCTTTAAGACTTCTTCAGAACTATGTCATACAGGAAAAGGAACCATACTTCACTTTGTGCTGACTTTACTACATTCAAATTTCTTGTGCTGGAGGAGATTTCTACAAGTGCTTGTTGTGGTGACTGGCAGAAGTGGTTACTAGAGATGTACTGGCAGCTTTAATTGAATGCTGCCAGTTCTCCTGGTCTACATGGATGTGTATCTATTGTGAGTGAATTGCAGCTAAGAGCTTCCAAATTGTAAAATCTCTTTTGTGTTTAGAGTGGACTGCACCTTTAAACAATTTTTTTTTTTTTAACAGTTTTTTTTTACAGCCTTTTTCATTATTGGTTGTTTCTAAGGGCGTATAATGATATAATTTCCTATAAGCATGGTTCCTTTTTTCTGTATGACACAGTTCTGAAGAAGTCATAAAGACAAAAGTGCTTTACTGTGTTCTTTTAACCTATTATTTATTTTATTTTATTTATTTTACGTTTGTTGACCGGGATAGTCAGACTGGATATATGCCCATTTTCAGTGTAGGCCTGGGGAGAAAAGCTCCAAAGGTATACATATACAATCATTACAATATCATGTCAAACAGGAGTAATCATAACATAATACAAATATAACACATTTTACAGTCTAGGTAAAATTATGGAAATATACCACTTATTCTAGTACATTTAAATGTGTACAGTCTAACAATCTTCTAAACTGGCTTAACAAAGATATTTGAGTAGCACTTATAGACATAGGATAGATACACCAGTATGCATATAGATTTAGTCAGGCTTGGAGCAGGGACATATCCAACTGAGACTTGAAATACTCCTTGAGAGCTATTTTGAATTAAGATAGGGTGGTATCCAAGGTAATGTTAGCAGGAGGGATTTCCAAATTTTGCCAGCAGAGTTGGTGAACAGGGAGTCACCAGCTGAGTTGTTGGATTTGATGGTTTGCACTAATAGTCTTTTAGATGACCAGAGTGATCTGGAGTTGGAGTGGGGGTAGATGATGGGCAGGATTCACAAAGCCTCCGTGTAAGAGTTATAACTCTTACACGGAGGCTGCAGTTAAATGGAGTGATGTCAGCATGCTCTGCATATTCATGAGAGCATGCTGAATCACACCTAAGTCTAACACGGTCCATGTAAGACATGTGGGGGCGTGTCCGTAGGCAGAGCCCTGCAAGCGGACACGCCCCCAGAAGTGTAAAAGTGCCCAAAGTAGACACCCACAACAGAGTCCACGGAAATGTGAATAAACACAACACAACACATGCCCCTACAGACTATGAAACATAAAAGAAATATAAATGAACATGTCCTTTTTTTTTAAATTGTAAAAATGTTTAACCGTGAGTGCGCTCGTTTGCACGGGCGTGCCCATAGCGCAGCTACAGTTAGCAGTCAATGGGAAAGCATATAAGAGCTAAATATGCAAAATAAGCCAGGAAGCAATAGCATAGCAGTAGAGATGTTGGCTGCAGAGCAGGCATTCATGGTTCGAGCCCCCACAACACCATTTTTTTTTTTGCAAAATAAGCAGGAAACAAGTCCCTGACAAATATGTACACATAAAACCGCAATATATGTAAATTGTAATGAAATAGCCCATTCATATTGAAGAAATGTGAGGTAACAAAAGACTAAAAAATGCCAGATGTGCCCATAGCTGAGCTACAGTTTAACAGGGTGAGTGCATGTGCCTGTAGATGAGCAGTGGTTTAACTGGTGCAAAATGAGTGCCCGTAGCTGAGCATAGGTTTAACATGCTAAATATATGTGCCCCTAACTGAGCTGAGTGGAATATGCGTGCCGATAGCCAAATGAGGCTTAAACCAGCGTACCCCATTTGCGCGGAGCTGCGCACCGCGCAAACAAGCTAACCGACGGGCAACGTTGAGCAAGCGGTATCAAAACTGCCTTTACACAGACACACCCCTCAGCATGTCTAGACAGTCATGAAAAATAAAAAGCAGTGGCCAGGTTCGAACCCAGGATACTATACACCATAGTCAAGGTACAGAACCACTAAGCCATGACAGCAGTACATAGAAATGCAATAATAGCTAATATATAGGAATGAATACAAACTAGAGCATGACAATGCAGGTTTACTGAAGTTGATACAATTCCAAAATGGCCAATCACAGATATGTGCGGGAAAAACGGACTATATAAGCCCCATAGGCGGGAATACACAGCATAAATGATTGTAGAACAGACCTGCAGGCAGAATGTCAGGTGTAGGAGAGGGTAGTCGCTTTCGAGCGCAGAGGTGGGGTGTTGAGGAGTCCAGGAACATGGCCTGGCTCCTAGTCCACAATCATGAGGCCCAACTCCTGCAGGGCCAGGTCCTCTGGGGAGCGTACAGGGCTGAGGCGTGGGACCGGTTGGCTCATGAACTCACCAGTGCCACAGGGATTCCAAGGACAGGTGAGCAGGTCCGTCACCACCATGCGGACCTGAAGAGACGCAAGCATGACCAACTGAACCTTTGGATCCAGGAGGTCCGGCAATCACCCAACACCCCACCACTGAGTAAGTAACAATGAATTATGTATGTAAAAAGTTAAACTAGCTGAAATTATGGAGATGTGTATTCCAATATTACTTCATTTATATTACAGCTGCAGGTGTCCGGTCTGCAAACCGCAGAGCCTATGGCGATAGGCTGGTGCGGTTGCGCCACCAGGCAGGTCAGTAATCCACTACCACCAACTGTAAAGAAATATAAAAGTATGACAGTCAGCAAAAGAGTGCAGTGTAGCCAGTAAGGAATAGAATCTGCAAGTAACAGTGTGAAAGTGTTTGCAAGTATTGCTTGATTACAAGAGTTCCCAGCCTGTAAGTGTAAACTAAACATGAAACTGTCCAACAAATATTCAGAAATAAAAATGCCCTGCCTGTAAGAAAATAGTACACAACCTGCAGCAGGATGTAAAGTATAGCTGCACAAGATGATGAAATCACATGTGTGAAATATATCCCTGTGGAAATACTGAAACATGACAGAAGTGAGACTGCTGGAAAGTATTGTAATAACTACTGTTAAAACATGTCAATAAAGCCTAGAAGTACCATTCTGAGTAGTAACATAAAAGCAAGTGAGAGAGTGTGAGAGAGTGTCATGGATCCAGCAATACAGTAGTAATAACCCCTGAATAAAGTATGCTGCAGTCAAGACAGAATTAAATGCATGTGAGATTCAGAACCAAACAGCAAAATCTGTTCAAAGTGTTGCTGCATGTGGAATGTGTATCCCAAAATCTGGATATGTTGCTCCCAGTCTGAAATACGCAGATAGGATGATTGTCTGATATACCAAACATCCACACTTGTCTACAGGTATATAAAGCAAAAGGAGCAGGATGATGTAACTGAACAAAGCTTGATATGAATGTGTATGAAGAACACTAAAATGTATATTGATGTTGCAGTAACAGTCCTATCAGCAAGGTGAAGTAGTTAACATATAGGACACTGTAGTTAGAACAGTAGTGTGTATATAACTGTAGCTATTAGAAATGTACAGCATATGTATTGGTATTCGAAGGAGTTAATATTACCTTATTTACCCCACCCTATAACCACCTATAACCCATTCCACGTGAAAATGGTATGTGCAATCACAATTAACACCCCTGGACGTTTGTCCTGTTGGGTCATATATATTTGCATGTCTGTTGATGCATCTGCCCTGTTCATACACCCACATCTGATGGCCTGTTGCCATCAATTAACCCTGCATGTTGTTGGACTGTGTATTTCTGTTCAAATTATGCATGTGTTATGCACGCTGTTCAATGGTGTGAATATCTGGGTGCTTGGTTAATGGGAATACTAATGCATGCTGTTACAACTAACTGTGAATGGTATTATATGTCACTAACCCAAACTGTCATGACATAATGCAAAACATAGAACGACAGGGAAGGCAGGTTCCAGTGGACCCACTTCTCCCACCTCAGCTGGCGAGGGCACCTGGCACTAGTGCCGAGTCCGGACCCTCCTCTGGTGGCCCTGTGCCACCTGCGGGTGGAAGCGCTGCAGGGGATGGGGCTCGCCCCCCCTCTGCAAGTGTGGCCGGAGGAGATCCACCTCTCACCCTCCGTAGCGTCCGGACTGTGGTGCGTAGGGAGATTCGGGACTCTGTCCTTGAGCCCCTACACCAGCTCGAGGCACGGGTGGCGCAACTAACGGGCATGCCCGTTGCCCCACCTACACAGCCCCCAGCACAGCCCCATCCTGGGCAGTGAAGGAACAGTGGCAACTGCCTATGGGTGGGGATATCAGTTCCACTGTTGCCATCTGTGGGCTCATGGGCTCTGGAAATCCCAACCTCCGTCCTCGTCAATTGTGTAACCCCCCCCCACGTGTCATACACCGCCCCTGTATGCGTCTTGTTTGTCTTGTCTGTTTACCTACCCAGCCTACCTCCCCAGCTGAACCGACTTCCTTCACCTGACATACCACTCTTACCTGAAAAAAAAAAAAAAAAGGGCACTCTGTACCCACAAAAAAAGTACGCCCCATACATAGCTGCCCATTCCGCACACATGTCCACTGGACATGGAACCTATCAATTACAATTGGCTGTACAACAAGTATTATTGTTGTCCTGACACCTCTCCCAGGGGTGGAAGGTTTCAAATGTCACACCAAATTACACACATATGCACAGCTGTTGCTGCAGAAGAAATGGGCAGCTATGGGCCTTACCTACATCCCTCCTGCACATGCCAAGCTTGTTTCCCTACTGTCTTACCCTCTTTGTGACCCCTTTTTCACCACTTTCCTGTCTCCCCATTTTCTTATCTTTCAAAGAAAATAGCGCGGGTGTGCGCCAGAGTAAGCACTGTTAAGCGGTTGTAACCGGGTGTGCGCGGAGCTAACCGCCAGTGCGCATGCGTGAGCTCCACGCAAACCAGCACTAGCCTGGTTACAACTGCTTAAAAGTGCCTTAGTCACTGTGATTGACAGGTCCTGTACTAAGTTCAAAAGAAAAATAAAGTCCCACTGGCAGTCCCAAACCCAGGACCTTGGAAACACTAGTCTGTACAACCTACCACTAAGCCATGACTCTTATACAAACACATTGTGCTAAAATAAATATAACATGTAAAAGTAGGGATGAATGTAAAGGGAATATAGGATGTGTAGTACACAAAGCATGCCATTTAAAATAAATGTCACAAACAATGGATATCCATAATAGTAGTGTGTGAAAAGAAACAGCCATGCTAGTTGGCAGCCTGTAGATAATAAGGTCAGTTAAAGTACATAGATATATGTATGCATATGTACATATATATATATATATATATATATATATATATATATATATATATATATATATATATATATATATATATATATATATATATATATATATATATATAAATATATCTAGATATACTTGTAGGAGTCAATATGCATACACACTTGCTACAGGGAACATGAAAGAGGAATGGAGAACTGTGAATATACAACACAGCCTGAAGCATGAGAGAGATACTAACCTTCACAGTCACAGAACACTGTCCACAGCATACCAGCATGGTCCCCGCCCACACAATCTGAAAGGGCAATGCCTATCACACATACCCTTTTATAGCACTGACCTGAAATCACAGTGAGAACAGCAATCAGTTCACAACCGGCTGTATGCAATTAGCAAATGCTGGCCTACAATTGGTGCAGAGGCCATCACATGGACCTATGCAAATACCTACAAAAGCATCCAGTGCTAACACTCCCCACATGCAAGAAATTAATTGCATTGTCTGTAAGCAGACAGAGAGAGGCCAAGAAGTGGAAGAGAGAGAGAGAGAGAGAGAGAGAGAGAGAGAGAAAAAAAACACACTGTGACTCTCCCTACCCTGAAGCTGTCAGCAGTGACAGTAATAGCAGCAGCAAGCAGAAGCTGTGGAACGCAACCAGCTGCGACATACAGAGGTAATGCAAAGTAGCAGGTTAACAGTGTGCATACTGTGAACCCTCCAAATGTGTCATAGGTCTGTATCCATAGGTATGTCCATGTGATATGTTGTGTGTACGTAGTTCCAACAAGGGGATAACCACACATCACATGTCAAGCAGTCATAGGCCAGGATCCTGGTAGCATGTGTCTGTGCGTTGGCCTAGCAATGGCTGTAGTGACTGCTTTGAAATGTCAGCCAGGCCCCAAGCCAGGATCAGCACATCCCAAAGGCACACTGGCTGGGAACAAGTGTCTGCAGGTACCTGATGTCACTGCCCATGCATCCCATACTGCAGTACCCCATAGCGTAGCAGACCAGGCCCATTATGCATATGATGTGGTAATTCCCAGGGTCAGTCGAGGTGTCCCCTTAGTGTTGTGGGACCACTGCTGCTGTATGCCACTGTCCAGGTACATATCCTGTAGCATGGCCAAGATAAACTATCAGTGTTACATGCAGTGGTATGTCCCCTCAGAGTGCTGGTAGCACACATCCAGGGGGACCACGAGGTCACAGTGATGCTGTGTCTTCTCCTCCGGTGAGGGCGGCCCTCACCTGGACATGTGCGATGATAGGGAGGTTACACCCAGCTGTGATAAATATCCGAAAGGTGAGGGAGAGGGAGGGGGGATATGTGCACCGAACATGTCTGTAGGAATGTTGCCAATATGCGTGTGTATGGTGAATGTTAAGTAGGTGTGGACTAACACAGAGCATATCCGAGGCATGTGGTCCGTATGTGTAACATAACTGAAGAAGGCCTTGTGGTCATCCACAGTGTTTGTGTCTATTACCCCCCCCCCAGAGTAGGCTGTGGCTGTTGTTATGACGGACTGTAGCGTAGTACCAGTGTTGACCACAGATGCCTACCCTTAATGTGAATGTGCTCTGTCCTGCAGTAGCCCCCTGCTATTGTTATACAATCTGCCTTTGTCTGGGGTCTACTGGACAGGATGCCTAACCGTTGTGCATAGGGTCTGGGTTAGACATGTGTGTGCAAGTGTCATGCAATCTGCAGCATGTCTGTGGTAAGCATTTGCAAAGGGGTCAGCAGTGTGGCTTGTGGCTTCCACTGGCCCAGTGTGCTGCATGGATACCATCCCAGTCCCAGCAAGTGAATAACTGTCTAACCACATACATATCAATGTAGTCTACTGTACTGGTGGTGGTGGTGGGATATGTATATCCAGGCCGTGTAACGTCTGTCCACAGCAGAGTAGTGGACGGTGTCCCACATACAGTACCTTGGCATGGACCCCCAGAGTGAGGTTGTGCATAGCACCTGTCAGTGTGTGCTGACCGATGGGGCATGCTACTACGTAGTGTGGAATGTGGCAGGTATTGTTGCACAGGTATTGGCTGAGCACTGATATCTGGCCATGTACCTGTGTATCCACCCCGACACACACACATGCAACATATGGGAGTAGTAGTATATCACTACACATGCATAACATGTATAGTATGTGTGCCATACATTGCTGACATGGTCTGCTGATATCCTGTCTGTGTTCTCTTCCAGGGAGATGGCGCGACAGCGTAACCCTGCCTACTCCATTGCGGAGGATGAGGAGATCCACCAGAGCCTGGTGCGGGAGTATGACATCCTGTTTTCCCGCACCAGTCAGAACCAGCAGGAGAGGGCCGCACTGTAGCAAGACCTGGTCCGTA
Organism: Protopterus annectens; assembly: GCF_019279795.1. Lineage (NCBI taxonomy): Eukaryota > Metazoa > Chordata > Ceratodontiformes > Protopteridae > Protopterus > Protopterus annectens. Next base: position 708,529,106 of record NC_056734.1, read on the forward strand.
GGGTAAATGAAATTGGCACGCATAACAGGACATATGAGCAGGTACGACATCACTGCAGTGATTTAATCCGAAGTGTCCGGCAGCATGCAGCAGATATCCACAGGCAACAGGTCGCCACAGGAGGTGGGGTGGCCACACATCCCCCCCTCACCAGACTGGAGGGGCTACTCCTAAGTGTTGTGGCTCCAGCCCCAGAACACCAACAGCAGTACACCTGCATTATGATGGAGGCTGGTTCCACACAGCAGCACGACATGGAGCATGCAGGTAATATGCCATATGTACACCTGACTGTTCTGTACACTGTATCATATGCAATATGAATGGGACAGATGTGCCCACTAACATTAATCTCATCATTTCTGCAGGTCCCTCCAGGGTTACAGAGAGACAGGCCATCCATGCTGGTGAGTGTGTTTAACATAACCTATAATAGTCCTGAAAATGCTAGTAACAGTAGTGTAACTCAGTAGTGCTCTGTGTGTATACTGCAGGGTGTGCATGTGTGCATGTGTGCAGGTGTGTCAGTACCCATGTGTGCATGTGTGCAGGTGTGCCTGTGTCCAAGTGTGCATGTGTGCCTGTGTCCACGTGTGCATGTGTGCATGTGTGCATGTGTGCCTGTGTCCACGTGTGCATGTGTGCCTGTGTCCACGTGTGCATGTGTGCATGTGTGCATGTGCACATGTGTGCATGTGTGCATGTGTCCATGTGTGCATGTGTGCATGTGTCCATGTGTGCATGTGTCCACGTGTGCATGTGTGCATGTGTCCACGTGTGCATGTGTGCATGTGTCCACGTGTGCATGTGTCCACGTGTGCATGTGTGCATGTGTGCCCGTGTGCATGTGTCCATGTGTGCATGTGTGTATAAGTGCATCACTGGTAACAATGTCTGGAGAATGTAAACTGTGTTTCCTGTCTTCATCCCACAGGTTCTGGGGCTGCTCTGGTGACCTGCAGCAGGGAACTTGAATCCTGTGCCACGGCTACTGGTAATGATGATATATGTGTAATGGTACAGGACGGTGTGTCAGGGTCTGCCATTGGTCAGCCAATTGACAGTACACAGCTGTCAACCCCATCATTGCGCACAGTCATCCTGCCTATACATCCTATGTCACCATTGTCCCTAGGTGATGGACAGGATACAGCGGGCATAGACCAGGGTAATGTGGTACCTGTGGCACATGCGTCCCCACACAGCAGCCATGGGCAGGGTCCTCCGATGGTACCACACAGGCAGTTGCCCATGGGTTCTCGTGGGAGCATCCGTGGGCGTACTGCCTCTGGCCGACGTGCCCAACGAGGTCTGTCAACCTCAGTGATGTTTTGGACTGTCATGCAGGCTCAGTCACGTATGGAAAGGTACACCAGACAGGGTCTGAGGGAGCTCAGAGCATGCCGCACAGCCATGACAGACAGTATGAGTGACATTGAGGATGCTATCCGTAACTTCACCGATGTCATAGACAGACGTTGTGGGGACATCTTACAGCAGTTCCACAACCAGATGTCCATGAGCCAGGGCAGTGGTGGGTGTCTGCGGCGTCGATGTGGCCGTATGCCAGCAGCGGCAGCAGCTGGCAGTCGGCGCGGATGCCAACAGGCTTGCACATGCCCCCATAGTGCCAGCAGCAGCCCCAGCAATGCTGGGTCTGTGCTGTCATCGGAACGCCCCAGGAGACCACGTGCAAGTGGCTCTGGACAGTCCCAACAGGGACATGTGTCCAGTCAACACACTCCCACCTCTGATGACAGTACCCAGTCAGGCATTGTACTGGATACGGTCCATAGCACCCCTGCCAGGCACAGGTACCATGTCCGTGCACACAGACACTGATCTGTACGGCCTGCCAGGTGCAGTCTGTGGCTGTCCACAAACCCCTGTATATGGCAGCCATGAGGTGGAACTGTGTGCGTGCATACACACATGCGGAATGTCAACACATAGGGCAACCACATACACGCACACACTGCAGCAACACTGGCCACCCTGTACTGCTGCCCCTCACCAACACACATACACACACATGTCAATTGGTGGTATCAGTGGCTGACTCAGGCATACCTAATCCACACCCTGTGCATATGATGACACTGTGCCACCTCCTGCAGTCTCCAACATCATTGCAGGAACAGGTAAACACGTTGCTGATGCACAGGGTGACTACATAGACGTGTATTAGTAGTATCATGTTGGTAACAGTACAGTGTGCTGCTATGACTGTGTGTGTACCTCAGCATGCCTGCTGTAGTAACTGTATGAATGTCATGAATTGTTATCTGCACCCATAGTACATACCAAAGCATAACAGCTGCACATAATTGCATGCCGGTGGTAAGGTTGTCAACAGATAGCCGCATACATGGGTAGCACAGGGGGAATGCTAATGCAAGTAGTGATATGCAATGGTGGACATGTACAGTAATGGTGTCAAGATGCCCACAACAACTATGCCATGTGTATGTTCATGCATCTAGATATGTGTGCAGTACCAATGTTGTCCAGACCACAAATAAGTATGACATAATATCGGTTCCATCATGGCCATCTGTGCTGCGTATTCCTGGGTACATGTTGACAGTGCCTACATATATGCATTGTGAATTACTGTTATTGTTACCCCTTCTTCGTTGTATGATGCAGTACTTCCAGCCCTGTGTACTGTAGCCTTGTTTGCATGCATGTTCGCCTGGGGTCCCCTGGAACACTGCTTACACCTGCAATGCAGGGTTACAGTGCTTCTGTAGACTGCTACTGACATCTGCATAGCGTACCATATGTATGTCAACCTTACACATGACAGAACGGCACTGTCTGTCCTGTACACATGTGAGTAGCCTGTGACACATTGCACATGTCTTACCCGGCATATACCCACGTGTGCAGTCATATATGTCAGTGCTATGAGACAGAGGCAGTCCACCCACACATACACACCTTCAGTATGTTGTTCCCCATTGGCCCTATGTGTTGGTACTCACCATGGCAATCACACTACTAGGGTGGCATGTCCAAAGGTAACCTGTGAATCACCTCTATGGTCCAGTCGTGGTTTATGTGGGTCATGTGTCATCGTCACAGCTGCCACATGTATGCAGTCAGCCATCACCCTTGGCCAGGTATATACAACACATGTGTGGGATGCCACCACACAGCCAGTCTGGGGACCGGTCTCTCTGAACCCAGTGATGCCATACCCTGTCAGGTGGCATGTCATACATACTACGTACAGGACAAACATCAAACCCAATCCCTGCCGCTACTAATGATAATACCCTTGAAGACGTTCCTGATAGCTTTGACCAGTCCTTTACTGAGACAGTGCAGGCCCTAGCTTGCCAACTACCTCCTAGCTCCCCTGGTCCCGAAAGCAGCACCCCCAGAAAACTACTTGCGTCCAGCTGCCAACCTGTCGCCACTTCACTTCTCCGTACCTCGGTTGTAACAGTGGAACCCACTACACTGTGTGCCGATCAACACCCTGCCGAGTACCTATCAAAACCAGATGATGCTATTGCTTACCCCGTCTCAAAGGTAATCAAAGGTACTATGTTAGAAACTAACTTTCCCACCATCTGTAAAATGTCATATGTAATCCCACTTCACACAGGAGGCAGCTCTACTGATGTTTCCACTGATAGGCCAATAGCTATACACTCTCCACTTGCAGAGGTTATGGTGACTTTCGTCATAGACAAGTCATGCACCGCCTAGTCCAACATCGCAGTATGGCAGACACTCAGCATGGCTTACGTTCCCATCACAGCACTCCGTCAGGCCTCCTAGCCTTTACTAACACCATAAGCCATACCTGCAACATCAATGATATATCCACAGCCCTCTGTTTGGATAACTCAAAGGCATACGATATGGTTTATCACCAACTTGGACTCTGCACCCTGCACAGACTGTCTAGATACTGGAGCCTTCCAATGGTGTCAATCCTACCTGCATGGTCAACAGCAGGCCGGCCTCTGGCAGACCAAACCCTCTAACCGTCTACCAAACACCCTCAGAGTACCACAAGGCTCTATCCTAAGGCCCTTGCTGTCCTCCATCATCATTAACGACCATTATACTGTCATCCCAAACGCCAGCTGTATCCAATATGCTGTATACCCTACTCTGATCTGCCCAGCCACATCTCCAGTAGAGCTACCCAGACCACCTGTAATACAATAGCAAACTGGCTTTGTGAACATCGTCTGATCCTACATCCCAATCAAACTGGACTGCTGTTATTCCACAAACACATAGGTCTACCACGTTCACCGTTACCATAACATCTACCGATGGCACAATACTCTACCCTGACCCATCTCAACAACTATTAGGTGTTATCATAGACAATAACCTCACATGTGACATACATGTTAACCAGATTAGCCAAGCCATCAATAGAAAGCTAGGGTCACTTTACAGAATTAAAGCCTTCCTAGCCCCTCCAGCTAGAGGTGCCATAGCTCGCTCACACCGTGTTGCAGCCCTTCTGTATGCATCCCCCCTACTCTCACATATGAACAAGACTGTCCTTAACAAGCACTGGATTTGCTACAACCACATTGCCAGGTTTGCCACTGGCCCGCCTGGTAGGACACATCATTGCATTAATCTAAATCAGCTTGGTTGACTTGCAATACCCAGCCTAATACAGTATAACCAACTGATTATGGCCTATAAAATCCTGTATAATCCAGACAATACTCCTGCACTTAAATTACAATCCCCCCTATAACAATCCTAGACCGCTTCGAGCCTCTAACATTGTACTGCTTCGGACTAGCGAGTCTATTAACACAGCTGGTGATTCTGTCTTTGCAAATCCTGTACGTAGATCCTGGAACCCACTTCCAGCTGATATTACCCTAATGTCCACCATAGGTCATTTAACAGTAGACCCAAACAACATTTGTCATGTAACTGGCTATGTCAGTGTATCAGGCCTGGCTAACTCGGATGTGTAACCTGTGTGAACCACTGTACTGTGTAAATACAATGTAATCCTGGCTTGTGCTCAGGTCTGACATAAACCTGTGGAACATGTTGGACCTGCTTACTTATGTAATCTCTGTACATAATCTGTTTGTACTATGTCATGCTAGTATTTTTTAATGCTGTATCTGCTACCCTCGTAGCTTGTCTCCACGGGCCTACCCTGGGAATGGACATGCATCCAGTTGGGCTATCCCAGTCAACATATGTAGGACCAATAAATATATCAATACATGATATTACAGTGACAACAATACCAGGCAGACATTGCCACACACTGACAGCATGCTGAACACACTGGGGCATACGTGGGGACTCAGACTAGCAGCCTGCCTGTGCATCACACACCTCCGCAGCTGGCACACAGGCATATGTTCCGTCGGAACACAGCACATGCCACACATGGCACGCACATCCCTGTACCGCACACCCACAGCCTGTAGGGCTACACAACACACCTGCTATAGACGTGTCAGGTACCTGTCATGTGTGCTGCACTGGGGTCCCGCTCAACAGGCTGTATCTGGTGAAGGGCACAGTGATATGACTCAGGGGCACTATGGTCCACCACAGCACACATGCATACAGGTCAGACAGAGGCATGGACAGATATGACTCACTCATTGACCATGCCAGTGTGGCTGCCTGGGACATACCTCCCTGGACTACGTGATAGGGAACATAGAATGGATCTCTCAGCATTTGGCACAGGCTAGTATGAGCCTGATATTAGTTGCCAACATACTCTCCCCAGGTATTCTACCACTATATGTGGGAAGGCTGTTGTATGTCTACATTATGCTCAGTTTCCACTGTCATTCATAGGGTATCCACTGGCTGTCAACGTGTGCTTACATGCTAGGGAAGCCACATTGCTCTTCACGGGTCATCTTGCACGTGACACACATGGCCCGATGTATACTGGCAAGGCTCCGTGGTACACACATACTGCCTTATGCTGCAGGACATGGTTTACATAGTGACCTCCGTGGGTATCACACAGGTTAGGACACTGACAGTGCTGCTACACAATTACAGCAGTGTACACCGGAGGATGCATGCACCGGACACTGCCCTCAGCACGGTGAACTGCAGTGTCTGTGCAGTACCAGATGCATGGGTCATGGCTCACAGGTGTTACCCATCACTGACAGGCTATGCCCCTTACCATGCCTGTCGTCCCCTACACATGTAACACACATGGATAGGGGTGTGGTATCCCGAGTCAGCACAGATACACACACCTCCAGGTTGTTGGCACAGCACAAACCATCAGGGCCTACTCAGGTGCAGCTGACAGTGTGTCGGAATGCCATCTGGTTCATAGCATGGCACACACAACCCTCACATACACAGGAAGACCACCTATCCTCCATAACAACAGCGGCAATATGACAGTCCCATGAACTGTGTTTATAAGGCCATACTGCATCCAGCCGAACATTGTGTGTGAGCATTGCTGTAGCTACAACACTCTAGTTGACGGGTTCACAGCATGTGGTCACCGAAATGCAGTGGAATGACATGTTACCACTACCACAACAGGTGGGAACATACAGCACCTGTACATTGACTACATGTACACTATATGGGCCAGACCAGATGTGTATCCCCTGCTGTAGGTCTTTCACCATAGACACCCACACTGTCTAGTGACATACCACGTGTGGACCCTGCACAGCAGGACACACAGTCATATTGGTATACATTGCTAATACCATTTATCCACACAAAGCATGTGTCAGACATGGTAACTACTGCAGGTCACAGGTATTTATGTGTACGTGTCACACACATACATCATGTGTGCAATGCCATTGCTGGTTTAGGCAATGGCATGCATTGGTATGTACACACACCCGTGCAAGGTCATACTGTGTGACACAACCACACGTGATAGTTGTGGGTTACCCAAACATACCTATCTGTACTCTGACAATGGTAATAGACACAGTAGCAGAGCACACTATTGGCATTACTAGCCAACTAGCCCTGTCTGGCTGTGCTGATAGTGTGGTGACATCCCCTGTGTTTACTGGTGGGGTATGCAGCATCTGGTGTATAGTATTATTTGCCCAAAGGATCTGTTCCTCACACTTGCATTTACACACACCCTACTACCCCACACACATGCAAACGTGCCTATGCAGGATTCATTCCCCTACCTACCTATGTCATGACACGTGGGAGGGCGCATTAGCAAAGCGCACTGTTCGGGTTTACTAGATAGTTCCTCGTCTCTGGATATACTTAGAGGGTGCTGACAACATCAGTACTTTGAAAGGGTAATGTGCATCAGGTAGTGTGATCACCTGATTGCCAAAACTAACATGTCTTTCATACGGACATGCACACACACACATGTATTTACAGGTTTCAAATTCCTACCTAATTACATTACGATACACAGGGGGAACACATTAGCAGAGCGCGCTATTCGCATTACTGGGAGGCTTCCCTTCTCCTGCTGTACTTATAGGATGCTGACATCATCTGTGTTAAGAAAGGGCCGTGTACATCTTGTAGTGTGTTCTCCCAGTTGGCTAAAGGAACATTTCCCTCTCACAGCCTTTCACACACACAAACCCCACTCACCCACACACATACACACACACTGAGCATTTGCAGGATTCGAACCCCTACCTAACTATATTATGACACTTGAGGGCGACGAATTAGCAGAGCGCCCTATCCGAATTACTGGGCGTCTGTTCTCCACCTGTAGTATTTCTAGGGTGCTGACATCTTCATTTCCACAGAGGTCTGTGGTTGTCGTACTACCTGTCAGGTGGGGGATAGCATGTATATGCATTTGCAGCCACCTACATCAGGGTCAGGTGTGCACATCGCACTGGCAGGTTATGTTCCATACCATGCTTTGGGACCACAGGACCTGTAACACACAACACTACCAGTCCAGCACACCACACCCACATCTGGGACACACACCTAGCTTCCCTGAGAACAGTGCCAGGATATGCAGGTATTCACATACACCGTTCCAGTTGTTAACATCAGGTACAGGCATATTGTGTGTGTGACCTACTCAGGCCTCTACCACTATACCCTACCACCACTACAATTTGAGGGTCCATGTGCTATGGCAGTACCACACACCACAGCCACATGGGTTAATACATATTGCACCTGTCCATCTGCAACGTGGGTACCCACTGTTCCACACCGGAGGTAGACCACCATTGTTGATAGCTGCCCATGTCCACCTTTCCTGGACATCCATATCCCATCTCCATCCCCAGGCAAGGTTGTCACTGCACACAAACTGTGTTTAGCACATGCAGACTCTACACTTGTGTAGACTGGGGTGAATTACTTCAGAGGACCCATGCTGGAGGACTATACTGGCCACGTAGCATATTCCTTGACACCTGCATCCTATGAGCATGTGTACAGTTTGCATTGGTCATTCAGATATTGGCAAAGGCTCTTGCTACCCCATAGTGCCTATGTTAGGCAGGGCTCAGATGACAAACCCACCTTCATAGGTATCACAAGGGATACAAAACTAAGAGCAATGCTACCCAACGCCAGATATCTGCACCTCCAGATGCGTGCACCCAAAACACTCCTTGGCATGGAAAACATCGATATCTGTGCAGTTACAGATGCCTGGTTCAGGGCTACTGAGAGCACACCAGCACTACTGGGTTTAACCCGGTTGATTTCTTTGAAACAGTCACCAAGGCCATTGACGAGGGGAAGGTGGTTCACACAGCCTACCTAGACCTTGCAGACGCCTTCACAACAATACCCCACTTGGGCATTCTAGAGAAGGTCACCAGCTGGAATATAAGGCCCTATGTCACTAGATGGATTGCACAGTGGCTCAAGGACAGATACCACATGGTTAGCATTGCTGGAGCCATGCCAGACCCCACAACAGTTACGGGTTGTGTCCCACAAGGCTCAGTCCTGGGACCCTCTTGTTTGGTATATATTTCTTGGAGGTACAGGCCAACATGGACGGACTGTGGCTGTCCAAATATGCAGATGACTGCAAACAGGCCACCATAATCGCCTCTTCAGCTGACACAAGCATCCTCCAAAGGGGCATCATAGCAACAGACAACTTGTGCCAGAGCCATGGCCATCTGCTGAACAGTGTTTAGAAATGGGAATGTGCATCCTGTAGTCTGTTCACATAGTTGACAAAAGGGACCTTGTCCTCACACACACTACCCCCCTCAGACAAACACACACACTTGCCATTCACAGGCTTCAAACCCCTGCCTAGCTATGTTATGATACTTGAGATGGACGCATGAGCAGAGCGCGCTATTCGCATTACTGGGAGGATTCGTTTCTCCTGCTGTACTTATTGGGTGCTGACATCATCGGTGTTTAGAAAGGGAATGTGCATCCTGTAGTGTGTTGTCCTATTTGCCAGAAAGGGACATTTCCCTCACACACACAAACACCCCTCAGACAGCACACACACTTGCCATTCACAGGATTCAAACCCCTACCTAACTAGGTTATGACACTTGAGACGGATGCATTAGCAGAGCGTGCTATTCACATTACTGGGAAGTTTCTTTTCACCTGCTGTACTTATTGGGTGCTGACATCATCGGTGTTTAGAAAGGGAATGTGCATCCTGTAGTGTGTTGTCCTATTTGCCAAAAGGGACATTTCCCTCACACACACAAACGCCCTTCAGACAAGCACACACACTTGCCATTCACAGGATTCAAACCCATATCTAACTATGTTATGATACTTGAGATGGACACATTAGCAGAGCGCGCTATTCACATTACTGGGAGGTTTCTTTTCACCTGCTGTACTTATTGGGTGCTGACATCATCGGTGTTTAGAAAGGGAATGTGCATCCTGTAGTGTGTTGTCCTATTTGCCAAAAGGAACATTTCTCTCGCACACACAAACACCCCTCACACAAGCACACACACACTTGCCATTCACAGGATTCAAACCCCTATTTAACTATGTTATGACACTTGAGACGGACGCAGTAGCAGAGCGTGCTATTCGCATTACTGGGAGTTTTTTATTCTCCAGCTGTACTTATTGGGTGCTGACATCATCGATGTTTAGAAAGGGAATGTGCATCCTGTAGTGTGTTTTCCTATTTGCCAAAAGGGACATTTCTCTCCCACAGACTAACACACACACCAACCCCACTCACATACACTGAGCATTTGCAGGATTTGAAACCCCTACCTAACTATGTTATGACACTTGAGACGGACGCATTAGCGGAGCGCGCTATTCAGATTACTAAGAAGTTTCTTTCCTCCTGCTGTACTTATAGGGTGCTGACATCATCTGTGTTTAGAAAGGGGCATGTGCATCCTGTGGGGAGGCAGACACCAAGCACACTCTGGCTAAGCTGTCATTCCCTAGGGCAAACGGCCTAGTGTTGACCTCTACACCCATACGTTTAATTGTCAAATGCACATTATTTGTTGCTGATAGACTGTTTGCACATCTTTATTGCCATAACATTCCCTGTTTGTATGAACAACTTGTGCATCTGTGGAAGATGTTTGCATGTGGGAGGGATCCACTATATCACGTATGTCTCTGTAGTCATCTAGCTGTGTGCACTGGGCAGACTGCTATAATGTGGTTGGTTCCTGGATTACAACATAACAATACCAGCTATGTGTGTCCAACTGCTACACCGAAATTTGGCCTAAGTGTGTGAGCATGCCCAGTTCAGCCTTCCCATGGCATGTTGTCAATGTGTGTGAGCATGCCCAGTGTGAGCATTCCATATGTTGGACTCTGCAGCCCACCATATTTGTGGATGGGTGTGAACTTCAACAACTATCACCCGTTTATGGTTGTGTGTTGTGTGTCATGTTGTGTAGTTACGGTACAACTGCTTTGTGTGTGAACACAACAGGGTTATACTATGCCTGCAGTGTTTGCATGGGATACTTTGCATACAGTTGTTAACATCCTTTCACACTGACCTAACACTGTAGTACTGTATAGTGTACTGGTAGTACTTTGACTGTGGTGGGCAGTATCCTAGGCTTTACTGCTGTCACTGCTTTACATTTCGATAGTGGGCACAACAGCCTGGTTACGGGCCAGTTGTGTACATCTGACCATGTTGCATTCTGTTCAGATATGAACTACTTACACCAGGCTTGTCCGACATTGGTAGTGTATTCCACAACATAGGTGTACATTTGCAAACACTAGTGATGTGCCTTAGTCCATGTGTAATGCTAGTTGGAGAGTATGTTTGTCCTTCAACACACATTGTAAGTGGAGTTTGCCATGACATATGTCATGGTTAGTATACTGTGCCTCTGTCTACCTGTGACATGACAGTGGTACCCAGGTTAAATCTACCATCTCCCACCCACTCATCTGGATTCCTATTGAGGTAGATTGATATGTGACTCTATGGGTAGCCTGTGCTGGGGGTGGCTTCTGTGTTATGGTGCACGCAGTACAGCTTGTCCTATGTAAGTCAGTGCTGGGGTTCAGGTCTCTCATGTGCATAGCTCACTGCCATTCAGATTGTGCAAGGTGCAGCATGTTTATTGATGCCAGCAACACAGGCAACACATGGCATCTGGGCAAGCTGTTTGATACTCCTGATGAGGTACTGTTGGGGACTTTACAGTTGATGGAGGTGTCTGCTGAGGTACATCCCACAGGGCGATTGTAGTCAATTGTACGCTGATGATGGATGACTGCAGAGCCACAATGACCTCCCTTATCTAGATCTGACAGCCTTCGTGATTAGGTGGGTATATGGTATGTTCCTGTAAACACTACAGCACATGTTTGTCCAATGCAGGCTATCTATCACCTTGTGTCCCCAGGTCTCTCATTACATGTTAACTACATAATGGGTTAACACATATGTGGTAATTGGTGGGCACTTACTTTATATCCACGGGGGTTGACTATACACGTTTCTGCACTTAGCTTGCTGACATGGCTATGGCACCAGTTTTCTGTTTCTATGTGGCCCTTTTGTGGGATGCTTGTGACAGCTGGTGGATCATATGTGGTGAGCAGTTTGTAGTCCTCTGCAACCATGTTCGGACACGGTCCTTCCATGTTTGCCTGTACCTATGGGACATATATACCAGACGGGGGAGATCCCAGGACAAAGCCTTGTGGGATGCCAGTTATATCTGGTTTGTAGTCTGACATGGCTGCAGCATGTCTGACCATGTCTGTTCTGTCCTTGGTCTGGTTTGCAACCCCTCTACTGACATGTGGGTTTATATTTAAGCTGGTGAGCCTATCTATAATGAACACGTAGGGTATTGTATAGAAGCCTTTGCAAGGTCCAGATACACTGTGTGGAGCACATTGCCCTCATCAATGACCTTAATGGCTGTTTCAATTGAGTCAAACATGGTTAGGGGCAGGATCTGCACTTGGGTGGGCCACACTGGGTTGGGTCCGGTGTCAGTAGGTCCCCACTATCTTTCTGTCTGTGGTACATGCTGATCCTTTCCACAGCTGTGCAAACCGAGCTTCTCAGGATTCTGGGGTAGTACTGTTCAGTATCCATTCAGGCAACACCTTTGTTGAGAAGGACCACTGTTGTTGTACACTGCTCTTTGGGTACATATTCTGTGGTAAGGCTGACATTGAGCAGTAGTGTGGTTTTGCATTCCATTCATCTTGGAGTCCATGTTGCACTAAGCCCAGGACAACATCTCATACCATTGCTGCTGTGTGTTTTGCTTTGTAGATGCTGGCTGTTACCTCAGCATCTGCAATGTCAGGGGGCCAGCAGTCTGCTGGGATAGATATTCTGCATTCGGGGGGGGGGGGTTTGCACTGCACCTGTCAGGATGTATGTTGGTAGTATGTGTGTGTGTTTGTGATATTTGTGTGATTCAGGACATATCTGTTAATTCCCAACATGGTTACTACCATCAGTTGTGAAAGCCTTGGGATTATCCTTAGCGTCCTGTACAATTTGTATCTTCATAGGTTCATAGGGTCATACTAGGCTATCCACCCTGGGCATTTGTTAGCCTAGCCAGAGTGTGTGTGGCTTTTGACACCCCTTGCTATGTGCATATTATGGCCATTTATGTTTTGCTTGGCTGTGCCTCTGTCTGGACATGGCACAGTGAAGACCCCCGGTGTAACTCTACAATCATCCATCCACTTGGCAAGATTCCTGTTGAAGAGTGTCAGTGAGGGGCTCTGCCTAACATGGAATGGGAGTCTGGTCCAGGGTGTGGGGAGCCTCTGGATTATGTATCTGTCCCACCAGCACATCCTATTTCATTATTAGTTGAGGATGACATCTCTCCCTCTCACAGCTCCAGTGGATTTGTGTTTTCTAGGGTGGGGCATGTCCATTACTCCTGTGTTGGGCATGGCCTCCTACAACAGGCATGCAATGCCTCTGTGTAGGCCGTATGTGACTGGATTCAGCTGGGGTGTCTACAGCTAGGCAGCATATGACATATATTTGTGACCCTTTATCCTATTGGTGAGGTACCTTTGAGGTCTTTCTAACTGCTGCAGGTGTCAGGTAAGATACATCCCATATGAGACATTGTACTGGATTATGGGTGTGATTGGAGAAAGGTATAGGGGCACAATGACCTCTGTTGCCGTAGATGTGACTCCTTTCCTGCTACGGTGTCAAATGTAGACAGTCTTCCTAGCCACATTGGCAATGTGGGTGTCACATAACAGGTTACTGTCCACGTGTGTCCCTAGGTCCCTGGTTCCTCTTTCTATACATACTGGTTTACCACCTATGTGGTAATTTGTGGTACCTTGTTTGTTATTTGGTGGGACATTCATACTGTCCATTGTCTTCAGGACGGCTGGGTGGGGTTATTGTGTGTGAGAGTGTGGTCTGTAGCATGCTACAGACTGCACAGCAGTCTTGTCTACAGTTAGTTGCACGTGTGTGTACTCAAATGCCTTGTGCATTGTCAGTTACCTGGACGTATGGGTGTCTGTGCTGACTATGGATACTCACCCTCCTTTTATGTTTCGTTCCAGGGTTTGGGGCCATGACACATGATACGTGGTATAACCTGGTAGTGCTGGTGTGCTGTCAGGAGGCTTGCAGCAGGATTCTGTCACTGCACAGACATCGATGTTCTCCATTCTGGGGATGGCCTCGGGGGCATGCATATTGGGGTGTACACATCTGGCATTGGTCAGCATTTCCCTTATGTTTCTTCCCACTTATGTTTTGTAGGGTGGTAGGTCAGTCTTTTCAGCCTTGCCTACGAAAGGCTCTATGGAGGTGGCAAAGGCCTTATCCATTATTCAGATGCCCAGGGGTAACAGGTGCAGGCCATCCCAAGGACAGCTGCGAGGCTTGTCAAGCATGACATCTCAGGCAGACAGACATTGCATCCCCTTGGAATAACACCAGTAAGTGTGCCACTTGCTATGACTGATCATTTCGTGTTTGTACTGTGGCATTACTCTTGGTAAGGGTAGGATGCTGCGAACGGTGAGTGTCATACTGGCCTGGACTACATAATCAGATAGCTCATCTATGTCTCTTTTCCTGTAGTCTAGGGTGGTACATCTCAGGTCATTCACACCAGCATGGACTATGACTGCATCATATTTCTACTTGCTTTGGAGTGACCTACATACTTCTGTTATGTGGCATATTATGGCAGCCTACAGGCAGCTTACTGTACCCTTTCCCTTGTTCAGTCTCGTGTGCAGGACAGCAGTGTGTCCGACTATGGAGTCACCTATTACAACTGTACCAGGCATGTTGTTTCTCCTTCTGGCCTGTGACTGTTTGGCACACCAGCTTTGTGTGCTATGTGTTGCATGTGCTATGTTTGCGGGCTGTTTGATTGGGTGTCTGCTTTAGAGGCCTTTGTTGGTGTGCTGTGTTTGTAATTTGTGCCTCTGGGAATGTTTGTCTGTGTTTATGTGTTTGGTTTGCAGTTGTGATAGGTCTATGTGGGACTGTGTTTGTGGTGTGTGTGGTTACCTTCTCCTACTGACTTGTTTTGGGAGTACTGAGTTGAGGGAGCTCAGCCTCCAGTTTGGATGGATGGTTGCATCTCTCACATATTTTTGTATTTTTGGGTGGAGTTGGGGGTTGTCTGTGTACTTGGGCCAGGTGTGACATTGCCTCGGGATTCACAGATTCCACTTGTTGCGGCTGGCCTTAGTGGATTGCATGTGTGGACAGATGTTATTGCCATACTACTGATATGTGCTTACTTCATTGTTTATGTTTGCTCTATCATGTAGTAGCTTCCTCGTTCTCTTGCATGTTTTGGTTATGGCTGGTGTCCACCATGCCAGATTTAGGCACTGTGTCTTGTTTTAATTTAGGACTGCATAATCCAAGCATTCCTGGCAGTGTTCATGGAATGGCTGTATTACAGGTTCTGAGGTGTGGCCCATATTTTGCACCTGCACAGGACCTTTAATGGATTCCACATCAGTTTGGAGGAGTGCAGGTATTGCTTAACACATGTTTTCCACTGTGGTTTCCCGGCCAGGGACTGTGGTCAGGTTTTGTATATCCAGTGTGATTACTCTATGGTCTGGTTTTACCAGTGAGCAATACACTTCTCATCTTGACATCCAGTACCCATGTTGCTGATTATCACATCCGGTATGCTTACCCTCTTGTGGGAGTGGTACGTTGTTCCTGGGCCTTTTGGTTTGTGGATTCTATGAACCTTTGTCCGACACTGTTGGAGCTAGTATAATGTTCCAAGTCTATGTCTGGGTATTTGCAGTCACCCAATATAATGTGGGTTGGAGGACTTGATATATTCATGTATTCCAGCATAGGCCAGATGCAGTTCCTGGTGTTGGGACAGTAGTCTGTAGCAGGCTATAAACTGGGGGTAGTTTTAGCCACTGTTACTTGAGCATGGCTAGTCCATGCTGCTTTTGTTGTGGTACCGACATGGGGTGTGGTTATCCTTGACAATTCTTGCTAGTCACCCTCCTTTTGTAGCTTGTTCCAAGTTTTGCGGCTGTACAGCACAGTATGAGGTGTAACCTGGTAGTGTTAGGGTGCTGTTGTGGGCCTTGCCTCAGTGTTCTGTTACAGCACAGTTATCAACATTCTCCATACTGGGTGAGTCCAGACTGCATGCATCTTGCTGTTTCGACTTATCCATTATCTTATTCTTATCCCTTCTGGTACCTATGGAGATAGGTTTGTCTTTTGAGCCTTACCTATTCAGGGCACACTGTGGGTGATGACAGCCTTTGCCAGTATCCATATGGCCTGCACTGATAGGTGCACGCCAGTCCTAGCGGGTGGTGCATCATGTCATGCTCAGCATGTCATCCCAGAGTGGCACACATTGGGTCCCCTTTGACTAACTGCGATACTTCAGTAAATTGTTGCACTTGATCATCTCGTTGTCATGTTGTGGCATGATGCTTGGTCAGGATAGGATGTTAGTCAGGGTCCTCAGGTGTGCATATAGTACTTGGTGTTACATTACTTGACACAGCATTCATGCCTCAGGTGGTGCAGCAGGGCTGCCTCTGTCGGATGCGCATATTACACTTCCCTGTACATGTTTGAGAGCAGGTTGTGTCATGTTAGGCATCCCTGTTACTATATGAGTGAGTCAGAGAGGGGTGTCATTCCCAAGGTTCCTACTGAGCCAATGTATGTGCTATGCGTTGCCTCTTTGCCAAGGCCAGGGCATACTGGGCATGCCTCCTTCTGCCTACTGGGACAGGCTCAGGTTGTTCCTCCTCCGAGTCATGCTCTGCCTGTGCTGGCCTTGGCAATGGTGGGGGGCTGTTTGGCCCGGCCCTATGCTGGTCCTGCTGCAGCTGTTTTCGCAAGATCATATTATGTAGCATAGCACATACCATGACAATTTGGGTACATGTAGTTGGTGTGTACTGCAAGACTCCACCAGATGTGTCCAGACACCGGAACCGTGACTTGAGCAGCCCAAACACACGCTCTATCACATTACGTGTTTGTGCGTGTGCCTCATTATGGCGTTCCTGTTCAGGTGTGTGTGCGTTTCTGATGGGTGTCATCAGCCACGGCTCCAGTGCATAACCTGCATCCCCCACTAGGTGTCCGTGTGGGATGTTTTCACTTCTATTAGCTTACTCCTGTTTTGCAGTGTCTCTTAATGACAACATCCTGCACTACTTTTTGCAGTGTTTTAAGTGCTGGGCTGGGCTACTACTTTGCCTGTGTAATTGCCTGCTTCTAATTATTTTCACCTGCTAGCTTCAGCAGTTATCCCTGCTAGCTTCCTATTAATTCTGTTGCTTCCTTTTTCCTCTCTGTTTCCTCAGGGGGGAGCAACTTGCATACTATCTGAAACACGCTCACAGTGGCTTAAACGCGCGCACACATGTTTACACGGTTAAGGATCTACTTATTCAGGTTTAAACGCGCGTACACTCGCGCAAACACTGTTACATGTCTGCCAACAGCCTCCAACATACTCAGACTGTCTTACACGCGCGCGTACACCCGCGCAAACACTGTTACACGTCTGCCAACAGCCTCCAACATACTCACACTGCCTTACACGCACGCACACTGCCTTACTCGCGGTTCATTGCGCGCACACGTGCGCATGCACGGCCAGCAAGAAACTTTAGTGTAGGTAACAGTGTACACCTTCCATTTCTTGTCTTCCCATGACTTATCTAGTGGCACACCTCTTTCCATGATCTGTGCCTGTCATCTGTCATGTTACACTGGCCTCCAATGAACTGCGTTTCTTTCTACCATTCCCCCCAGTAATGTCACCTATCTCCTACTCTATTCCTCCCTCTTTTGTATCTCTTACACTACTCAGGCCGTGCTCATTTGCTATGTGACTGTGGTATTCAGTATCCTAACCCTCATTTACATAAGATTGCCTACTAATGCTTAGTTACATGTCTTAGACTCAGCTTCCCCCCTTAGCAACCACTACACGGTGGCCATGTTGGTTTTGGTCTGCTGGTCCCTGCATTGTCATTCCATGTATTACATGAATCCCACATTTGTGGGTTTATACCCTTCTTTTTTATGCTTCTATACAGCGCAGCCCGTTTGCGCGGGGCTGCGCTGGGTTTAAACATCGGCGATTGCCAAAAAAAAAAATATATATTTTTAATATTTTTCCATGGGGTTATCTTGCCAATGGCCACATATTTGGCCATTGGCATGCTGCCGGATTCATATGCAACCTTTTTTGGGAGCTGACATCGCTCCGTTGTGGATTTTGCAGAAATGTACTCAGTTGTCAACAGCTAAAACGTCTCCTACACAGACTGGTTTCTGCTTCGTGGATCGCTAATATACCTCATTTGCATACCTTTCTAATGCAAGTGAGGTATTTAGCTTGTCCACGCCCAGTCCATGTAAAAGACGTTTTAGCTGGTCTCTTACACAGAGTTTAGGGCTGTTCCTGGATCGCGAGGCTTGCATGGAGTGTTGCACGTCTCTTACACTCCATGCAAGCCTTCGTGAATCCGGCCCGATGTTTTTCAGGGCAGGTGTATTTTCTAGTTGGTTAAGTGCTTTGTGAGCAACAATGAGCTCTAGCCATCCAAGATAATTTAGATTTTTACAATGATGGGTTCTGTAGGGTAGACCAGTTGCAAGTCTAGCTATGTTATTATAGCATAAAGTAAAACAAGAAATTGGTCTCTGCCACGATGTAACAAATGAGAAACTAAATGTCTCAGAAATTCCAAATATTCCACTAGGTCATGTAGTAAGCATAAAAACCTTTTTTATTCAGAACAAGTGGGAAGAAGCGTGGTTGTATCCACGCGAAAGCGCTCATCTTCCCACTTGTTCTGAATAAAAAAGGTTTTTATGCTTACTACATGACCTAGTGGATTATTTGGAATTTCTGAGACATTTCGTTTCTCATTTGTTACATCGTGGCAGAGACCAATTTCTTGTTTTACACTATCTGGACTGCTTCTCTCAGGTGAATATTGGTCTCTTTAAGCTTGCAGTTACTTCTTGGTTATTCGAACTATGTTATTATAGCAGCTTGAGAGTTTAGTAAGATCAGATTTATTTAGGTTGGCCAGTAAAGGGGAAGCATAGTAGAGTGTAGAGAGTAGATAGGAGCAGGCAATGGAGGTCCTAGCATATGGGGTAAGGAATGACTTTATCCTATAAAGTGAGCCCAGTTTTCTGTTAATGGTTTTGATTGTTTTGTTTATGGTGCACATCAAACTTAAGATTGTTGTCTATAATAACTCCTAGTAGTTTTGTATGGGCATCTGGGGAGATAATGGTACCATTATTAGTCTTAATGGAGAGAGATAATGCCATGGATCTTTGAGTGGGGGTGAAAAGTAGGAGCTTTGTTTTATTAGGTTTGAGAACCAGACAGCGAGCGGCAAGCCAGTTCTCTACTAGGTTGAAAGTTCTCTGAGTTATTGATAGCAGTTATGCTTGCAAGGTGGCAGTGCAGATCAACATTGAGTCATCTGCATATTGAATGCAGATGGCTTCAGGAATTACAATGTGGAGCTCATTAATAAAAATGGAAAGCAGAATTGGTCCGAAGATAGACCCCTGTGGGACACCTAGAGTGTTGGGTAGGAGGTAGTTGACTTGTGGCTTCCTGATCGTTTGTTCTTTCCTTACTTGGCTTTTTTACATACCAGTTTTAGGGATTGTACAGAATTTTAAGTTTATCTTTTCATGTTAGATACTAACATTGATTGCCATTATTATGAACAAATACAAGAAATTATTTTCTGTTGTGTGGTTTCACTTGCTGTGGTCTCATACATACCTGGTCATTTTATTGCTATATTTTAGCTCAGTATGACCCCTTATCAGGAATTATCTGTCTTCTAAAAGAATAAATAACTGAATAATGCATACATTCTGCCTAGGAAGTGAGATGTAAAATATTTTGCCAATGACTACTGCCAAAGTATATGGCCTACTTGAATGCATCCCAGCAAACAGATTGTGCTAATTCATTTGTTCAATTATTCATTAATTTGGTGTTTGATAACTAAATTTGTGGGGTGGCCCAGCAGGAACCTTTTTAATAGCCTTAAGCCCAGAACAAAGAAAAAACAGAAAGACTGCAAATAGTACAGGCTGTTATTCAAACAAGTTATGAAACATAGTTTTTTCTGGCCTACCTACAGATTGCTTACATGGGTGCCATAATGTTTAGCAACTATAAAGCCCTATGTTTAGCTAACAATAGTATTTACTTTTAATGCTAGTGATAGTCTGATAGCAGCTGGAGTTTTTGTTGACATGACACAGGCTTTCAAGACTATTGACCACAAAGTTCTTTTGAACAAATTGAAAAAGCTTAACTTTGGAACCAATACTGTAACCTGCTTTACAGATTATTTTCTAGATTGTATCTTTCAATTTTGTGCATTCAATCAATTTTCCCCGGAAGGAACCCTCAGTACAGGACTTTCTCAAGTATATGTGCTAGGCCCACTTTTTTACTCTATTTTTAATGATATAACTGAAGACCTTCCTGAACTAGAGCTTTTCAATATATGCAGATGATATATTACTCCTCCAGTTCATAAATCATATACAGCTCTACAATAACATTGCCATTTAAGTTTCATAAAACTATGTAAATTGATAAAGAATAATACATTTAAACAATCCTAAAACAGCTAATGTTATGTTATTGGCCACTCTCTATATGCAGCTAACATACTCAGTCTCATGCTCAGTGGCTTAGAAGGCACCATTATTTCAAATATCTCCAAATATAAGTACCTAGGCTTAATATTGGACCCATCACTTACATCATTTACAACCCATATAGCCTACATAACAAACATGGCTCCTTCATAAATCAAACTATGTTATAAAATATCTCATCTACTTTCCCCTGAAGCCAGGAGAGCTATTGATAAAAATGTTCTCCTAGCAACATTTAAATATGGACTGCCCTTACCACCCTTACACTCTGCCTACAATACACAGATTGTACAAATTGTTGAAAACAAGCCCCGGGATTCATGAAGCTCGGTGCAAGGCCGGCGTTAGGCTTGCGCTGACCGTGCAGCATGAAGATGGCGCAGTAGCACCAAATGCATAGTAATGAAGGCGCACTGCCGACACAGCCATGTGCACAGGAAAGGAGTGCGAGTGCATAGGGTGTGTCAAAGTGCCGCACGGAGGCATGGAAATGGCAGCTGTCGATGTGCAACCTAAAATGCTTGCATATAACAAGTTGCAAGATAGTAACCACGTCAATGTCCCTGGATACTGAAACATATGCAAAGCATGCAAGAAAGTACCTGCAAACACAAAGTGATGAAGCAAACACAAATGCACGGTAGGGAATAACGGGTCCCTATCCCGCGAACAAATGACATGGAAGACCGTGTGGCCGTAGTCCAATGCAGTGTAGATAGTCATACCAAGTGGAAGTGAAACGCATCATATGTTAGCGATCCGCCAGTAGGTACGTCCAGCCCAATGGTGAGGGTCACCAGCTGACCCATAATGTGAGGGAGGGTACACAGCTGGGCAGATGTGTCCATAACAAAATACACGAGAAATGTAGATATCTAGCAACCGTATGTCCGAATTATATCCCACATGGCATGTAATAGTCACATACAAAAGGTATGTCCATATTTCACATACCAAATGTGATAGGAAATAGAATAAGCATGTAAACGAAACAGAAGGAGCATACAAACAGCCACAACAATAAGGACACATGTAGGCTGAAAGGAACAGTATTATCTGTACCGTCGACTAGGATTACCACCTGTCCCACTTTACAAGCGACAGTCCCTCTTTGGGCAGTTGTGTCCTGACAAAAACCTGTAACAATGGCAAATGTCCTGAGATTATAGGACAAAATTATTCCCTATACATTATGTAATAGTTGCATTAAACAGGTTTTCTGTATCTAAATTACATAAATGTTATAAGAAACAGAATAAGCAACTGAACTGCTACAAGAATAAGCTTTTATATAGGCAAGAAGTCAAAGTTCTATCCTGTGTACTGACCGTGGGTATGTGTTGGCCTGTAAAATGTGATGTGTGTACCAAAAATGTCCCACTTTGGCCAATTGAAAAGGTGGCAACTCTACTGTCGACTGTGGGGAGGCATTGTCCACTATAGTCGGATATGTGTACGGAATATATCCCATCCTGGACATAGGAAAAGGTGGCATCCTACCAATGAGTACAACAGGCCGCCAAAATCCGGAAGTCAGCGGTACAAGCTGAACTTGTCAGTATGTGTCACAGTCGAATGGGTAGTACCCGGGTATACCAAACATGTAATGAAAGTGAAGTATGGGCGTGTACCTATGTGCGTGAGGTATAGGATGTGGAAAGCAAACATGGCAGGGTAGTTCACACAACCATACAGGTACCAGACACATGTAGGGTATTCAATGTGTTACTCTGGCCTTGTCATGGGCAAACAACCAAAGCAGTGATGTATGGGGTGTGAGGAATCTGTGTGTGTGGGGTGGATGGGTAATGGTACAATCCTCCAAAGCGATACTGTGTCGTATGCAGAATAGGTGAACCGGAGGTCTATGAGGGAGCAGTGGGTGAAGCTGAAAGAAACACAAACACATGTATAAACAGCTGAAATACAAGCAGACAGGCCATACTGTAGAACACAATCCCACAAACAGATGAATATTGAAATGTGTGATACAAATGTATAGATATGTCACCGGCACATACCCACAGATTGGTCCTGATGGAACTGGCCATAACAAATGCAACACACCTGGATGGAACTGGCCATAACAAATGCAACACATCTGGATGCATAATGGACTACCCAGCATCCCCTCCACATCACACAACCCACTCCCGTACCTGAACGTCCACCAAATCCAGCCGTACGTGGCCTACTGGTTTGGTGCAGCCACAGCTACACATAGTGACCACTACGCATATGTAGTAGGTAGTGTCACCCTAGGCGGTTGCAGGATTGCACATGACCTCAGCACATTTTCGTAACTCCAAAACGATGTTCGGTATTCCTCTTGTTGTGGATCGGTACAATTTTTGGATATCCCTCATGGGATACGTAACCTGTGTAAACATTAGAATGGAAGACACAAAGTCCAGTCCTGTAGATATCTGGACAGAAGTTGGAATGTGCATTAGAGGTGCATGACACTGTCCTGCCTAAGTGGTCATGCATAACCTACTACCCAGGATCAAACACTTGCCCATGACGCAAGTGTCCCGATACGAATAAGCGGAAATATATTGCACACATTAGCATAGTGGCAAATGGTATAAGGGTGAGGAAGGCACTGACGTAAACAGTATAACCCTGATCTACTGTGTGAGGGACACTTAATGTGTGTGTAGGTGTGACCGACCATACCTGTCAACCTCTGAGAGCAAGATATCTGGACAAAGCCGTGAATAAAAGTATACCTGTCAACCTCTGAGAGCAAGATATCTGGACAAAGCCGTGAATAAAAGTGGGACAAAGGCCCAAAAGTATGGACAATTTGTAAAGATTGCTCTTAGAAACTTAGAAAGTTGATAGAATAACAGTTTGTACATTGGCATTAATTTCCTGAAGAGTTTGAAGTCTGAAACTCAACTGTCTGTCATTATGTTCTGACTTCAGTCTTTAATGACTAGCTACTGATTTGCCAGAAAACAACAGTGTATTACAGAGGTCCATACATATTTACAGTAACAAACCTTCACATTTGTTTACTGTACTACTGCATATGTGAATAAAAGTATACCTGTCAACCTCTGAGAGCAAGATATCTGGACAAAGCCATGAATAAAAGTGGGACAAAGGCCCAAAAGTATGGACAATGTGTAAAGGTTGATCTTAGAAACTTAAAAAGTTGATAGAATAACAGTTTGTACATTGGCATTAATTTCCTGAAGAGTATGAAGTCTGAAACTCAACTGTCTGTCATTACGTTCTGACTTCAGTCTTTAATGACTAGCTACTGATTTGCCAGAAAACAACAGTGTATTACAGAGGTCCGTACATATTTACAGTAACAAACCTTCACATTTGTTTACTGTACTACTTGCATACCTGTAGTTAATTCATGTCCAAAATAATCCTCGTATGAATGCATACAGGAAATAGTCAAATGTGAATGGGAACACACCTCACTGTGGATTATGTATTGTAACCACCCCCACCTGTATTATGTATTGCCAACATAAAAAGCTGCTGACAGGTGCCGAAAGACCTGTGTCTGTAAACACAGGTAAACCTCTATAAAATGGACAAATTCTGTCCATGTGCTTCATCTGACATTTGAACTCTGTCAGGACAGTTCCGTTCACCAGGTGGACAAGCCTAAACCCAGATCACCACATGAACACCCTGACAATCAAAGATTTATATGTGCCAGGACTATAAGCCTTGGAGTTCTGCATATCCTTGGAGTGATTAAATATGCAGCTTGGGTCCAGAGAAGTAGGGAATATGGAATGTGTAATATGTAGTACCGTGTTTTTCCCAGCAGGAGAATGGATGCCTGTGTTGTAAGTGAAGCGGTGAGGCATATGTTAATGTAGCTATGTACTATGGGTATGCATATAAATGAGTCAGAACACCAATAGTATAGTGGTTACAGCATCCGGCCAACGTGAATGCAGTCCAGGGTCAACTACGACTACAGCACATATGAGTTAATGAATGCGTGTGTGCTGTAAAGACATTTAAATATGTAAAGGTGAACGTGTGTTTCGTACATGTCCGTTAACCGGATTACAGATATTATACTGGTACTGTCACAATTAAGAAAGCCCACGTAAGCACAAAGACTTAGTAAACATATGTAACCAACAATAAGGATATGCAAGTGCGCCTGCGCGTGTGTAATCCGCTCACAGCATAGCAAATGAATGCTGTTTTCTACACGTTTCTTTATATATCTATATATGGGTATATATATTTGTGTATAGATATATTTCCACAGACATATACTAAATAAATATATGAAATAAAGAATGCACAGACATATATATATATATATATATATATATATATATATATATATATATATATACACACACACAATTACATTAATCGATATATACATAACAAACATATAAACATTTGTCCTTGTAGATATAACACATGTACATAAATAGGTTACATCATAGCTATTATGGATAGACATACAGACATGCAAGAAAGGTAAATACACTGCTGCTTTCCAAACCATTGCGTGGAAAGTACCAGTGTGCCACATCTTCAAGTTCTACTCTTTAAACATGGATATAGGTGTCCTTTGCAGGACTCCAAAAATTGGCCCACTACAGGCACCGTCCTATAATGATTGAAGCAAAGGAAATCACATCCGCAGCTACAATATAGCTGTACATGCAACAGTAGCTTGTGCAAGGGTAATAACACATGGGTTGACAGAATGTATGACATATGTCCCGATACGCGGAGAGTGGATAGTGCTTAGAAGTGTCTTCATACTTTATTATCGCTCACATTAAATATGTCTTATGACTACTGTGGAGGGGTGTCAGGTATGGGAATCATGGGTATGCAATAATGGGCCTAGGTTCACAGGTGTTGGTTAGCACAGATTTATTAGGTCCGCCCCATGGGAGTGATTAATATTCCTATGTGGGTATAGCACATGCCTATACCTTCCAAAAATGAAGAACCCATCTACTGGATATTGTGTAAAACATTGGGGGAGATGTAGGAACTTATATCAGTGTCATGTAAGCGATTATCATGGACATACATGCATACGAATAAGATGGTAACCATACCTCTCAGCCTTTCAGAATAAGACATCTGGACAAAGGCATATTTAAATAAGTACAAATAGGGACTATTTTAAATATTCCTCTGACAAAGTTAGAACGTTGATAGAATAATGGATACTTCATTAGTATGAATGTTTTGAGGGTTATTAGTTATAAACTACTAATGTCTGTCATTATTATCTAACCTCACAGTCCTTAATGACCTGCCACTAATTTACCAGAAAGGCACAATATTATAAAAAAAGGAACAACATTATAAGTTTAAGTTTGGGACATTTACCCAAAATGTGTACAGTTGAGAGGTATGAAGGTAACCCTGTCCTAAATAAATGTACAGAACTAGTGATATCAGGCGGACAGGTGTGAAGAAAGATGTGATGACAAATGACAAAACATGTATAAGTCAAAAGCATGTACCACGATAAATGTGAATGAATACTTATGCCCTGTGATAGTCAATGTGGAAGGTTAATGGAAACAAAATAAATGTGTCCCTCAGGGTGTTATGCAGTGTCCCCAATACAGTGTTCAGTCTCCCACACTCGCATGTGAGTTCTGCCACTGACAGAAAGCGCAAATACCGGCAAACACATAAGGTAGATGATAACATAATATGTTTTGATTAGCACCTGCTGGCTTTTGTGAGGAACACAGCACTCTTGGCGGGTGTGTCCTGCAAAAGGAATGTAATGGCATCTGGCCTGTGATTTCTTCTTGTGTGTAGTGGTGTAATAAAATGATATATCTTGTATCAGAAACAGATACATGTTATAGGAAACAGTATTATCGACTATAGTACTACAAGAAAAATCTGAAGGTATGAAAAGCGCTGAAGTAGTCAGTTTAGTACTGACCGCATGTATGTGGTGACATGTCAAATGTCACAGCTGTATATATAGTACCTAAAGGGCTGTCACCGTTACAAATGATGAAAGTGGGAGCTGCTTTGTAGAAATGTCAGACGTAGCAGGTCAAAACATACATACAGCCATGCATACTCCACAAATAGACATATTAGCACACAGCAAAGCTTAGGCCAGGAGTCATGGAGCCTTGGCCGGTGTGTACGAGTAGAGGAAGAGTAGAGCAAGGCAAGATGTCTGCCGAGCTATTCAGCAATATCCTGTAGGGGCGTGTAAGACAGCCCCTAAAACGAACGTTGCATGGGCAATGTTAGGATATGCAAATTACCCCATTTGTAGGTGAAAGCTATGCAAATGATGTAAATCTGCGATACATGAAACAGTAAGCTGTCCGTGCAAGAGTAGAGTTATGTGCAGAAATGTACTCGGATGTTAACCGAGTTACGTTCTGCAAGTAGCTAAACGGTGCAATGTCAGCTGCAAATAAAGGATGAATTCAGTTGAAGAAGCATGCCAATGGCCAAATATAAGGCCAGTGGCATATTTTCCATTGGAAATTAATAAAACTCTATTTGTCCTCCCCCGATCTTCGGTGTGTAAGCATAGTGCAGCGTTGCAAAAATGCGCTGCGCTTTTAAAACAAGAAAAATATTTAAAATACACATAGAAATTGTAATTTTAGTTAACAGTTAGTTCGCCATGCAGGTGAATGGCAAGCTGAAGACAAGATGGCTACTGAGTACTGGTTGCTATGTGTGGAAGCGCTCTGTCATAGATGTAACCAAGCATTAGTAGGCAATCCGATGCAATTGAGGCTGAGGATAGTGAATCCACAATTTGTCATGCCATATGGGCCAAGCCACTGCAGTGGAAGAGTAGGTTAAGGGGACTATCAGAGTAGAAGATAGGTGACATCATGAGTGTGTATGTATAAAACACTGTAATCCTATCGGAGCAATGTGTCACATGTTTGCTGTCAGTTACTCATCAGTGGAAGAGGCGTGTTATGATTTATCCTAGGTACAGTCAGGAAACTGATGGTGTATGCCATGGATATCACTGAAGTTTCCTGCAAACCTGCTGACAGTGTGTTCATGCCTGTGCGCGCCTGTAAGCCCGAGTAAGCATGTGTGCATGAGTGTCAGCCCGTGTGCACGCGTTGAAGAATGAGTAAGCTAGTATAAGAATGTTGAAGCCTGTGTAATGTCGTGTAAGCCAGTGTACGCGTTTGTAAGCATGTATAAATCTGTACTACACACATCACACACGTACTGCACACTCTGAAACACATGCTGCCAATACTACACACTTCAGTCAAATGGCACATGGATGGGTAATAAATCATCAGAATCAACAGTGCTGTAAACTATACTACATTGATGGTCATAGCTGCAATGCATCATGCCTGCTTACATACACCTAGAAGGATATCACACTTTATGTTAACAACATTTTTAACATTAATACAGTGCTATAAAACACCCTGTGCATCAGCACCATGTTAGTCTGTTCCTGCATCAATGTTACACATTACAGGTGGTGGCACAGGTGTCATCATATGCACAGGGTATGGTGTTTCTTTTCCAGAGCCTGTCATTGAGCCATCCAATCAACATGTAAGTATGTGTGTGTGAGGGACAACAGTGTTTGCATGGCCCAATGTTGATGCAATGTGTGTGTGTATGTGTTAGCCCTAGCTGTTTGTTTCATGTGTGTGTCTGCATGTACACAGTTTCAGCATGTGTCAGCCATATACAGGAGGTTGTGGGACAGTCACAGACCGTACCTGCCAGGCTGTACAGATCGCCATTACTGGCCATGGACACCCCTCCATGCATTCAACAATATTCCAGTCCTGCACTTGTCAATGTATACACATACATTCTTGGGATCTGTATCACAACCTGTGGATAAACGGGAGTCAGTAATGTTAACCTGATTTGCATAGTAGTGTCAGTTAATACATAGTTATATGAGCCATACTCATCCTCCAAAGTAATAACCACTGCTGACTGTTGCTGAGATGTGCACATGACTGTTTAAAGGAGCTGTACTATCATTGTTGTCAATGTCCCTTGTAATACCCAGCAACAAAATAACTGGTCACTACACAACTATAACCCAGGATCACTACAGCACACAGTATGTGCACTATCACAGAGCCATAGCAGATTTACATACATCAAAGGTGTTCACGTATAGATAATGCAGCACATTCAATAGTGCTAATATCCACATACATATCGATATCTATCTACATTACATATATATAAATAGATATCACACACACACACACACACACACACACACACACACACACACACACACACACACACTTGGCAGGGTTGGGATCAGAACACAGACCTAACTACCTTATCACACTACAGCATTACACATGTACAGAACGAGCTACCATGATTACTAGATCACAGCATTCACACAGGAATACATCTAGCTTGCTGGCATCATCATCAAAGGCAAAGATGCTGTACGGATGCTACGGAGAGTGAATAGTGTAAAAGCAATGTATTGTTGTCATGTAGCAGGAAACTCTCACGCACACATATGGCAGGATTGGGATTAGAACACAGGCCAAACTACCTTATCACACTACAGCAGTACGCATTTACAGAATGCGCTACCAAGATTACTGAACACAGTGCTCCCAGAGGCATACTTCTAGGTGGGTGACATCATCCGCAAAGGCAAAGACGCCGATAGGGAATTTATGTGGTGTGAGGTGTCTAAAAGCATTACTGTGTTCCCAGGCAGCTAGAAACACACACTTGGTAGGGCTGGGAGGCAAACATACACCTAGCTATCTTATCACACTACAGCATTATGCATTTACAGAATGCGCTACGGAGATTACTGAACACAGCACTCCCAGAGGCATACTTCTAGGTGGGTGACATCATCCGCAAAGGCAAAGATGCCGATAGGGAATGTATGTGGTGTGAGGGGTCTAAAAGCATTACCGTGTCCCCAGGCAGCTGAAAACACACACACACAAACACTCGGCAGGGCTGGGAGTTGAACATACACCTAATTAGCTTATTACACTACAGCAATATGTATTTATAGAATGCGCTACCGCGATTACTGAGTACAGCACTCCCAAAGGCATACTTCTAGGTGGGTGACATCATCCGCAAAAGCAAAGATGCCGATAGGGAATGTATGTGGTGTGAGGCGTCTAAAAGCATTATTGTGTCCCCAGGCAGCTGGAAACACACACACAAACAGAGGCACACACTTGGCAGGGCTGGGAGTCGAGCATACACCTAACTACCTTATCACACTACAGTATTATGCATTTACAGAATGCGCTACTGAGATTACTGAACACAGCACTCCCAAAGGCATACTTCTAGGTGGGTGATATCATCCGCAAAAGCAAAGATGCCGATAGGGAATGTATGTGGTGTGAGGCATCTAAAAGCATTACTGTGACCACAGGCAGCTGGAAACACACACACACTTGGCAGGGCTGGGAGTTGAACATACACCTAACTACCTTATCACACTACAGCATTATACATTTACAGAATGTGCTACCGAGATTACTGAGCACAGCACTCCCAGAGGCATACTTCTAGGTGGGTGACATCATCTGCAAAGGCAAAGACGCCGATAGGGAATGTATGTGGTGTGAGGCATCTAAAAGCATTACTGTGTCCCCAGGCAGATGGAAACACACACACACACACAGGCACACACTCGGCAGGGCTGGGAGTCGATCATACACGTAATTACCTTATCACACTACAGCAATACGCATTTATAGAACGCGCTTCCGAGATTACTGAACACAGCACTCCCAGAGGCATACTTCTAGGTGGGTGACATCATCCGCAAAGGCAAAGACGCCGATAGGGAATGTTTGTGGTGTGAGGCATCTAAAAGCATTACTGTGTCCCCAGGCAGCTGGAAACACACACATACACACACAGAGGCACACACTTGGCAGGGCTGGGAGTAGAACATACACCTACAAACCTTATCACACTACAGCATTATGCATTTACAGAATGCGCTACCGAGATTACTGAACACAACACTCCCAGAGGCATACTTCTAGGTGGGTGACATCATCCGCAAAGGCAAAGACGCCGATAGGGAATGTATGTGGTGTGAGGAGTCTAAAAGCATTACTGTGTCCCCAGGCAGCTGGAAATACACACACACACACACACACACACACACACACACACACACACACACACACACACACACACACACACACACACACACACACAGGCACACACTTGGCAGGGCTGGGAGTCTAACATACACCTAACTACCTTATCACACTACAGCATTACGCATTTACAGAACGCGTTACCGAGATTACTGAACACAGCACTCCCAGAGGCATACTTCTAGGTGGGTGACATCGTCCGCAAAGACAAGGACGCTGATAGGAAATGTATAGAGAGTGAGCAGTCTGAAAGCATATTACTGTCCCAAGGTAGATGTAGACAAACTCACAGCAGTGGTGTGATCGGGGCAACTAAATATCTACGGAGCACTACAACAACACTACATAGATACAGGACGTGCCACAGACAGTACACCCTGCAAGACAGTCAGCCAGTCTGTTCCATGAAGGCATCCATCGTGACATTGAAAATGGACATCTGTTGCCTGGATGTCCACCATCACTATACAGGATATCAATGGCCATGCCCATACACAGAGGCACATCACTGACACAAGGTGTCACTGGCCATGCCCACACGCTTAGTATCACACGTCCGTTTGGAATGTTCTGTGTGTCCAACTACACAACGGCGTACTGGGCATGCTCACACACTTAGCAGTTGCAATGTGCCGTCTTGCATGCACATGGATTCTAAACACGTAAGGGCGCAGTTTGGAATGTACTGTGTGTCCAACTACACAACGGCATACCTGGCATGCTCACACACTTAGCAGTTGCAAAGGGCCGTCCTGCATGCACACGGATTCTAAACATGTAAGGGCGCAGTTTGGAATGTACTGTGTGTCCATCTACACAATGGCGTACTGGGCATGCTCACACACTTAGCAGTTGCAAAGGGCCGTCTTGCATGCACACGGATACTAAACACGGAAGGGCACAGTATGGTATTACTGTCCCCACGTACATGAAGGCCACTCACATGTATTGACCAGTACACACTCAGGAGCCATCACAGATGTCTCAGGTGCAGATCACAGAGGTACACACTGCAGTCTACAATGTAGCCCTCAGACATCACCATGTCGTTGGACCAGCAATACATCAATACAACATCGTGTGACTCATGACCAGTGGACTGTACATAGGTGTACAGCAACTGTGCAGACTACACATGTACCAACAGGGTTCCATCCTGTGTTATGCATTGCAATGATACCACTGTACATAACCAGGTCGGCTCTACACATAACAGTGGCCCTGGGTCTTACACAGCTGTGACAGATGACTGTCGTTGTACACCAATGAATACACATGTTTGGATATGTCATACATGTAATTGCAGTGGATATGTGCATGGACCACACACACACAACACATATGTACATAGCATAGCTTTTGCTGTCCTCCATGCAGACAAGTGGCTACAGCAATCATACGCATGCAAATGGAAGGTGGGTCCATGGCTGTTGAATGCCAACAGTACATGAGGTAGCAATGTTGGCCGAGGACACATTCCCTCTGTACTAGTTACCCATGACACCCATCATATCATACAACAGTCCATGTGTTATGTATGTCAACACACATGTCCACCGATTGCAATGCATACAAACATGGCAGGCATGTAGGACCAACACACATGTACAAACTGTAGTGTGCATGCAGTTGCCATGCATGTGCAGTAGCTGATGTAAGTAACTCATCTGTGCCTAACTGCAACATGCAGTTGCAATGCAGCCCCATCATTGACACCTGTATTTGGTGACATCCTGACAGTACGGTAGGATGTACATCAGGTATGGATGGATGTGTGTACGTAAAGTGGTGATCCACCTGTGTAGATGGATGTTAGCGGATGCGGCTCACAGGTGTGTCACACGCCATCATACCATTACATGTGCAAACAGTACGCTATGTTACTGTTACCTGATGGTGAAGACATAAAACCTACACAGTGGTCAGGTGTTACCGACTGTACGTCACTCGACACCTGTAACACTTACATCCTCCAGTGTGCATATAGCAGCACAATTGCCGGACATAGCGTTGGTACACATAATGCGGCCAATACTGCTGCATGTCTGTCAGACGTATCATCATATAGCAGGTGTATCATTCACAGTACTGTCATGTGTGCTTGCATGTGTTACCATATATGCCACATATGGTGGGGAATACATCCCAATTGTGACACACCCCTGTACACTGTTGTAGACATCTGTACATACTGCAGTGTGGAAAGCATGACGTAGGCAGGTTTGGTGTGTGTATCACACACATCAGCTATCCATATGTGTATGACAGTTGTGGTCTCCACAGTGTGTGTGTGTGTGTGTGTGTGTGTGTGTGTGTGTGTGTGTGTGTGTGTGTGTGTGTGTGTGTGTGTGTATGTATGTATGTATGGCTGTCTGGTGCATGGAGTGAAAGTGTATGCTACCATACAGAACACACAGGATCCCAACCCCTCATGGTGATGCAGTCTACTACCCTGTTGATGCCATCGGTCTCAGCCGTACTGGCTACCTGTACATGTCCCTTCTCTGTGTCGTGTTGTGTGGGTGCACAGTACTGTGAGGGTGATGACCACATAGGCAAGTGTCCTCACCTCAACACTATGGGGTGTGCGTTATAGTGTTGTCGACCCCGTGAGTGTGGGCATGTCCCTGTACTGTGACAGGGTATCACTGCTACACAGTGAGGCATCATGCTACCGAGTGGCCTCTAACATTATCATTGTCCAGACCGCTGTGTACAACCCCTGCACCATGTCAACATATCTGTGATGTGACCTGGTATGGATGTCATGTCTCTAGCCACGGTAGCCTATTAAACTACACACAGGCTGCTGGATCAGTATATGTGTGGACATCTGTGGTATGTTAGACTTTCCAGCTGTCCAGTTGAGGCTACGTATAGCATGCTGAAATTGTCATACGTGCCTGTGAATACTCCACAGTTACACATGGGAGACTGCAAACACTGCTACCTGTAGGCACATGCAAGTAGACCATAAGGAGGGAACCAGGGCATCAGTACCAACATGCTGTTACTGTTGTTACCGAGACACATACTGTGAACATATAACAATGCATGCTACACCTGTACTACATGGTTGTGCACATATAACAATGCATGCTACACCTGTACTACATGGTATGTCTGGTGCGTGTCAACAGTACACAACTAATGTAATATTCACGTCTCTCACCATTCTTACACAACTAATGTAATATACACTTCCCTCACTAGTCGTACACACCTAATGTAATATACACATATCACTATTCTGTTCACCCTGTGCATCAGACCATTTGAGCATGTCCCTGCACCAATGGTGTGGATAACAGGGATGCGGCACAGGCTTCATCATATGCACAGGGTGATAATGTGTGCCAGGGGCATAGGCTGCACCAATGGGTGACATCATGTGTGTGGGTAACGGCCGGTGATATGATTGGACATGTCTGTTCAGTATGCATGTGGGTGTTGTGGTGCCCTACAGATGTGTTTGCTGTGTGCGTGTATGTGTGCACACAGTTCTGCCTTTTGTGAGGCCTACACAGGGGTATTATTGACAGCTCCAGATTGTACAGACCAGGTTGTACAGCTCACTGTGTCCGGCCACGGCCACGTGACCTGTGCCTGCCAGGGGTTGCATGGGCACTACCAGGTGGAGGTACAGATTGGCTACTGTCCAACAACACATGTCCACTGGAACCGTGTCCCCACTGGGAACGTCCAGGGCCATGTCCATGTGGCCTGCTGTGTCCTGGTGTAGACAGCGCAGCTCCAGCTGCACTGCTACTGCTACCGGCACTATGGGGGCAGGCATGTGAGGTGGCATGCTCATATCGACCTGCACTAGGTGGTGTAGCTGGCCTATGTCCATGTGGCCTATGCCTCACTCCTACCAGATGTTCCAGCACAGACAGCTCACGCTCGCGGATTGCCATGCCACGGTCAAGGATTCCGACCAAGTCACCCAATTGCCTGTCCAGAACATCAGCAATCTGCTGTTGAGCATTTGCCAATGCCTGGATGTTGTCATTTAGGGTACAGATAGCAGCCCTCTGCAGCCTCTGCCCTTCTCTGTTCTGCCGTTCAGCATGTGCCTGTACCGCCATTACAGTCTGGAACATGCATCTGGTGATACCAGTTGCTGCGCTCTGTCCTGCAGGTGCATGTCTGCCAGAGGTCCTCCTACAAGCAGCACCGGCCACATGCATGTGTGGCACATCTGTAGACATTACATTGACACCATGGTGTGGAGACACACCGTCTGTAGCCACCACATCTTCCTGTTCCATGCTAACAGATGCTGACTGTCCTTCCTCTATGGCCACTGGTGATGCGGTATGTGTTGGCAGCAGAACTGTGTGCGGGGAAGAGGGGGACATAGCTGGGATGGCAACCATTGGCACAGATTCAGCCCCTGACAACCCTGCCTGTACCTCATGCATATGTTCATCACTGCTAGTATCTGTGGGGACACTAACATCAGATGGACCGCAGGAGGGTAATGCACCTACATCACCTGTGAATGCAAAGAAAGACTCTAACTTACAATAGACAGACACAGACACACACACACACACACACACACACACACACACACACACACACACACACACACACACACACACACACACACACACAGACACACACACACAGACACACACACACACACACACACACACACACACACACACACACACACACACACACACACACACACACACACACACACACACACACACACATACCATGCATGTGATTTGACAGACGACATGCAGCATGCCTGTGATACAGCAGACGGCATGCAGCTCAGACATTAATAGTGTTAGTAAGCATACCCCCTGGTGTGCACAATACAGCAAGCAGGTGTCATATCAGTAGCCATGCAGTTCACACAATCATGGTAGTATGCATGCATCCCCATGGTACACCATGTGGACCAGAACAGGATAACAGTACACATGGCTGACGTGACCTTGACATGTAATCTGCTGACATGTGCATTAACATGCATACATGTCTGACACAATGGTGTCCTGACATGTACAGCATCGTAATGGCCATCACATTGCGGTGTTGTCTGTATGCCCTACAGATAGAATGCATGTTTAGCAAATGTGCATGTGCATGGAAGGGTAGTGTGAGCCATCTACATTGCTCTAGAGTGTGAAGTACAGACACTGTGCCATTGCATGGCATCATGAGGAGTCTATATTGCTATACAGTGCATAATATGTACACATTGCATAGCCATAACTGCATGCATACCCATGACATAACTGTGGATTGTGACCCATGATGCTGAGGTGTACACACACCAAACCATGCTGTGTCATGTGACAGGTCACTGGAGGACCTACAGATGATACCCCTGCACAACAACTACAGAGTCTTAGCTGCCTGGCAACCATGTCCACACATAGCGGACTTATCAATTCACGATGTCCAACATGACATTGCTGTACCACACACATGAGGTGCACAGCTAATGGTGATGTCCTACAGCAGCAAGGGAAATGTACAGTATTGGTGGCCTGATGTGGTGTAAATGTCTGTGGAAGCTGTAGAGGTGACTACTGTCATGCTATGACACAGGCGTGATGTTCAACACATCTTATATGGTAGACGTCAGTAATACCTCCACTGGCTGTGCACAGGCTTTTAGGATGTCCAGTGTACCATATCAACTGTATAATCGGTCAACTAAGGCTATAATTGGACCATGTGTGGACAATGTGAAACAGGGTGTATACACATCACATCTACTGTGTGGCTATGTATCTCTGGCCATCCCCCATGGCCATGTGTGCACATGTGTTGGACAAATGTGTGTGATGGCTATCTATCATACATGTCTGTGTTGTCCCATATGACATACACCCATAGATGTCAGATATGTCACCATCCACAGGGCTATGCAGACAACAGGTTGTATGTGGGGTATGGGTTATGGGATAGTGTGACATTATTGCAGCCAATACACTACGTGTCTGGGACATGTCAGATGGCACATCACAATGTGTGCACCAATTGCAGGGGCATATAACACAATGGTGACTCCTGTGGGCTGCCCATATCACAGCTCACTGTGTGGTACTGTTTGCGTACCACACGTGTTGTTCCAATGTATAGTACATATGCCTCCATTATAGAACACCTCCACCGTTGTATGCACAGCTGACCACACATGTAGCGATGACAATTACTCTGGTTTCATGTCAGTGTATCATTTCATTTGTATATATTGCACATGGGTGGCCTGTGTGAATGATGGGTGATGCGACCTGTATATCATGAATGGAATTAGCATCAAGTGTACAAGTGTTAACTGGCCACATGGTGAATAGATCTATGATTTTACATGCCTGATACTGATGACAGTCTCACCTGCAATGGACTCATGTATGTGCGGCATGCCAGAGGTACCTGTATAGGGGTGACACAGCAGTATGAACATTATCCATGACAGTATGACAGCCACAGGGTGCACTGTGCATGTTAAAACATTCGCCTGTACAATTGCATATAGTATGCACATGTGTGCATACACAGGGTAGCATACTGTAGTATGCAGCATGTGTGTCCACATACCATGCATATGTTGTTACATTATATAATGTACAGTGACACATGCACGTAAATGGGATGTAGTAGCCATATGTGCAGTACTGACTTACCAGGAAACTCCAGGCTCATTGGTTGGGAGACACCCACCTCTATGATGGCAGCTAGTGTTTGTGGATGCTGTTCTGAGGGTGTCGCCAGACTGGCCATTAACTACTCAGTGTGTGTGAGTGGGGGCTTGGTTGGTGGCCCACCACCTGTTCCACCTTGTTCCCTGGCAATTGCAGTGGCACACTGTTTTGTATATCGTATCAGGTCCATACAGTGTCTGCGCACCTGCTGGTAGGTGCAGTTATGGCCACCCACATCGTTCACCCTCCTGCGATGATCCTGCCACAGGTCGTCCTGCTGCTGGGCATGCTGTGGCACATTGCTGAGCAACATCTCGTAGTTCTCATGGAGGTATGGGATGAGGACATCATCCTCCTGGCGGCTGTACGCTGGAAGGCGTGTATGAGGCATTATCTGTAAGACATAATGATGGTGACAGGTCACAGTTTCAGAGATGTAGAGATACTGCTGCACATACATTTCTATGACATCTAGTACATCTGCACAGTTATCTTTGCAAATCATCATGACACTGACACGACTGACATGTTTGTGTTACACACATGTAACACCCGTTATGCATTGGATATCATCACCATATATGTGTGTCACCTCATTACAGTTTTCATACTCCATGTGAATGCTGTCTTGATGTGGGCATGTCTGTTTGCCTGCACTGGTGTTCTTACCTATCTGCACATGCCTGGATGTGTCCATGGTAATGCTGTTGACCTTGATGCTGTGTATATGTCACATATCAACACAGATATAGCCTTAATGGACTTGAGCAGTGACAATGCACACATATGCATGGAAACCTGTACATGCATGTGTTTTGCCATATACATCTACACAGCACTGTACAGCTGTTCAACATCCAGCCACGGATTGCCTGTGTTGCACATGTGATAGACATGGGACAATGGCTAGTCAGACGTCATTTGCAGGGATGGTTATCAACCATAGCATGTACGGGCAAGGTTTCCTAGCTGTAACTGACAGCCATTATTCCACCGTGAGGTGCATCAGTGCCACATTACTGATCTAGACAGCTGATACTACATCTACCATGCGGCCATTACACCATGTATGACTGGGATGACATGTACAGCTTTGATGGACAGGTTTGCATGGTATGGCGGAAGTATGTCACATGTATGGCACAGGGATCTGTCCAGCATGTGGCGATCCTAGTATTAGGACGGTGGCTGTCCATGACATATGTCTTTCAGATCAGGATATGGACATGTAGCATGTCCATCATCATGGTGTAACAAATGTCTTTATGCAAGGTAGATAGCATGCTGCATAGTGGAGGTGAGGATTGTGAAGGCTGGTATCGCCCATCCATGCATGGCCATTAACCCTTAAAGGTGATATGTGATCCAATATTGGTCACCCCTGTGCTGTGTATGCATGTCCAATGATCTCCGTGCTCATAGATGGCACCCTGTCATGACATGGGTACCTTGTATGACTACCTAAGGGGCCTGGAGATGTCACCAAGTCAGGGAGGTGTACTGCACAGCACCATCCCTTACACAGTGTCCATAATGTTGAACACAGCCTAGGTGGTAGTTAATGGGTACAGGGATGCTCACCTAGCGGTGACAATGCTGATATCATCCAT
This sequence comes from Protopterus annectens, assembly GCF_019279795.1. Taxonomy (NCBI): domain Eukaryota; kingdom Metazoa; phylum Chordata; order Ceratodontiformes; family Protopteridae; genus Protopterus; species Protopterus annectens. Next base: position 708,568,149 of record NC_056734.1, read on the forward strand.
CAGAATGTGCACATATGTCACACACCTCAGCCACACAGCCCATTCTGTATGTTGTTCACAACACTGAAACAGCTATTGTTCATAGGTCATGGCCATTCACATCTTTACATACACAGATGCCTAACATTTGTCTGTGTGGTATGGGCTACAATGATGGTGGAGTACAACACATTAACCCTGTTTTACTGTAGCTGGCACTGGTGTGATATGCACATGTCACTCTGGCACCTTTTGTAGTTGTGAGTCTGCCAATAGGCCACTGGTAGAACACTCCTGTGACATACAAAGGTATTTGTAATCAAACATCCGTACTATCTTGTACATCTGTACTGCTAACATCTACAGTGATAATGGTTCATGGACATGCAGACCATACTCAGCAGGGTTATAGTGTGGTGCCACCCATTATGACTGTCATCACCACTTGTGGGTTGATATTATCCAACACCCTATCTGTATTGTATGTTCATGCTAAGCACTTGTTCAGAACTTGTGAGCATGTCATGAGCTACTGATTAATATAGCACCCATTCCACACCATTTCCCACAAGTACACTGGCTGTCCTTAAATTTCCAGCTTGCTTATGGTACAACAGCTGTTGTACACACTTAACTCACATATCCTGTGAGACATGGTTGGATATACAGACATGTCCAACTGTCACGTATCAGTGCTATTGCCTGTCTACATGATGGATATGTTGTACATGTGGCAATAGAACAATTGTCTCATGTACACATTCAATGCTCACCTCCCAACATACGACACTACAGCCTGTGGGGGATGCACTTATGCAGCCCTGCTGGGGATAATGCTGTCACCAACCCTGACTACACCTGACAGTCATGTGGGGATGTGTAACATTCGCAACCCCCCCCACTCATCACATAGTCTCACATGATCTCCACCACAGGCCATACATACAAGGACAACTTGTACAGTACCTCTCCATACTCTGTGTAGGCACCAGATGCAGCCCCCATCACGGAACACAACATCACCAACTTATAGCCCACAGACTCATGTGTGCCCATCACATACAGCCAATAGGGTGTTATAACATACACAACACACCAGTCATAGGTGACTCTGTAGGCAGTCACACTGCAGTTCCACACAGCAGGCTACACAAGGCAATAGTCGCTTACATCTTGCTGTCGGGTAACTGGTTCTGCAACATAACCTATGCACCCATGCCACACCTCACCATGTACGATGTGACTATCATTCTCCATGTTAGTGTGACTGCCCTGAGATGCCACTTCACAGACTACGTGTGCAGGGACATGCAATACCTCACCAGTCTTGTAGCCCTGAAGGTGTGGGCCAAGCCCTGGGGAGCATTATGCATTCATCCGGACCCGATACCACTGTACAACGACTGACCGTGTCACTTCAACAGTTGCCTATGCTTCTGCTGTCATTCCACAGGCATCTGGTATCTATCCGCTTTGACTGACCTGGTCAAACACAATGCTTTGGCACATATGACCTGCACCTGTCAGCCCTGGGAGTACAGATCACATGTAAGGCTCTTGCTGCTTCTATACTGCCTGTCTTGCACAGTTTCCAATAACAGTCACCGGCAGAACGGGAACTGGCAAGCAAGACATGGGGTCATGTGACACAATGCTTGCATCTTCCTCTGTGACGCACGCAGGCAAGGCACACCTTATAATGCACCACTTCAATATCTCTGCAGTGACTGGGACCTGCCTCTAGGCTCTGCAGAGCACACCTGCAATGACAGGTTATAGACAGACCATACTACTCATGATCTCTCTAGTTGAAGACATCCTTGCAGCCCTAATGCATTGTCCTTTAAGAACATTTTTAAATACATATCTAGGATGGTTACTACTGTACTGCAAATAATCATTGGAGAATGTCTCCTTCTGTGAATCCTGGAGACAAAACCCGTCTCAGAATGACTAATGAAAACATCTAAATAAGCAATACCCTTGGTGTCAAAGTGATGTGTGAACTTCAGGAATTCCGTCGTTCAATTAATATATTCAATAAAAGCGGGAATTCTGTGAATTGGACTGTTCCATAAAATAAATAACTCGTCCAAATACCTATTGTAATATACAATATTAGAAAAAAATTCACTAGGGAACAAAAATTTATTTTCCCACTCCAACATTATGAGGTTGGCAAAGATGGGAGCACAAGAGGCTCCCATCACCACCCCTCTCTTTTGCCTATAAAATTCACCTTTGAATTGAATAACATTATAATCCAATAAGAGTGCCATCATGTCCACAAGGAGGCAAATACAGTCCCAACTAAAGTCAGAGTAACATCTAAGGCTGTTACTAAAATACTCCAACCCGATGTCTCTCGGGATGCAGGAGAACAAATCCACCACATCGATGGTCATAAATACAAGGTCCTATCTCCACAACTCAGGAGTCAATTTACCTATAAAAGACCAAGAGTCCTTGATAAGGTGTGAAATTTTATTATATATTGGTTTAACCCACCTATCAATAATAACAACAATGGGGTAAGTCTTGGAATGACTACCAGAGACTATAGGCCGGAAGGGGGGTTGTGAAATACTTTTATGGACTTTAGGAATACCAAAAATTCTGGCCAATGTAGGAAATTCAACTCTAAGAAAATTATATATATCTACGGTAATCCTGTGGTCCAAAAAATATTCCTCAACCGCCAAATCAATTCTTTTATGCCCTATGTTGATTTCATTTAAAGATGTCACCTCATAATTCTCTGATTGAAGAATGATGTTAGTCATTGCATTAACATAGTCCATATTGTTATAAAGCACAATCCCACCCCCTTTGTTCGGCTTCATGACCCTAATGTCCTCATTGGAAATAAAAAAAATTCAAACATTTACGTTCATCATCTGTTAAATTGTCAACCTCGTCATCGAAACAATCCTTCTTTCTAATTTTACTAAGACCATAGATGTCTTGACACACCATTTTTTCAAAATAGGCCACTTTGGTTGGGAAACTGGAATAAAAGAGCTTTTTTTTACCAATTTTACTATTAGTAGATGTGTCCATTTGGTTATTGTCAGATTGTTTAAATTGCAAGGCTAAATTCAACCGCCTGCAATAAAACTTGACCTCTTTTATCACATCTACTATGTTAAAATGCACCTTAAGAATAAACTTGATTCCTTTGGTGAATAACAAAAACATTTCATGTGAAATTTGAAGGTCAGTATAATTAAAAATGTTAAATCCATTAAAGGAATTAATAATTTTCTCATGTTCCATTTTAATCTCATTGAATGAATTATAATTTGAACTGGCCTAATGAAAATCCTTCCCTTCCAAGGGTACAATAAGACTCTTTTCGTCAATGTTAAAAATCACATTACCATCAAAAATAGGCTCTTGGCGTCTATTTACCATCTCTTGTTCATTGATGGATACTGTCTTTTGGGAGCAGGAAAAAATCTCCCCCCTGAAAATTTAAATCTTTATCTACCTGTCTATTACCTTGAGGTACGTCCCTATCGTCCTCAAAACCCCCCTGGTCCTGTGGCCAAATATATGCCCTATTATTATTCTAAATATCAATGTCCTGTAAAATTTTCCTATTTTTCCTGGAAAAAATATTATTAGCCTTCTGTTCGGCTAAAGAGAATTGTTTGTTGTATAAATCACTCCTTTGATTAAAAGATGTATTATTAATAATTTCGTTATTTAATTTCTCCACCTCACTAACTAAATAGGACAATTTCTCATCATTGATCTTGACCAACAATTTCATATAATCAAAACCATATCCATCAAACAATTTATTAAATACATTTTTGGTTGCAATGCTGTAATCAACACCCAAAGGTAACTTGAAAAATCGAAGTCCTTTAGGAACAATTTTCAAAGATAAACATCTGGTTAAATATGCATTGTCTATTTTGATACTTTTAATGGTCAAAAGTTTCTTGCCCAGATCAAAAATAAGTTCTTTGAGATTCCCCTTGCCCCTGTTACTGAATCTTCTTTCACGTAATCTACCCGTCTCTTTTCCAGTACAGAACTCAAAGTCGTCTGCTAGAAAATTGTCCAAACAGTCATTACTAGTTTTTCTAATGGCTCTCGATGGGTCATTGAAATTAGAAGAACAACGTTTGTCGATAGGAACATTACCGGGACTAGAAAAATTAAGGCCTTCCCTGGCAGAATGTAAAACACATTCGGTGTCCTTAGTTTTATCTCTCTGCATAGTAAACATACCTGAATATGTTTTAGTTGCCATCTGGCGTTTCGGTCGAGCTCCAAGACATTCACCCTCGTCCTGAACATGAAACATACTAAAAGCAAAAGTGAAGTCTTGTTCGTTCTCATACACACTTTTGTTACCGTCACTTTTAAGCTGTCCACCACCAATATTCTGCCCAGATTGAGATCGATCGTCCTTCCCATTTTGTTGTTGCCCATTGGGAATATCGATTTGTGAACTGGTGTCCGCTAGTGTGTTGACCTTCAACACAATGTTGGAACTAGATGCGTGAAGACACTCAGACCTCCTACCAGCATTTGGACTAAAAACTTTGTTGTCACCAGAAAAAGTTTTGGACGACGTAAAAGTACGTTCAACCAAACCAATCAGGCGAGAAACCTCGTCCTTCAGTGTTGACATCTCTGCCCGAATTTTAGATATCTCCTCCCTGCACAATGAAGCTGGTGAATCCCCAAGCTGGCTGTCCATGGCACACAACAACAGAAAATCCAAACGTGAAATACAGAAACCCAAAATTAAACCAGCACACAACAAGCCCAAAAAGGAACCACGGCTCATCCAGGGTAAAAAACTCGATTTATTGAAAGAACCAAGCAGCAAGAATATGAAACTTAGAGGTTAAGCGCTTTCATCTGAAATACCAGACTTCCTCAGAACCCCAAACAGCTGTGCAAAAACCATTTAAAAAACCTCTTTGGCACCAAAACAGGAGGTCATTTAAAATCACATACCTTAATAAAAAATGTATATATATAAATAACAGTCACCGGCAGAACGGGAACTGGCAAGCAAGACACGGGGTCATGTGACACAATGCTTGCATCTTTCTCTGTGACGCACGCAGGCAAGGCACACCTTATAATGCACCACTTCAATATCTCTGCAGTGACTGGGACCTGCCTCTAGGCTCTGCAGAGCACACCTGCAATGACAGGTTATAGACAGACCATACCTTTCAGGCACATACCTGGACCGGCACACCCACGGCTGAGGTGTTCCCATATCCCACTATGTTGTACACACATCCTGGCTAGTTACTTAGCACAATGCATCAGGGGTGCTCCACGTGCAACTAACTGTGTCCGGAACCGCTATACACATTGTAACAAGCTACAGATTCAACAACATACCCCACGGTTACCGGATCTCATTTGTTGGTGTACTGGAAAGTAGGGCTCAGACAGCTACTACTGATGTGTGACTGACACTACCCCACACTTAACTGGGATAGCCACTCATGTACTGACACATCCGTGAGTCATAACCTCCACTCGGCTGGATCAACCCATACATACCACCTCCAAGACCAACATTATCCTTGACATGAACACTACCACCATGTGACTGGTGTTCCACACCTGGGGTTATCCCCTCATTGGTAGATTCCGAATATATGCTAATCACCCTTGTTAGCCACATCCCGGCACCACACCCTTCACGGCATACAGAGTACATGAGTACTACAACACCTACTACAGACGTCTTTTGACAGTGGTAGTTAACGTCATGACACCATTGCAGATGGACAATGCACATACAAACACTGAAACATACCCCAGTGCACTTCATTAGCACGTACACAACTGCATGGATCATGCTATTCCACACAGAGCCATGATGGTACACACCAGATAACAGACGCCACTCTGGTGGTCAAGTTCCATGGACATACTTTACAACAACAGGTGGAGGCTGTTGCACAGTGGTGTACAATCCCATGGGTGGGGTAGCTCACTGGTCAGCCTCGGAAGGGCCACAGGATCCTTCATCACATACTCCAAGACTAGCTACGTAAACATTACTGCGACACATTCCGGGGTGTACCACAAGGCATTATGGTGGTATGTCAGTAGTCAATGGCAATACCCACATCTGCTCTCACATACAACAGTCACTCAGGAACATTACAGAACCAGGTGATGTTGGCAACATGCTGGTGGATGGATTCAATGCTAACATTACTCCCTCTCACTCACTACAGGGCCACAATCCATGCAGGAACATTGCGGTGTCCCTGCGGTCACACTTACACAGTACTAACCAGCACTCTATATGTCCTGGGACACTGGCCCCATGTCACCTTCCAAAGTCCCAGGCTGTGATGTCCACAAACCTCTGAACAACATTTCTCCCCACTAGGCCACCATATTCAGTAATAGCCTTGTATCAGACATTGTGGCCCCTGAATGGCACACAGCAACAGTTATCACACCCCACACAGGTGGTGCCACAATGCACGAGTGGGACTATAGTCCTACACACCTGACTGGACTGTTCTGCACGGCTATGGAGCACATCATCATGGGCGTCATTCACAGAGACATTGTTGGGCTCTGGTCCTTTGATGCCATCCGGGTTGGACTTGTTAGGGCCAGAGCATGACCCATACACCTGGTGGACTCCTTTCATACAGTTACCAGGGTAGTTGATGATGGTGCAGGGGTCCACACATCCTACATTGTCTTCTCATTGCCTTTCAGCACCGTTCTCCATTCTGGTATTGGCAACATACACATCCACCTGCACATCATACCCTATGTCTCAGGATGTTATGCAACGTGGCTCATGGACAGGACACACACAATGAGGGTAGCATACAATAGTACCTACTGCATTTCAGTTACACTTGGCACACCACAGTTCTCAGTCATAGGGCCCCTCATGTTCAGTATATGCTACCCTGAGGTACAGGCTAGCACAGAGGGACTTACCCTGCCTAGCTTTACAAACCCCTGCATACAAAGTGCCATGAGTGATCCACCAGCTGATACTGACTCCATCCATACGGGTGTCACTGTGACAGATACCTGATATGAATATCATGGCCTCAAGCTGCATGACACAAGGTGCATGAACATCACCTTCGCATTACATCATTCACCCACTGACTATCACATAGGTGGTAGTCCCCTACATACATGTCACATTGTACATGTTCGTAGTACACACGTATGTCACACCCACTCCTGGGGTTACCATATTGCCACTGTGGCATAGATATCCTTCTACATGGCCACACTTATCTGTACTGGGTGTGTAGCTGGTACATAGGCACCCATTGTACCTCTTAACTCCAGACTTCTACACACATTCAAGGGTACACCACCCTGTTTAGGGTGTACCTTACACAACAGCTACAGCTTTACATAACGCAACATTAACGCGTCATGACGTTTATTGAGCTCCGACAGTTAAAGTATGTGGCTGAACTACGGACACCACGTCTGTACACATTTGCATACTACATACTCAGGGGTGACCTCTGCTGAACAGACCATGTCCACAACAATATTAATGGATATACTCCACATACGCGACATAAGCAAAAGCCACTGTGAGCAACATGCTCATGGATATGTGCACACACGCAATGATGAGTGGGATGTGCTTGAGGGTTACATTCCCAAACCGGACACTCACCATGCTTTGCAACATGAGTCCTATGTACATCACACAGGGACACTCAGTAGCACTGCTCATGTGATACCTTACTTGGTGGTTGGGAGACACTTGTACGCCAGGGATAACTGCAGTGGCTGTACTGTGCAGAGGTGCAGGTAACACATGGCTCTGCTATTCACAGGACACTACCCTAGAGAGGTGCCACTGGTGTGAACACTGTAGTTGTGCTTACACATAGACTTGCCAGACTACATAGTATCCCACTATGCACCTGTGAAGCTATTATATGTCCTATGTGCATGGTTACTTGGTAGCCCTTCCATTTAGATCAGCTATCATGCTATTACAATGTCCTGTGCCTACAAGCCATAAGTATCCTGTTATTGTACATGCCAATAGACGATACCTTTGGTATGCATGATATGCCTGTTATGCTGTGTAGAATATCTGACATATCTACCTACAATACTATACATTACACATATTTTACATAGTATCCCATAATGCAAAGCATACCTGCACAGCGGGACCACCTTAGACATGTCATTGTCATTATATGCCCATACACATGCCTACTGTGACAGTATATCAACATATACTATCCCCTGTTATGGCACGTACTTGTTGGACATACCCCACCACTGACGGCGAGTTGTATGGAATTGTTCTGTTTAAAGCCCTCATGTAGCATCCCTTGTGGTGTCTGATGTGTACCTTGTGGCCCACTGCTGGATGCACAGTTTCTACAAGCGTTAGTATGCTCAGCAAGACATCACTACATAAATACCTTTTCCCACTTTATGCATTGTGGACACTTTTAATTAATGCAAACCAGGCTATACATACAGTAAATAATTAATACAAAACATGCTATACATACACTTACATACTGAGTGTTCTACATACCTTGTTATCGTTCTGGACTTTCGTCTCTATCTCTCTTACACTGTTTAAACAGGTATATGGTATGAGCATACGGTTTGAATGTCTGGCAAGTTGTCCTTATATACGTCGATACCTGTAACATGTGGTTTCCTGCTGCCATTTGGTGTTCCTGAGTGACTAGTTACTTGCACATCAGCTGTGCAGCTACTCCATTTGCCAATTACGTGGCAACAGTGGGTTATAATTGAATTCTACACTTGGGTGTTGCCCATTTGCCCTACCTTCGGGGAGACGGCCTGTATTGTGTTTTGTTGTGTGTAATTGCAACTGCTATGTGTAGAGACAAGTATACTTTGAATTCATGTCCCCTGTGGATTGTGTGTGACAGCTAGAGTATGTGGTTCAACATGTGGGTGTACCTGTCATCCCAACCGTCTGATAACGGACTATTGCAAACAAAACCTGTAACATCGCCGTTTGTTCCATTATACAACGGCTACAATTTTGCATGGTGCCTTTAATTGTGTCTCTCACAAGGTATGTTGATGGTTCTGCAGATGTAATTGACTGACTGGATGTTTGTGCTGTAATTACAGTCTGTATTGCTATAGTTTCTTGTGTGAGGGATGTCGTTGGGTGTACGTAGCATATACAGGTTTGTGGGGCTTGCATTTCTACATATTCCATGTATATGTGTGTGGGCTCCGTCCCTAATTAAAGAGCTATCAGTTAGTAGACATGTTAAGGAATTTTACATTGGGCCGTTGTTAATTGGTTTCTATATAGTATGCAGGTGAGGTTGATACTTCCATACCTCCGGAATTGCAGCAATATGTAAAGGGATATGTCTAAATGACAGCTATCCCGTGTATTTCTGTCCCAGATATTTGCAGTCATTGCAGTTGTGTTGGTAACAGGACCTCTTTGCCATGGGTTGCCACCTTTTCATATGGCCATTGTTGGACACTTGCGGGACACACAGCGGTGTTTACAGGCCGACACATAGCCACGGTCAGTACACAGGATAGCACATACTTTTATCCTCAATATATACCTATTGTTGTGGGACATTGGCTACTTATCATATTGCATGTAACATTTACATATATTACATACAGGCATAAATATTTAATGCAACTATTACATAATATATGGGACATAATAATGTCCTACAATCTCGGACATTTGCCCTTTGCAATGTTTTATGTCAGGACACACCTACCCAGGGAGGGGCTGTCCCTCCTAATGTGGGACAGGTGGTAACCGTATGCCTACGGCTAGCTATACCCACACCTACTGTAATGATCTACCTCCGAGGTTGCACTAACAGATACATGATGCGGACACACACACACACACACACACACACACACACACACACACACACACATTACAGTCACATGGAGATGCACACGGCACCCTCAACACACACATACACAGACTATGGCACTCACAAACACAGTTGAACACAGTACCTATGTGGACTGCAACACCGGCAGCGGTAACTAAATGTCCCTTCATATTGTCATACTATTACTCGCGGTAGTACTGTTCCGGTACTGTGTTCTTTCGGTCTTTCAGCCTCGTGGTTACACATGTCGGTATATTACACACTCCATAGTTGGCAGTATCCTATTTATTTGTACCTCCAAGGTGTTATGAATGTCGTTGACCTATCTATATATATTTGCAGATATCGTTGAATCCGTATATATCAACATATATCACTTCTATCGCCCTTTCTATCTGTATTATATATATGTATATATGTATATATATATATATATATATATATATATATGTATATCTGACAGGGAAAGTGACAGGCAAGCTACACCTTTCATTGTGTACTTGGTGTATACTGTTTCCTGGACTCCGCACGTTTGTGTCTGTACCTGTCACATTACACACCTGCCGTAGGTTAGGGTTACCAGCTGTCCCACTTTGCGAGGGACAGTCCCTCTTTGGGCAGTTGTGTCCTGCAAAATATTGGTAAACATGGCAAATTTCCTGGGATTTTAGGACATACTTATTTCCTATAGTTTATGTAATAGTTGCATAAAACAGTTATTCTGTATCTGAACCACCTATATGTTATAGAAACAGAATAAGTAAGTAAACATTACAAGAATAAGCTTTTATCTAGGCAAAACAGCGAAGTTCTGATTTTCATACTGGTCGGGTGTATGTGTTGGCCTGCAGACATCTGACGTATGTCTCACATTGGTCATTTGAAGAGGTGGCAACCCTACCATAGGTACATCTTGGCTAGCAATAGTGTTAGGTGATTGTATACATGATTGCGTGTTCTACTCCTGGCAGTGGTCATTTTACCCTTCAGAGCAGGCACTATTAGTACAGGGGTGAATAATGCTGGTTTCACCTGTTCTGGACATCATTGACCATGATCTGCGCGATATTCAGAGAAGCTAAGCCCTGTTTCACGCATATCCGTATAGTCATATTTAAATGTCGCTTACCAGCAGTGGGCAACGCATATTCCCGCTAACGTGTGCTAAACATGATCTGATGACCTGCATCCGACATGCATTACTTGTGCCTTCGGGATTACGTTACATCCCTTGCAGGATGTGGGACCGGGAACATGCATGACGGTCACTGCATTTAACACTTGGACATCTGGGATTTGTACACGTGTTATATCGTTTTGTATGTGGAGTATACTACGGCTGTTACTCCATACTGCACTCACATGGGTAACTCAGTTAGTTTACATATTGATGAGTCCAGTTAATGGTATGTTCATGTGATATTTACTGGATGTGCTCGGCATTGGGTATGTATATCACAGTGAGCCACACATGATACTGTGCTACACCTTCAAATGACCGTAGGTGGAGCATGCTGGGGTGACGAATACCTGTCATGGGTACACCCCATGCCTTGACACAACATCCATGATTACATTATATAGAGCCCCTCATTAATGCAGCAGGGACTCCATGCTGAGTGTGTGCAGAACAGTGCTTACACACATGTGCTCCCGTGATTGCCTCTGCTCCACTAAGCGACAGTTGGTTACTCGATGTTGTGGTGACAGCAGACACTGTTTGCCCCATTTGGTGTATGGCCTCTGACAATCGGCCGTGTACCTACCGATGTACCTGGGAACCTATACACACAGCACCAACATATGCTGATAGGTGCATGTACTGTTCAGGTGTTGACATTCCGTGTTCCAATAGCTGTTGTGTGTACAATGTTTGAGGGCTGCCTATGTAGGAGTCACACAGTGGGCCACCTATACATTACAATTTACAGGTGGTCGTGTTTGTGTGCCATCCATTTTACTGTGTGTGCAGATGGAGAGGTGTGTCAGTCCGTAGGGGCCTACACTGTCAGAGTATGTGCTATACGTTCCCTCTTTGCCAAGGCGTAGGCATATTGGGCATGCCTCTGTCTGCCTACTGGGGCTGGCACAGTGTATTCATGGTCTGAATCCCTCTGTGCCTGTGATGGCCTTGGCAATTGCGGTGGGCTATGAGGGCCTTCACCATTTTGTCCCTGCTGCAGCTGTTTCCGCAGGATCATATTATGTAGCATGGCACATACTGTGACCATGTGGGCACAAGTGCCTGGAGAGTACTGCAAGGCTCCACCAGATGTGTCCAAGCACCAGAACCGTGATTTCAGCATCCTGAGCACACGCTCTATGATGATACTGGTTTGTGCGTGTGCCTCATTATGGCGTTCTTGCATGGGTGTGTGTGCATTTCTGATGGAAGTCATCATCCACGGCTCCAGTGCATAGCCAGCATCCCCCACAAGGTGGCCATGTGGGATGTCCCCCCTGACAAATACCTGATACAGCTGTGAGGCATGCCAGATATGGGAGTCATGGTAGCTTCCAGGGCTGCCAGCACACACATCCATGATAATGCCCTGGACATTGCACATGACTTGGCATTTGATGGAGTGGAATCCCTTGTGGTTTATGTAGCGCCTACCATGCTCACCTGGTGGTGACTTGATTTGTATGTGCGTGCAGTCTATCGCACCCAGTACCTCCGGGTACTGCGCCACATGCTGCAAGTGACGCATATTGCTGGCCAACTCCTCCTGAGTTCGGGGGACATATATATGCTCATTGGTATGTGGTAGCATGGCATCCAGGAACTGGTGTAGTACCCTGGATGCTGATGCCTGTGAGATCCCCATTATATCTCCAGTTGGCCTTTGAAAGGTACCTGTGGCTAGTATTCACAAGCTTACACATACCTTCGTGTCCACTGGCATGGGTCCCCTCTGTTGTTTCTGGTTCTCAGGCGTGGCCGGCACAGCTCCACTATTTACTGTAAGATGTCCCTGTCCACCCTGTAACGCTCTACTATCTCCAGATCATGTAGCCCCTGGTAGGTTACCCTTGGTCTGAACATTCTTCTCCTCCTCCGGGGCCTGCGGTGGTTGTCGGCATCATCCTCCACAACACCGTCAGTCTCTAACACATGCTGATGAATCACAGCTATGGCAGCTCCCAACATGTACATTTTAAAAGTTCCCCGTGTGTTTACACCTATGGTGCAGTGTTTGGGAATACACAGGTGTGTGTAGGGTACTTTCACACTTTATACTATTGTGCTGTGAACACTGATGATGTCATAGGGTGTGTATGTACGATCGTAGCTACAGGGTATCTTATGTGTTTTACTACCGGAACTACTATTGTGGTGCCTTTGGTGTTGAATTACATTTGGCTGCTGTGGATTACCTCTTGACCTTCCCTTTACATTTCTGCACGTTCCACCTACCATTTTCTGGCATGCAACCAGCAGCCTGCTTTTATTTGTACTTTCCTAGACCTGGCTTATCTTGAGTAATGTGTGCTATTGCCGGTCTACTGTCGGTTTGCTTTGCTCTGCTATGACAGATCTCCTATCTTTGCAATCCAATGCCTCCCCTCCTTTCTTTGCAATCCAATGCCTCACCTATCCTGTTTTGCAGGTTTCTGCGAGCAGACTTGTCAGCTGCCATTGATTGGCCACCGTGAGTTGATTGGTGTTAATTGCTCAGTAGTACTCCAATTACCCTACTTCGGCATTTCCTTCTTTTCTTCCCCTGACCTTCCTGTTTGTGCTATTGTTCGCGGTGCGTACATCCACTTACCGGGTTTCGGGCACGTTTTCATCTCTTTTCATATCTTTTTTCAGCTATTCCACATGAAGTAGGTCTTGCCTGGATGGAAGAGGCCTTAAGAACTAGACCCGAAATAACTGAAAATGAGATCTATGTGTGTTTGGAAATTTTTGAATTAGTTTTGAAAAATAATTTTTAGGTGAGTTTTTTAAGCAGGAAACTGGAGTGGCAATGGGGGCTAATTGTGCCCCCATATTTGCGGACATGGTAGTATTAACTTGGGAAAAGAAGTTTATTCATAACTGTCCATACATCCAATACTGGATGTTATATACCAGGATTTTGGACGATATTTGCATTTTTTGGACAGGCAGTTTGGAGAAATTTGAAGAATTCATCAAGTATATTAATAATACTAAGCTAATATTCTCCAAGGAATAAACTGTGCTTAGGAAGTCAGGATACAAAGTTAAAAGTACAAAAGCACAGATACATGACAACCAATGTACGAGAAAGTATTTAATCAATGATAGGTAAGTGCTTTCACACATACTTCTTCAGACCAAAAAATGAACAAGAAACAGTACATTATATACAATTTCAAAAACCTAATAAAACAATCATTGACATCATTAATTGCACTTCATTAAAAATACTCAATTTAAAAAGCTCTATTTAAAGAGACTACGTGCCTTTAAAACAGGCTTGATGGAAATGTTTCCATTCAAGCCTGAAAATTTATCAGCCTGCATATATATTATCCAGTTTAATTCCTTACTTTCTATAAAATTTCGTATATCACCACCCCTATTATTTACTTGAATTAAATCTATTACCATAAATGTAAAGGATTGTGAAGTTCTCATTTCAATAAAATGCTTAGCAAGTGCATTACGCAAATCTCCCACATTCATACAATATGAATGTTCCCTCATTCTCTCCATCAGGGACCTATTCGTTTTGCCAATATAGAAACAAGTACAGGCACAACAGCAAGCCAGATAAATTAAATTTCTCGTTCGACAAGTGGCCCGTACATTAAATCTCTATTCATAATTTGTGACAGGATGTCTAAACACTGATAGACTATTAACCAAAGTGCAAAAATTGCAACTATTGCATCTATGTGTACTATAGCCCATGTTTGATAACCCAACACATTTACTTTTATTTTCTTTGTAGCACAATTGCCTTTTTAATGACTTTTTATTCCTAAAAACATTTGGCTGCATACCCACCACTTTCTTAATATCATCATCTATGCATAAAATAGACCAATTTGATCCAACAATATTCAAAATTCCTGAGACATCACTCCTATAATGTATCGACAAAGGTATATGTCTTTCTTGGGGTTTTGCGGTTTGAAAATTATTTTGTGTAGGGCATTCATTAAAATAGGCCTTACCCCTCCCTTGTCTTTGTTTTATACTTTCCCCAATGTTATAGTCAGTTTCTGACTTTTTATATCCCCTGGAACTAAGTTCTTGTTTAAACCTATTCATGTCTTGGTCAAATTTCTCATAATTATTATTTAATCTAGAGATACGCATACTCTGACCTCTCATGATGTTTTTAAAAATATAATGTGGATGCATACTATCACATTGTAACAAAGTGTTTTTCCAGCATGACTTCCTATATAAAGTAGTATTAAATCTCTGTAAATCATTCTTGCAGACAGAAACATCTAAAAAAATCTATATTCTTATCAGAAAAATTATATGTAAAATGTAGGAAGTCAGTGGTATTATTCAAATAGTTAACAAAATCCAACAACTCTAGTTCAGATCCATCCCACAACAAAAAGGCATAATCTACAAATCTGCAGTAAAATCTCAATAAAGGATGTCGATTAAGGACACATCTCTCCCATTGAGCCATGACTATGTTGGCATAGCTATTGGCACAAGAAGTGCCCATAGCCACGCCAACCTGTTGTAGATACAACTGTTCATCAAAAAGAAAAACATTATTTTCCAAAACGGTCTCAAGGAACATACATATTAAATCTACCCCATTAGCTTCATAGCTACTATTGTCCAACAAAAATTCATGAACCATACTTATCCCTTGTTGGTGTAGGATAGCCGTAAACAAAGAAACAACATCCAATGTAACCAATAATGTGTTGTCATATATTACATTTGCTGCACAAAAATCATATAAAACTTGTAGAAATTGTTTATTATCATTTAGTATCTGTGTTTCATTAGCCAGGACTGGTCTAAGCTTCTTCTCTATAAAAATGGAAAAAGGCTCAGTGAGCCATCCATTGCCAGAAGCCACCAGTCTAAATGGTGGAGTGGAAACACTTTTATGAATTTTCGGTAAGCCCTGGAACACAGGCACAAGAGGAAAATCAACAGTTAAATATTCAAAGAATTCCTTTGAGATCAAACTACTGCATAGGCAGTCAACCAAAGTAGAATTAATTTGCCCATGCTAATTGATACAAAATCATGATTAACCTTTAAATAAACATTATTCTCAGCCAACATTGCATTCACAGTAGTTAGATAGTAATTGCGGTCCATTACAACAACCCCCCCCCCCGTCAGCATTTTTAATTATTATGATATCATCCTGTTGTAACTCAATAAGAGCTGCTCTTTCTTCATTATTTAAGTTAAAGAACTTATCTTTGAGATGTGCTTGTCTATATGCTTGCACCAAGTCATATTCACATTTTCTACTGAAAGTCTCTAGCAGAGGGTGCAGTACTGGCTGATATAAACAAGTTCTTTTTAAAAATATCACTTCTCTGGTCATTGTTGCCATATGTAACTTTCACCATAACATTACGGACAAAAAGTTTTAAACTAACCACAGTATCACTGAAAGAAGAATGTTGAGCTGGTAAAAATGATAAGCCTCTAGACAAAAGTTTGCATTGCCCTACAGTTAAAGTTGTACTTGAAATGTTGAAAACTATCGATTCCTCGATTCCATCAGCATTTTCTTGATGTTGTATTTCGGTTGATCCTCCGTTTGTCTTTGCCGCTTCCTTCCTCTGCTCATGGACCATGGTTGTCAAAAAAAATCCTTCTGCCTGATAGGCAGCGGAAGGACCGGAGTGTTAGGTGTAGTCGATGTAGATGCGACCTTCCTTCTGATGTCAGCAGAATGGCGTATTTCAGTTAAAGTGGTAGAAAAAACTGTAGAGGGCATCACATTATTAAATGTGCTTGGACCGGGTATTATATCAACCGGTACAATAGAATTAGTCACAGTCCCAGCAATATCACCAGTATGCATACTTTCCGATATAGCAGCCCCAACATTCATCTCACTGTTAGACATGGCATTATTATCAGTAATAACATTGTTTAGTTGTACCTCACGTCGCCAAACAAAAACATTACCATTTGGGAAGTCTACCACATCTCTATTCAGTTTCTTTTGCTTCTGTGATTTTAGCCGTTGTTCATATGAACAAAAATTATCAATGACAGTATCTAGTCTGCACATAGAACTTTCACCAAAGCTTTCAAGCAAACCCACATCCCGTCTATTGTTCTGATTAAGAAAGTCAATTTCCACAGGTTTAAAAAATTCCAACAATAAACGAATATAACTGAAGCTACAGTCTATATTCAACTGCTGCCACTTAGATAATAAAGATGGATATATCTCACCATAAGTTGGCATGTTTAAGATACAGTGACCACGAGGAATAACCTTGTGGTGTAAACAGGTTTCAAGATGTAGTCGCTGCCACTGTAGCCTCTTAAGCTTGAAGAAATCATTTTCCAAATCACGTATTTCAAGGTATAATTTATTAGCATCGGCATTACTCACACTCGTGCCTTGTTCTGCTTCTAATCCAGGATTCAATAGCAGGGGATTACTTTCCAAGTGTAACATTCTTTCAAAACGACCTGGGTATCCATTCATAGGATTGAGAGTAGTGGGTTGATGTTCAACAGCTATGCCCTCGGCCATGTTTCCAAGGAGAGTAACAAAAACAGAAATACAAAGCTAATATTCCCCAAGGAATAAACTGTGCTTAGGAAGTCAGGATACAAAGTTAAAAGTACCAAAGCACAGATACTTGACCACCAATGTACGAGAAAGTATTTAATCAATGATAGGTAAGTGCTTTCACACATTCAATTGTGCTTCTTCAGACCAAAAAATGAACAAGAAACAGCACGTTATATATAATTTCAAAAACCTAATAAAACAATCAATGACATCATTAATTGCACTTCATTAAAAATACTCAATTTAAAAAGCTCTATTTAAAGAGACTACGTGCCATTAAAACAGGCTTGATGGAAACGTTTCCATTCAAGCCTGGAAATTTATCAGCCTGCATATTTATTATCCAGTTTAATTCCTTACTTTCTGTAAAATTTCGTATATCACCACCCCTATTATTTAGTTGAATTAAATCTATTACCATAAATGTAAAGGAGTGTGAAGTTCCCATTTCAATTAAATGCTTAGCAAGTGCATTACGCAAATCTCCCACATTCATACAATATGAATGTTCCCTCATTCTCTCCATCAGGGACCTATTCGTTTTGCCAATATAGAAACAAGTACAGGCACAACAGCAAGCCAGATAAATTAAATTTCTCATTCGACAAGTGGCCCGTACATTAAATCTGTATTCATAATTTGTGACAGGATGTCTAAACACTGATAGACTATTAACCAAAGTGCAAAAATTGCAATTATTGCATCTATGTGTACTATAGCCCATGTTTTTCCATTTTTATAGAGAAGAAGCTTAGACCAGTCCTGGCTAATGAAACACAGATACTAAATGATAATAAACAATTTCTACAAGTTTTATATGATTTTAGTGTAGCAAATGTAATATATGACAACACATTATTGGTTACATTGGATGTTGTTTCTTTGTTTACGGCTATCCTACACCAACAAGGGATAAGTCTGGTTCATGAATTTATGTTGGACAATAGTAGCTATGAAGCTAATGAGGTTGATTTAATATGTATGTTCCTTGAGACCGTTTTGGAAAATAATGTTTTTCTTTTTGATGAACAGTTGTATCTACATCAGGTTGGCGTGGCTTTGGGCACTTCTTGTGCCAATAGCTATGCCAACATAGTCATGGCTCAATGAGAGAGACATTGTGTTCTTAATCGACATCCTTTATTGAGATTTTACTGCAGATTTGTAGATTATCTCTTTTTGTTGTGGGATGGATCTGAACTAGAGTTGTTGGATTTTGTTAACTATTTGAATAATACCACTGACTTCCTACGTTTTACATATAATTTTTCTAAAAAGAATATAGATTTTTTAGATGTTTCTGTCTGCAAGAATGATTTACAGAGATTTAATACTACTTTATATAGGAAGTCATGCTGGAAAAACACTTTGTTACAATGTGATAGTATGCATCCACATTATATTTTTAAAAAACATCATGAGAGGTCAGAGTATGCTTATCTCTAGATTAAATAATAATTATGAGAAATTTGACCAAGACATGAATAGGTTTAAACAAGAACTTAGTTCCAGGGGATATAAAAAGTCAGAAACTGACTATAATAATGGGGAAAGTTTAAAACAAAGGCAAGGGAGGGGTAGGGCCTATTTTAATGAACGCCCTACACAGAATAATTTTCAAACCGCAAAACCCCAAGAAAGACATATACCTTTGTCGATACATTATACGAGTGATGTCTCAGGAATTTTGAATATTGTTAGATCAAATTGGTCTATTTTACGCATAGATTATGATATTAAGAAAATGGTGGGTATGCAGCCAAATGTTGTTTTTAGGAATAAGAAGTCATTAAAAAGGCAATTGTGCTACAAAAAAAAATAAAAGTAAATGTGTTGGGTTATTAAACATGGGGTATGGTACACATAGTTGCAATAGTTGCAATTTTTGCACTTTGTTTAATAGTCTATCAGTGTTTAGACATCCTGTCACAAATTATGAATACAGATTTAATGTACGGGCCACTTGTCGAACGAGAAATTTAATTTATCTGGCTTGCTGTTGTGCCTGTACTTGTTTCTATATTGGCAAAACGAATAGGTCCCTGATGGAGAGAATGAGGGAACATTCATATTGTATGAATGTGGGAGATTTGCGTAATGCACTTGCTAAGCATTTTATTGAAATGAGAACTTCACACTCCTTTATATTTATGGTAATAGATTTAATTCAAGTAAATAATAGGGGTGGTGATATACGAAATTTTACAGAAAGTAAGGAATTAAACTGGATAATAAATATGCAGGCTGATAAATTTCCAGGCTTGAATGGAAACGTTTCCATCAAGCCTGTTTTAAAGGCACGTAGTTTCTTTAAATAGAGCTTTTTAAATTGAGTGTTTTTAATGAAGTGTAATTAATGATGTCATTGATTGTTTTATTAGGTTTTTGAAATTGTATATAATGTGCTGTTTCTTGTTCATTTTTTGGTCTGAAGAAGCACAATTGTATGTGTGAAAGCGCTTACCTATCATTGATTAAATACTTTCTCGTACATTGGTGGTCATGTATCTGTGCTTTTGTACTTTTAACTTTGTATCATGACTTCCTAAGCACAGTTTATTCCTTGGAGAATATTAGCTTAGTATAATTAATATACTTCATGACTTCTTCAAATTTCTCCAAACTGCCTGTCCAAAAAATGCAAATATCGTCCAAAAACCTGGTATATAACACCCAGTATTGGACGTATGGACAGTTATGAATAAATTTCTTTTCCCAAGTTGATACTACCATGTCCGCAAATATGGGGGCACAATTAGCCCCCATTGCCACTCCAGTTTCCTGCTTAAAAAACTCACCTTCGAAAAACAAAAAAATTGTTTTTCAAAACTAATTCAACAATTTCCAAACACATATAGATCTCATTTTCAGTTATTTTGGGTCTAGTTCCTAAGGCCTCTTTCATCCAAGCAAGACCTACATCATGTGGAATAGCTGAAAAAAGATCAACTACATTGCTATACCATCAATGGAGTTTTGTCAGTAATGTTTAAGGTGTTTACCTCATAGACACAAGGTACAGGGTTGGATTCTCACCTTTGAGGGAAATTGGCTAGGCTTAAAATGGTCCACAAGGGCATCTAACCTAATGCTTGCCTATGAACTTATGACAGACTTTGTTACAGAACTACTCTTTAAAGGATTTAAAGGTTTTATAATGATCATAATAAGGTAACGTGAGAAGTAGTATGAGAAACAGATTCATAGGTAACTACTAGGCTAGCTCCCCTTGTGTGCCATTATAGGTCTAGCCAGTTTCCCTCAAACATGAGAATCAAACCCTGTAACTTGTGTTTGTAAAGTAAATATCTTAACCATTATGCCAAACCCTAACTTTAGAAATAAAGTGTATTTCCCCATCATAGAAAGAAGTCTGACTACTTGATCTAAGGATCTGTGAACACAAGATGCCATAGCCACAGTCTTTGGGGAGGTGGTAACTCTGTGCTAAATAGACTCTAAGTATACCTGGCTATGTTGTTTGACCCTATGGCTTTTCTAATTAATATAATGGTTCCATGACTAGTATTTCCCTGACTTCATTATGGGACAATAGGATTGCTGCTCCTGTGTGAGATGCCATCCATATAAAAATGTGCATGACCATCTAAAAAGTTTATAATTTTTAAAAAATATTCTGGATATTTTATTTTTCTTTGCCCTGTGCCAGTGCCTCGTTCTAACTACATTTTCTTCACAGTCTAATAGCCCTTCTAGATTACACTTACACAGGGCCTGGCACAACCGTCATCCCCAAACAACTCCAAGAGCGTATGGCCAACATCTATCTGAGGTTACCATAAGGACAATGGACAGGAATGCTTTCCCATTTACTGTACTGCAGCCACCTGATATTTTCTCCTTTCCCAGATGTTCAGTACCACTGGCAGAACTCTAGTGATGGCAAGCAAGGTGTGGCAGCTATAAAATCCTCCCCGTTTATTGGCCCTCATGCTATTTCCATCAGTTAAGTCCTACCAGGTAAAAGTCAGTGGTGGAAGTATTATACCACCATTCCCTGGGTAGTGTAACAATCCTGATGGTTCTTCATAGCTTCCATCTTCTGCCATGTTGTTTGACATAATAAGGAATGAATGTGGCAGGATGTGAGCCTTAGATGCCATGGGCCATATTTAACAAAATGTTACTATGAATGGACAGTGGGACGAACAGATGCTGCCTCAACATTTCATGTGGATGATCATCCAGATTGAAGCCATTGATATATGATTTAGTAAATGTGTCAAAGATTAATGAGCTTTATCCTTCAAAGATCGCTTGATAACATTATGTTCATGGGCCCTAAATACAGAAGGATAAAAGGTAATCTAATTCCCAAGTTTAAGGCATTTCTATGAAACTTTTTTATCAAGTGTACTTGATTCAGAACAACAAGAGAAACTGGAAAATTAAACACTGGGGCAGTTGAAGCTAAAAAATAACTATTATTCTAAACATACATTGTTAGAATGCTTTCCTTAACGAAATAAAAGTGCATAAAACATTAACATATTTTAAAGTAACTATGAGTCTATGTATGGGACATGAAATAGAAATGTAAATCATTTACCTGTACATAGTCTGTATATGACTTCCTTTGCAAATTTTCTGCCAGTTTGACATCTATATTGTATAGCTTCTTACCCAGATAGTTATGTATTGTACTCATATAGTGCCTTATCTCTGTGTTTAAAAAATGTATAAGCACTGAAAATCATTAGCATGCATAGCTAGATTCTGCTGTGTTTTTTCTTATTTGCGCTGTGTTCAGTCGTCCTAAGAAAGTATACAGCTTTGAGCTGTGTGGTGTGTTTCTGTGGTCTATGACCCTTAAAGTGTAGCAATGTCTTTAACTTTTTGCAAGGAAAGTGACTGCAAACACAACACAGACCACACTTCTTTCTTATGGAAACTGCTGCTCTTGACTCGGGGGAAAGCCTGTCTCTCTCATTTAGTGGGTTATCTCTGATAAGATTTGAGACAGGTCACTGAAAGATGTACTTGTCAATGTGATGTAAGCTTTCCAAGTACACAGTTTAATGGCTGAACAATTGAGGGATTAGAGCTTTGAAGGTGATGTAAAAGAGACCTATGGTTGGCTACTACTAAACCACATGTGCATGTGCGTATACACACACACACACACACACACACACACACACACACACACACACACACACACACACACACACACACACACACACACACACTCACATAGCCGTCCACTCACTCATTCATTCACTTTCATTCAAAACTAACTCTTTGTGTGGTATTTCACTGTAGAACTGCAATGTCTCCATCTGGTGGCTGCAGTGGAGCAATTTCAAAACCTAGTTTAATAATGTTCTCATTTATAAATCGTTCAATTATTTTGAAGGTAAAAATGAATTCCAATCTCCCTGAAGTCAATGATATGTATATATGCACACACACACACACACACACACACACACACACACACACACACACACACACACACACACACACACACACATATGTGTGTGTGTGTGTGTGTGTGTGTGTGTGTGTGTGTGTGTGTGTGTGTGTGTATGTATGCATATATATATATATATATGTGTGTGTGTGTGTGTGTGTGTGTGTGTGTGTGTATATGTATGTATATATATATATATATATATATGTGTGTGTGTGTGTGTGTGTGTGTGTATGTATGCATATATATATATATATATATATATATGTGTGTGTGTGTGTGTGTGTGTGTGTGTGTGTGTGTGTGTATGTATGTATGCATATATATATATATATATATATATATGTGTGTGTGTGTGTGTGTGTGTGTGTGTGTGTGTGTGTGTGTGTGTGTGTGTGTGTGTGTATATACACACACACACACACACACACACATATATATATATATATATATATATATATATATATATATATATATATATAAAAGGTGCATGTTTGGTACTAGCATATGTTTATTTGTATGTCCGCCTTGCTAAGTGTAGTAGGGCCAGGTACATTGTCAAACATGACTCATACCAGAAGGCAGTCAAAGATACAATTTTGAAACATGGTTATAATAAGCTATCACCATTTGCTTACAGTAGGCTTAAAGCAACTGACTATAGTAAAGCATCTTTGAAAAAAATAGTTTAATACATCTACATAAAACAAGACAGTACAGAATTTCTTGAAGTATAGTCAACATATCTTACCACCTGCTCTAAATTTGTTATCATATGTTAAAGTAACACTACTCAATATCTATACACTATTGCTAATATGATAAATTATTGCAAGTATTCATAAAGAAAGTGTACAAACAAGTGTGGATATTAAGCATAAGATTACATTTTGGTAAACAAGAAAGTAAGTCAATGCAAAACAAAGAAATAAGGAAAATTCTAATTTATTTTAGGTAGCAAAGTCTTCAGTTGTACTTTCTAATTCGTTAGGTACGTAAATTATATTAATAGTTACTGTGGTGTATGCATTCTGATTTTATAGAATTAGTAACAAAGCAAAGGATTTTCTCAACATAATATATAGCCTCATTAACAGTACCACAATTAACACTAGAGGTATTTTTGTTTATGGGTGATATTAATATTTCTTAAATTAAAAAAAATCTACGTTATGATTAGAGCATGTTTATTCACTTATGGTTCGCGTACCTGAATGAAGTCAGTCCTGGCTAAAGAAGCATACTTGGTTAATGCAGTCTGGGACAGAACAATACAAAATACTAGTAGAACGTGTAAATAACATTATTTTTTTATGCATATATTGGTTTACTTGGCAGCTGTAAGTAGCATATATAAATCTCAACCGGTGCTGACACATTTTACTACTGTGACTGTGTTGTTTTTGTAATTGTCTTTTAAGATTTAAATTAAAGGCACATACCCACTTAAATACTTGCTTGCAATATTCAAGCCTGTCACATATAGTACATTATACTAAAGTTGATGCAAAATCCACAGTCATAATTCATGTGCATGCTTATTCCATTCTGCATTCTTCCCATCCAGTTCCTGATGTAACATGACAAAGACTGGGATATAGACATAAAAAAACTAGAACTCATGCATTACAAAACAACTATAAGATGCTCAAGAGACAAATGCAAAAGAGCAATTAAAGACCACAAAAATGACACCTTTCACCAGGTCTCACTACTAGCAATATCACCAAAAATCTTCTGGAAAGTATCAACATTCTCTTGGGAGAAGGAAATAACTTTACTGCACCCTAATCACCAAACAACCCAAATAAAGATATATCAGAATTATTATGGAACTATTTGGAAAATGCTTCCCCAGCTGTTTCAAAAATTATCCTACAATTCTTGTATTCATTTTACAGAATACTAATTTAAGGAAGTATTGTCCCCATAAGGAAAACACCAAAACAAATGGGATTCTGGCATTTCATTTGTAAAATTGATATCACATTCATTTGCTATTCCCATCATTCTTCTGATCAGTGGAAGGATCAGAGAAGGCATTGCAGTGATAGACTTGCCAATTGTCCAGAATTTTTCTAGACAGTCCATAATTAAGGGACTCTGTCACTGTCATTGAGGAACACAAGAATATGGTTGATTGCGCACAGTAATATTGTATGACAATCCCCTCAAGGGGATGTTAAATGCACACTTCCATTCTGCACCCATTTTGCTTTAACATATGTGTCCAGAATTCTTGACATGAAAAGTTGACAACCCTACATCGCACTCACTTTATGCAAAGCTGAAACCTAGTACCGCTCTTCACAAGGAAGGCACCTCAAGTGACTCAGAGAGTTTCTGTGCTATTGCCACCTTAAACATAATGTATATGCCTTAGAATGTGTAGCTGAATGACAATGTGTCACGCTCAGTACAGGAGCCTAAAGATTTCCAATATGGTTTCCACAAAGATTTAGCACTTATTTCAGAAACATTGCAAATCACAAAAACTGAGATGGAAGAGACTAAGAAACACAAAATATCTGCACACTCAGACATGAACAAATTCTTCAATTTTATCAGCCATATATGAGGATGCCTAGAGAAACCATTAAATGATTCCACAGCTGTCTGTCAAATAGAAAACTCAGAGCTTGGTTAGATAAAAAACTCACCATGGAGTATATAATTTACAAAGGTTTGCCACATGGATTAGCACATTAACAGAAAAATGTGGTATATTTTCAGTTATCTGGTACTCCATGGATCCTACTTTACTCTACTCCTCTATCAACCATGAACAAGTGGAGAAAAAACTGCTGGCAGGGTTCTTAATGCTTGACAAATGGCTAAATGATTTTCACTTCATCCTTAATACCCTCAGAAGTAACTATCTTGTTCTATAATTGCTAGAATCTCCCTATTTCCACCAAATTACAGATCAGAACCTCTGTTTGTAATATAATTATTTTCATTAATACTGTAAAGCACCTAGGAATTTAACCAGATGCATAACTCTCTTTCAAAACAGCTCCATACAGCAATAAAAATGTAATTACTAGGCAGCCACTGCAAGTGAAGCAATGCATTGCCCACAACACAAAATTTAAACTATTGCCCTGTTTGTTTCAACCAATACTATTTTTATGGCCTCATTATCTACACAATCCACCAGTCTGAAACAAATATATAATAAATCAACAAAGTTCACTATAGGCTTAGTTCCAAGCTTGATCCCATTTCTGCAACATCCTACTAACCCGCAGGTGGCTGTTATTTAAACTTAATTATGTCTTGTTAACAAAAGCATATAAATTCCACTAGCTAAAATATAACAAAACTGGAAACAATAAATGCAGGCAGTGTATATACAATCATGAATTCCTTACATAACCACTGAACTGACAAGGTAAGCTGCAGATGTTCCAGAGTTCTCACATTCTGTCACTCCCATTTATTCCTTTTATGGTACATCA
>NC_056734.1:708599639-708617139 GCF_019279795.1 Protopterus annectens
AAATACCAAAATTACTTTTTTCTTTTTTTTTCAGAAAGGAAAGCTTCCCTGCATCTCTGATATGGGACAAGCCCCCAAATCCCAAATCTCCCTGTCCCTCTCTCTCTAGCTATGTATATATATATAATATATATATATATATATATACACACACACACACACACACACACACACACATATATATATATATATATATATATATATATATATATATATATATATATAGATATATATATATATATATGTGTGTGTGTGTGCATCTGTGTGGGTTCACTTTATAACATCGAAATATTGAAATGTCGAATTTCAGTATCTCAAAGCTATAAAGTCGAATGTTACAAATAGCGAATGTTCATAATCGCGAATTTGACATATCTCGAAAATATGTCGAATTTGCGGTTGTGAAGTTGCGCTACGTAATGTCCGGGTTTGTGTTTTGTTGGTGCGCAGTGCCATGTTTGGATGTAGGTGTTATGTCAGGTAAGTGAGTGTTTTGCAAGGGTTTTGAGTGGGAGTTAGAGTGTGTGTGAGGGATTGGAGAATGTGCATGTGTGAGTGAGCTTTTGTGTTGTGTTTGTGTGATCTCGGAGTTAGTATATATAAGTAGAGGGGGGTGTGGGGTGTATGTGTGTTGTTTTTTTGTTTATGTTGTGATGTGGGTGTTGTGTTGTATGTTTAGTGTAGTGTGTGCAGTGTTTTTGGTTATGTGGTTTCGCGGTTTTTGTTTGTCGGTGTTTTGTGGATTCAGTTTTATAGTCTCGAGATACTGAAATTCGATATTTCAGCATTTCGAGGTTATAAAGTGAATCCATATATGTATATATATATATATATATATATATATATATATATATATATATATATGTATATATATATATATAGTCACACAGGATAGCACAGTATTCAGCTTCTTGATCTTCTCCAAGTCTAGCTGCCATGATGAAATATTGATGATTCTTCACATAAGTTCAAAATGTCTATTAAATAAAAATTTGTGTAGTGGGTTAAATTACTCAAAGACCATGGCAGAGTGAAGTAAAGCATGGAAAACCTACAAGCAATTGATTTTAGTAAGGATCTACAAAAATAGATTTCTCTATTAAATACATTTTCAGCCATGATAGTATATGCAATGAAATGTCTTTAGACAGCTAACTGTGACAAACTGAAGCTCTTATATACAGGAAGCAAAATAAGGAGTAAGCTGTCAACCTCGTATAAAGGTACATTTACAGTTAATGACTCTATAAGAGTAGCTAAGTCTCAGCAGCAGATCTGTTAGTGTGAAATAACCTAGAGCAGATTCATTCCATTGTATTTCTGCTTTCAAGCCAATGCAGACTCATGAACAATCTAGGCACTCACCCAAAATGTAAAATATTAGGATGCATATTGATTAGGAATCTAATAACTACAGAAGAAACAAATGGTTCTCCATAGCATAATGGAATTCACAGCTGTCAGTTTTTTACCATCAGAATTAGGGACAATTAAAAAAAAAAAAAACAATTAGGGGACTACTCCAAATTGGAGATACATTTTAAATACTGGTACTATTAACTTAGGACTTCTAAAACAATCCAGTTTTAGAAGGAACAGACCTTATTTTTTAGCCAAAATAGGGACAGGTTTATGGACCATCTCCTGAATGTGTTTAGGTGACCCTGAACATACTGCGGTACTTGTATGTTGGCTTATAAAATGGTGGCTTCTGGAGAATGGTTTCCAGTGTTAATACAATGACTAGGGATTGATGCATATTAAGTATATTTATGTCCTCGCATAAGATGGTATTATGTTGTGGGTGGATAAAAATCCATTTAACTGACTTTGCATTGTGTGTTAGAAAAAGTGTTTTATTAGTCATTCTATAAAAGGTATATTTCTTAAAATAGTGACCACTTATATTAAAGTTGTAACATAATTGTGTATTACTCTGTGTAGAGGCTATGGAAAATAATGTCTTTCTAACAAGTATTAATGTGTTTTATTATACGTGATAAAATATAATAAAAATACAGTGTGAAAAAAATGCTTGCAAAAAAAAATCAAGCACCTTGTTTTTGGTCCTGATATAGCCTACAAAAGACAAACGTTCTGTAGGTGAGAATTCCTCACTTGACAAACCTACATGCACAGCACATCAAATAAACACATAAACAGGCTGTGCAGCATACAGGGATAAAGTTCTGATTATGACTCAGATGACATAGGCTGGATTATTGGCCTCATTAATGAAGAAGCTAGAAACTGATGGACATGAGAGGTTAATGCCAGCTAACGCATCCTGAGGGCGTGAGTTGTTCTATAAGAGCAGCAGGAGTGACAGCTGGAGGTAGACATGAAGTGTATCCTTTACATGAAGATTAGGAGATAGATGTATGAGTTTGATTAGGAACATGTTACAATCTGTCTACACATAACACGGGTACATGTGTGTATGCACATTTGGCATACCTCCAAACCTTTTAGATCAAGAAATCACAAAGTCATACATAATGGGGGAGCAAAGGCCCAAACATAGGGACAATTTTTAAATATTGATGTTACAATCTTAGAAAGTTAGTGGATAGAATAACAGGTTTTGTATTAACATATATTTTCTGAAGGGTATGAAATTTGAAACTCAAATACCTGTCATTATTTTCTGACTTCAGTCCTCAATGGTTTGCCAGTGATTTGCCAGAAAACCACAATTTTTTTGAGAAGCAGACCAAAAATATCTGGCAAAAATCTGGACATTCTGTGAAAATCTGTACAGTAGAGAGGTGTGATGTTTGGGTTTTGTACAGCAAGCACTGCATCTC
This sequence comes from Protopterus annectens, assembly GCF_019279795.1. Classification (NCBI taxonomy): domain Eukaryota; kingdom Metazoa; phylum Chordata; order Ceratodontiformes; family Protopteridae; genus Protopterus; species Protopterus annectens. Next base: position 708,602,447 of record NC_056734.1, read on the forward strand.
TCCTGTTGACCAAGAGAGGACGGGAAGCAGAAGTATGTAGAGTCTCTTATCACTTAGCAGAGGATGGCCATCATCTGAGGTCCTCTCTTCCCACACAAACATCTCTCAAAGTCGGGACTAAAAAGGAACACATGAGTCTAGCATGTGTGAGCTCAGTGGTTGTACATTTAGGAGGACCAAAATGTTATTAAAAAATTAAAATTTGAGGGTGCCCTACCACACCTTTCTGCAGGTTGCTGTATCTGTAGTACCCTCTAACTAATACAGTCAACACTAATCCTCATAAAATGTAAAATCAAGTGAAAAGTTGCAGACAGTAGTATAGTTAGGGCAGGGTGAAAGGGGCAACTGGTCTTGGAACAAACTGTTAGGTGTCACAATCAGCCATCCATCGTGCCAGTCGCTCTTTGTGAATTACTGGCTCTTCTGAAGCTGGATTGCATTTGCAGTCAAACCTGAACACTGTAGTGCTCCATGTGTGGTATAACTGTAGCAGCTGCTTGCTATGGTTTAAATGCAAAAAAAAAAAAAAAATCTTTTTTTAAACTAAAATTTGACAACTGCAGGGCTCAGTGCTGGACTCTATAGTTTGCTATCATTTAAAAGAGAAAACATTTTTTTAAACAAAAACCTGAGTGCCCTAGCACTCCATGCAGGGTATAAACTGTAGCAACTGTTTGCTACATTTATAGCATGCAATTTGCTACAGTTTAAATGTAAAACAAAACTTTTTTAAACTAAAACCTGAGCACTCCAGTGCTCCATGTAAGGTGTAAACTATAGCAACTGCAGTTTGCTACAGTTTAAAAGAAAAAAATGAATGTTTTTTTTAACTAAAATGAAAGGAATGAAGGTTGCGGGCAGGGCATGGAAATGGTACCTGAGAATGGCTGGTGAAGGAAGGAGAGCATGTGCATCCTGTATGTGACCACCTGACTGGTGTTCCAGTAGAAGGAAAAGACGCTTTTTTAAATTTTTTTGCTGTACACTTGAGTTTGGTGCGGGGGGTGGGGGGGGGGGGTGCAGATACCACATTTTGCAGAACTTTTTTATTTTTGGGTTTTTACTTGGAACTGACACAGGGTGCTGATTGACAGAGCTATACTTCTGGCTGCAGCAGTCTTTGGCAAAATTGTCACATCTGACTGAAAATATCAGTTTTCCCCTCATACAAACTCACTATAATATATACCTTCAGCTAATAGATTTTCAGAGGGCTATGATTAGCTACCAGGTTCCCCCATTTACAAGTTAGTAGTGAATAATTATTATTTGTTTTCATCACTTATCTCTTCACATTTGTGTCCCCAGCACAATTGCCTCTCTATTAAAATGATCTCCTTCTGCTTGTGTTTCAGCTGTGACTGGTTGAGTGGGTGGGTGACTGTATGGGACGTCTCTTAAGGAGCATGTAGAGGGAACACTATGACTCTGCTTGCTCATGTTGTTTATCTGCAACTAATCTGCTATGCATACACTAACAAAAGTTGTGAAAGCAGTTCAATTTTATGAAGTCAGTGGGTGCCACTCACAATTCTGGACAGCTGTTTGAAAGACCATTTTCTTGAAAGAGGTTGCTTCAAAGAGGGCTATCTATTTATTCAAAAGGAATAATGACCCCCAAGAATGACTATATTGGTCAAAGGGGTAAAGACTTACAGCCATCCACATCAAGATTGTTAGGGGCTTTAACTCTGAAAGGTTATATATCTTTTCCAAACTCATTTAATGGCATTTCAACCCTTTTCAATCAAGATGACACTGATGAATTATTCTTTGACAAATAAGCTGGGATTCCAGATATACAGTGTGTTTCAGTGTTATACAGATGCGGCAAAGAGACTATGTTTGGGGCGCCCCCTACCTTACCTTACACAAAGTGCATATAAAACAGTGGGTCATATTATACCATTCCCATGAAGATGGACAGTCTTCCTTGCTCAGCATTTGGTGACTCAGTAGTTTACCTGTCTCATGATTCCACTCTGCTAGAGGGAAAGGAAATAATCCAGAGACTGAAGTTTAGCCCAAGTGGCTTTGAGGTCCATGAAAGTCAATGTCGTACATTAATGTTTATTTTATTTCTTGAGCATTTAAGTGAACTGAATCACAGATACCCTTTTTAGTTATTATCCATTACAATATCAAATGAAGAAGTTAAAATATAATGGGGTAAACAACTAAGACAAAGTAATAAAGAGTTTAAAAAAGGCAACGATGTGAGTTGCGATCTGCAATGCTCAATAGTGAATTTAAATGGTTTGTTGACAAAGAAGCAGAAAAAGCAAAGAAATGACTACGTACACAGCTGATATTGAGAGAGGTAGGTGCAACCATTCATCAGCTGCAGGTACAAGAAGAACAATGACGTCATTTATAAAACAAGAAATCGCTTCATCTCCAGCTACTGCCAAAAACACTGGCCCTGCTGCTAGTAACTGTAATAAGTTAAACAAGATGATTACATAGCTGTAAACAGTGACCTAGTTTTAAACGCTGTCAGAATATAATGAGGCAGAAGGCATCTAAAGTTTGAAATCTGTCTGCATTATTCATCTATAAAACATTTTATTCATTAAAGAAATACATTTATCAGTGAATTTACTCATATATTTGAAAAATCTGATATTGCTGCCCCAGAAATTTATCATTCACTGCCAGGAATGCAAAAATACAAAAACAGAGAAAATTAAAATTTGCAAGCTGTTGATTTTTGGCAACAGACCTGGTGCCACAGACAAAAATGATTAATTTTCTGATGATACGATCACTTATTGTAATTTGCTTAATTAAGCTGTACTGATACAGTGGCTATCAATAAAAAATTGTGGCAGTGTAAAAACTGTGAAGCAAGCGGTGAGATCAAACACACTGACAGTTTAAATGTGTGTGTGGAACAAAAGGAGCCCTGCCATTTCAAATGAATGAAATGAAGAATAAATGTGTCCAAGTGGAGCTTCACAGTCAGAACCAGACAGAGGCACTGCCCTAGGCAAGTGGTACAGTGGTGTCGGAGTAGCTCCAGAGCTTATCTGTGACATACAAAAAATAGCTCAACAATAATCCTGCAAATCTACACTTCACACTAACAGTAAATAGAAATGTCCTTAAGAAAAAAAGGCTCAAATTTCAGCAAAGAAACCTAAAAGTCTTATCATCATCATCATCATCATCATCATCATCATCAGTATCAGTGTAAATTGCTAGTTTGCTGATGCCACATGCAGTACTTTTCACACTGCAAAAGATTCAAATACTAGGCTAGAGCTATTGTTGCCTCATTGTTCCTATATACAGCTATAAGACAAAGGCACACTCGCAGTCACAAAAGGAGACCGACTATCTTGCGTTTGTTTTACTGAAGGGTAGATGACGGCACCCACATACAAAAGTAATCAACATCACAAAATACTGAATACAGGGTCAGCTAAAATTTTGACATTCTAAGCCTCACACGCACACATGCACAAATACACACACACACACACACACACACACACACACACACACACACACACACACACACATTTATATATATAGGTTCAGAGGTGTGTCCTAGGGTAATGGCCCTGGAGCCTTTACAAACCTAGCCCATAGGATTACCCTGGCATCGTGTCACCCGACCTTAGTTCCCAGTGCCTCTGTCGAGTAGAGCCACTGGAGTGATCCCCGGGGTGAATTTTCTATTTCCCATCAACTCATCAAGATTTCTCTTGAAGAGGGCCAGTGAGGTGCTCTGTTTGACATGTATGGGAAGTCTATTGCATAGCATGGGCAGTCTCTGGGTTATGAACCTGTCCCTCCAGCATATTCTGTTGATTGTTAATAAGGTTGAGGTCTCTGGAGTGTGTGGTGCGGAGAGATTGGGATTTCTTTAGATGTAGCATTTCTAACAGAGCTGGGTCAGACATGGCTTTGTAAGTCAAGCAGAGATTGCATCTAAGTAGGCGATATGAGACAGAGAATAGTTGGATTTTTTTGAGTCTGTCCATATAGGACAAGTGTTTAAGGCCTAGGATCATCTTTGTGAGGTACTTTTTCAGCCTCTCATAGGTTCATAGGTTGGTACTAGGCTATCGGCCCTAGGGCCTATACAAGCCTAGCCAAACAATTCCCCAGATATTTCTTCCGACAATATTTACTTCCCTGGGCCCCTGTCTAGCAGGGCGACTGACGTGATCCTCTGGGTGAATTTCCTATTCTCCCATCCAATCTTCAAGGTTCCTTTTGAAGACGGCCAAGGAGGCACTTTGCTTGATATGTATGGGTAGTCTATTCCAGAGTATGGGGAGTCTCTGGGTCAGGAACCTATCCCTCCAGCAGGTTTTGTTCATTGTGATTACAAGGTTTAGATCCCTGGAGCGTGTGGCTCTGAGGGATTGAGATTTCTTTAAGTGGAGCATGTCCAACAGCTCAGAGTTTGACATGGCCTTGTATGTTAAGCAGAGATCGCCTCTGAGTAGACAATATGCTACAGAGTATACCTGGAGTTTTTGTAGACGGTCAGACAACCAGTTGTTGCAGGTGTCTAGTGAGGTACATGTAACTATTTTCCATTTCCATGGGTGCCGTGACGTTAGCCACCTCAGTTTTTAGGAGCCCAAAGTTAGCTTTGCAGAAGTTTTTCATGGTGGTTACCTTTGTTGGGGGGGTTTGGGAGGGATGTGGATTTCCAAGGTGATTAGTTTGTGGTCGAATCTAACCAGGGAGGAATTGACTATTGGTGTAGAGCAACGGTCGCCCATGTTAGTAATGACCAGGTCAGGGATGTTGCTACCTCTAGTGAAGGTAAGAACAAGCTGGTCTAGGGCATTGGAATTAATGAATTCCAGGAAACGTTGGGCAAGTGTATTGGTATATGAGTAGTTTTCCCAGTTAATGGAGGGGTAGCTGAAGTTGTCCATTATGAGAGTGTTAGGTTCAACCGTAATATTCTCAAGGGTGCTTAGGAATGTGGCGTGTTAGTCTTCAGACATGGTTAGGGACCTACAGCAGGCTACAACCTGAATCACTGTCTTACCCAATATTAGCTGCACCTGAAGTATCTCTGATGCATTGTGCTGGGCTACCAGTCTGGAGGTGTGTGCATCCTTTATGAATATGGAAACACCCCTGCCTTTGGAGCTTCGGTACAAGTTCTGGGGCTGAAAGGTGTGGAATGAGTTATAGCCTGGTAGTGCAGAGGTGCTTTCTGCTGCTTTGAACCAGGTCTCTGATGCAGCACAAATGTCAATGTTCTCCATTTTAAGGAGTTTTATATATATATATATATATATATATATATATATATATATATATATATATATATAGTTTAAACTGAATGTATTGATATGTAGGGTAAATAACTGAAAACAATGTTTTTGTAGGGAGAGCAAGCTCTCTGCACCACCCAACCTTCCTGCTTTAAATATACCAATTCTGAAATCACAGCTGTATAGGGAAAAAAGGTCAGTTTCTTTATACCACTGTCTACTACCTTCAGTAAAAGCACAACTTATGCTGTTTATTGGCAGTGTCAGTGAATGAGCATACTAATTTACTAACACTGTACAAAAATCTGCACTTCATTAATATGAATCATTCATTGATGTAAGAATATCTAATGAAATGAGTTAAAAATTACGTTCATTGAAGTGGAGATGAACAAACTCTATGACTTCCTATATGTTTGCATGCCCCTGTGTGTGTGTTGATGTATGTACAGCTCCTATGCATGCTCCCCCCATATATACATGTGTATATATATATATATATATATACATATACACATACACATATATGTGTATATATATATATATATATATATATATATATATATAGAGAGAGAGAGAGAGAGAGAGAACTCATGCATTTACATGTCCAGTTGAGGGTCTCAGTGAGAGCAAGCTCAGCAGGCTAGACAAGATTTCCTTAGGCAAAATAACAGACTGCATTTTTTCCTTTGGATCCTTAGTTGTTTCCAGGTAAGCTTGTTGATATAACCTCTCCAACATGTCCTGAGGTTGTCCTAGGATCTCCTGTCAGTGGGCTGTGCCTGGTACATTTTACATGGGAGATACCCAAGGGGAGCATTCTCAGAAATGCTAAAACCACCTCAATTGAAACTTGTCAGCAAAAAAGAAGCAATGCCTATATATTGAGACACTTCTGTGTCATAAAGTCACCTCTTCTGTCACCATGTCAAAGCTCATTACCGTAAGTGACAATGGGGGCGCAACTGTGTCCTAAAACCTCTGCTCACCTCCTCAGTCCTGTACAATGCCTACAGTACTGTTGTCATGGTAACCATCCACTGGTCATGCCCCAGCCCTCTATACCTTCACTCACTTCTAGTACCCCAAAATGTTTAAATTCCTTTATCTGAAATGTCTGATCCTCTATGCAGAGAGAACTCTTTCTGCGAGAATTGTGATTTCTGGTATCGAGATTAAGATTTTCAGCTCAGTTATTTTACAATGAAGCATTCTGGAGATGACAGCTTCTTAAAGCTAAAAGGTCAGTGAGATCCACAGGCAACAAAGATGAAGTCCCCATAACTCCAGAGTGGAAGTTGTCCAGTCCTTGGCTGTGCCATGAAATTCCTACTTGAAAATCATGAAGAGGAGTGGAGATAAGACACACCCCTGACAGAGATTGATGCCCACTTTGAACATTTAATACTAAAACTAGGAACACAACTCTCACTCATTGAATGCAGGTACAGGAAGGTATGCACCAGTAACTCTCATAACCTGTATTTTTGTACTGCATTAAACAAATTATTATGGGGTAGATAGTCATTTGCTTTCTCCAAATGCATCAAATAAGTGTAGGCAGTAGTGGAAAATTCCCTGACCTCTCTAGTGTCTGTGCAAGTGTGAGAGTATATTTATAAGTGTGAAGCAGCAGTACTCAACATGTTATACAGGACTGTTCTGGGGAAGCAGGGGATGAATTTTAGGATGTAGCTACTGATCATCAGTATTGCACGGGATGTATCACACTATTTATTTGTCGTTTGTTAACCGGGTTAGTCCAACTGAGCCTGTGGCCCGTTTTCAGTGGAGATCTGAGGAGAAAAGCTCCAGACAGTTATTACAAAGTTGCATAAAGAAAAACATCTGACAATGAAGTTGTATGCAAACAATACAATAATGTGCTTTATATGAGAACATTAGAAATTTACAAAAGGCCTGAGAATTAAGTTTTCATAGACATTACAATAATGCGCATAACATGCAGTAAAAAAGTTAGAATTTTTTTTATCAACAAAAAGAGAAAGAGATACTAATGAGATAAGACACTTGCAATAAGTGGGTGTTAAAAGTGTGAGAGGTAGTAAGGTGGGATTTAAGTGGGATCATTGCAGTGACAGGTGTTGGCATTTAGGAAAAAAGTTTTAAGTTCGTATTTAAAGAGATTTATGTTAGAAATGATTTTGGATGTTAAGGGGGAGTTTGTTCCATGCATGGGAAATACTATATTTGTAAAGAAGTTTACCAGTGTTTTTGATTGGTTTATAGGTGTCTAGAAGGAGCTGGTCAGAGCTGCAGAGAGTTCTAGGAGGGGGTATAATGTGATATTAGTAAGGATAGAGCAGGACAGGAAAGGGGAAGGATATGAGTCATTTGCAGCTAGGAGTGAAGCAGGTGCTAGGGGAAGTCAAGCCACTGGAGTTGTTTTAGTGCATGGCATTGATGAGATTTGTAGGGCTGGTTACTAGCAAATCTTGCAACATTATAGTATGATTGACAGAGTTTAGCCAAAAGGGTAGATTGTAGATGTGAAAAGATGGGGGAGGCATAAAGTAAATATGGAAGGAGGAAGGCCTGAGCTAGTTTCTGCCTAGAATCGGGGCTAGGTATTTTTTATGTCTATAGAGAAGGCCAAATTTTTAATTGGTCTTTTTAATACAGTGCTGAATATGGGTATCAAATTTTAATTGGTATTTGATAATAGCACCAAGAAGTTTAGTATGTCAGTCAGGTTGTATGATGATATTGCCAAGAGAAGAAATGGCAAATGGCATGTTTTAAAGACATGCATCTGGAGCATTTCTCCCCGGGCTTCTGCTGAAAACAGGATTTGTGGAACCTAGTCGGACTTTCCCAGTCAACAAATGTTAAATAAAATAAATAAATAAATAAATAAAAGGTTGATTTGAGGTTAGAGGGTTTTTGGAAAAAAGAGTAGTAGCTTTGTTTTTTGGGAATTGAGAATTAGATGGTTGTCGGTTAGCCATTTTTCTATAGATAGGAAGCTATAGTGAATAGTAGAGAGGAGCTTAGAGAAACTGTCAGAACAGGTAATAAGGGTAGAGTCATCCGCATATTGTATCAGGGAGGATGATGTAAAGGAAGTATGCAGATGGTTTGTGAAAATATTAAAGAGTAAAGGGCCAAGAATCAAGCCTTGAGGCACCCCAGTTTTGATTGGTAAGTAAGAGGAACAGGTAGCCTGCCATCTTACTAATTGTCTATTAGTGAGATAGCTAGTGAACCATTTAATAGCAGAGGGAGATAAACTGAGTTGTGATAGTTAATCCAGAAGTTTGGACTGTGATACAGTATTGAATGGCTTAGAAATGCCAAGAAAGAGGCAAGAAACTAGGACATTTTTGTCCATGGCTTTGGCAACAGTTTGAGTAAAGGACAATAGGGCAATAGATGTACTATGATGGGGTCTGAAGCCATGTTGTGTAGGGACTAGGAGGTTATTATCTAGATGGTTCTTAAGCCGTCTGTGAATGGATTTTTCAAAGTTAAGATAGTGGAGAGAGGATAGCAATAGGTCTATAGTTGGATGGTTCATTGCTGTTGCCTCCCTTGTGTACTGGAGTGATAAAGAATGATTTGCATATATCTGGGAAGGTGAATTTTTGAATAGATCTAGTGATCAGGATAGTGATGGGGTAGGCTATTGAGTGAGCAGCTAGTTTGCAAACGAGAGGGGGAAGGTTGTCAGAAGAGGGGGAACATGGCTTCAGCTTAAGCAGGAGAGATTTGATGTAAGATATCAGGATGGGGTTGAGTGTGAAAAAGGGAGTATTTGTAAAATGTGATGTGTGGGTGTGTGTTTATTGTTTTGACCATTGTGGATGAGTTTGTGAATAGATTCACTGAAGTATGAATTTACAAGAGTGGCAGTTTCAAGGGGGGTTTTGTTGGGGTAGGGTTTGGGAGTAGAAGGTTGCCTGGGTACAGGATATTATTAATAGAGTCCCAGAATTGTTTTGGGTTAGACTTATGGGTGAGTTGGGCATTCGAGTAGATTTTTTTCTTATCTGTATTAATGTGTTTTTTAGTCAGATTACATAGTTGTTTATAGGTTTGGAGAAGAGAAGGTGATTTAGTTTTATTCCATCGTTTCCAGGTGCTGTCTCTTTTTTTCATAAGAGTGAGTGTATCTTTTGAGAGCCAGGGGGTGTGGGTTGTTTTGATTCTTACTTTTCTGAAAGGTGCTAGGGAGTCGAGGATGGAGAGAAATGTGCGATTGAAATGAAGGACAGCATCACTTAGAGAGATGTGTTTCAGAATTGTGATTAAAGGTCTCACTGTTAAAAGTGTAGAGATTGTGACAACCTTTATAGAGATGGTATTTAGGTATCTGAACAGTGTGCTTAAGAACTTGGATAGGATGGTGGTAGCTAAGGGAGTCTGGTATGCTAGTAGGGATTTGATACAGGTTAGGGTCAATTGTTAGGATCCAGTCAAGAGTGGAGCTACTGTTATTATTTTTATTGAATCTAGTAGGTGTAATAAGTAGCTGATGAAAGCCATATAGGTTGATGGTGAGAGATGGGCTGGATGTAGATACTTTTAGCCAGTTGATGTTAATGTCTCCTAACAGAATGGTTTCATAGTTGATATTGAGTGATATTGAGTGATAGCCATGAGAGTATGGATTCCTGGATGGGAATGTTATTACCTGGTGTGCTAAGGCAAATTTCTTTTGTGGGTTAAGGTGACAGTTTAGGATAAGTAGTTTGGCAGGGTGGAAATTCGGATGGTTTATGGCTACGGAGACAGATTGAGGTGTTCAAAGTACATAATGGCGACACCACCAACTTTCCTAACCATTCCGTCTTGCCGGTAGATATTGTAATGGGGGAAGGATTTCAGACTTTGAGATGTGGGCTTTAACCATGTTTCAGATAGGCTTAGGATGTGTAGGGAATAGAGGGTAATCTAGCGAGAGTTGTAAGAAGTAGCAGTAATCTGATTAGACATAGTGTGAGGGGAAAAGGGAGGGCTGTGTGAAGTCAGGGAGCAGGGATAGGATAATTGGATGAGGTGGGTTGGGTTTTGTATTTGGGTAGACAGTAGAAATTAAATGAAAGTGGGGATGGGTGGGAATGGGGGTAGGGTAGAGGATTGGAGTGAGCCTGAGCACAGCAATGGTGAATGAAGAGGGATTACATCCTGTTCGAGGATTGGAAAGTTCCCCTAAGAAAACAGTCAGTAAGAGTACACCACAGCTAGAAATTCTATGCTGCTTACTAATCCACAATGGTGTTTTTTATTTTTTTTTACATTTGTATTTTGCTTTGCTGGGTATTTGATGCACACTATGTAGCTAAAGATAAAATTAGCATGAGACTTTGCACTTTCATTTGGTGTTTAATTAGTGAAGAATAAGTATTGAGGAGAAGGGACTGAAGTCTATGCCTCTATTGAGAGGTGCTAAATATCCTAACATAACAGAGCAGATAAGTAAAGCAAAATGCATCAACAGTGAAACTGTTGAAAAGAGTGGGGAGTGGCTAAGAGGAAGATTTTCAGCCTGGGGTATGTAGTCTAGCTGATTGTAACAAATTATAATAATACAACAACCACGAAACCATCAAATATTCAAAAAATACACCATAGAAATAAGCAGTCAGAAGGTGAGACAAAGAGAAGCAGCTTTAATCCATCTTATTCATCCGTCCTGGTACCTCGGCAATTCGCCTTCAATGGAACAAATATCCAGATATACACATTCTCTTTTATATACTCATCAATTAAACAATCAATCAATCAATCAATCAATTCATCAGGTATTTAGCCCTATCAACTCTGTGACAAATCATCTAACATTCAATTACTATTATGTATGAAAATTTAAATACAAAATCTAATTTATCAGAAAATATTAAATCTAATTTAATATAATAATTCATGTTGTTTTAAATTTTACAAATGTATACATATAACATTAAAATGCACATTTAGAAAAATTAAATTAAATTAAATACACTCAAATTTCATTATGATTCAAAGATTCCAGCACACACAAGTCAAATTTCATCCACTATCTAAATTCATCCCAACAGGAAATAATGTATGATACCCCATAATCATCCTATGCTCCAACCTATTTAATGCAGTCTTAAAATTTCCTGTACAGAAATTAGGTCTAGTAAGTGCACTAAATACAAAACCCTCAATGTTACCATTGTGCATATTAATAAAATGAGTGGCTACTGGACTATCCATATTTCCCCTCCTAATGTCACCCAAATGCTCCAAAATACACACCTTCACCTTCCTGGTAGTCTGACCAATGTACCATACAGGCGTGATACAATCACACCCCAAAATGTACACTACACCTGAGGACATACAGTCAAACCTTTCAAATGCCAAATATTTCCTTCCATTTATTTTCATCCCATGCATGTTTTTGGTCTTATCACAAACCAAACAACGACCACAACGATACATCCCAACATTTGTATTAACCAAAGGTTCTAATTTCCTATTTAACATTTCCTTTAAATTAGAATGCCTCTTATAAGAAAAGGTAATATGCTTCGGGAAAAGGGAACCAACTGTTAAATCTTCGCACACAACATGCCACAATTCTCTAATAATTTTTTCAACTATATTAGAGAAACCTGAAAATCTAGATACAAAAAATATATTTTCCAAAGTAGATGTGGTCACAGAATAATTACGGTTATAGTATATGTTCCTCCCTGATGTATGAGTTCTGCACAATCTATCCCTTATATCTAGGAGTTTAGTGTTCTCATATCCTCTAGATAAAAGTCTATTAAAGGTTCCATCACATGCCTCTTCCCATAAACCTTTATCTGATGTGTTTCTCAAAATCCTCTTGAATTCCCCTTCGGGCAAGGCCTTAATTAAATGTGGAGGATGCATACTACTTGCATGCAAAAAATTATTAACTGCTGTTGGTTTCCTAAAAGGTTTATATTGAATCAAACCATCTTTCCCCAAATAAAATTCCACATCCAAAAAAGAAATGCTATGTGATGAACTTTGTGCAACAAACTTTAGCCCATGATTATTCCGATTCAAGTTTTCCATGAACTGTGTAAATAGAGACATCTCACCTCTACAAATAAAAATTAAATCATCAATATAACGTCTGTAAAACACGACGTTATTCACAAAAAAAGAATTCTGAAACATAAATTCTTTCTCAAACTCTCCCATGTATATTACTGCGTAAGTGGGTGCAAAAGCTGCACCCATGGCAGTCCCTTTTACCTGTAAAAAGAAATCATCCTTCCACATAAAATAATTATGTGTCAAACTAAACTCCAATAAACTTAACAAAAACATAGTACGTGGTCCCTCACCCATCATCCTCTGCATTGCCTCTAGACCCCATTTTATATTGATATTAGTATATAACGATGTAACATCGACTGTAACCTAATAGTATTGCTCCTTCCATTCTACCCCACACAGAGCTAAACACACATCTTGAGTATTCCTCACATGGGAACAAACTTTTGGAAGATATTTTTTAAAATGGGAATCCAGAAATATGTTAACTCTTTCTACATAGGAGCCAATACCAGAGATGATAGGTCTTCCTGGTGGGTTAACCATACTTTTATGAATCTTTGGAATAATGTAAATGTATGGGTGACGCGGCTCCTTAACTAATAGTTTTTTCACATCCTTACTAGTAAAGAAACCCAACCTTTCTCCTTTTTCCAGCAGTTCACTTAACTCTTCAGAATATTGTTTCAAAGGGTTGTTGTTCAATTTGACATAAGTATCTTCTATTATCAAACTGTTAACAATGCTTTCATATTTTTCAATATTCATCACAAACCAATTACCCCCTTTATCAGTTGGTTTAATGGTAACTTTGTCCAATTTTGTTCTCAACATTTTTAGGGCCAACCATTCATCTTTACTCAAGTTAAATACCTTGTCTTTTGTACAAAATTCCTTATATGCCTGTTCAAGTTTAGAGTACACAACATGCTCAAAAGCATTTATAGCCTGCGAATTCTTGGGAGGAGCAAAATTACTATCACCTGAAAAACAAGGAACATCAATATGCCCATAACCCCCCCCCCCAAAAATTTTCCTCTGTACAGAAACTATCTTCTACAAGTGGTTCAGATATATTATTAATATCTTCATAGCCATCTGGCATCATTTCATCATAATCATATGCACTCAAATTTAATAGTACATCATCCAAAGAAACTTTGCTTTCAGTTTCAAGATGTTTTTCTCGCTCAAAAAAATAAACCCTTAAGTTTAATTTACGGACAAATCTTTTAACATCCATCATAATATCTGTCAGTGAGGGTAACCTAGTGGGTATAAACTTGGTATGCTAGTAGGGATTTGATACAGGTTAGGGTCAATTGTTAGGATCCAGTCAAGAGTGGAGCTACTGTTATTATTTTTATTGAATCTAGTAGGTGTAATAAGTAGCTGATAAAAGCCATATAGGTTGATGGTGAGAGATGGGCTGGGTGTAGATACTTTTAGCCAGTTGATGTTAATGTCTCCTAACAGAATGGTTTCATAGTTGATATTGAGTGATATTGAGTGATAGCCATGAGAGTATGGATTCCTGGATGGGAATGTTAATACCTGGTGTGCTAAGGCAAATTTCTTTTGTGGGTTAAGGTGACAGTTTAGGATAAGTAGTTTGGCAGGGTGGAAATTTGGATGGTTTATGGCTACGGAGATAGATTGAGGTGTTCAAAGTACATAATGGCGACACCACCACCTTTCCTAACCATTCCGTCTTGCCGGTAGATATTGTAATGGGGGAAGGATTTCAGACTTTGAGATGTGGGCTTTAACCATGTTTCAGATAGGCTTAGGATGTGTAAGGAATAGAGGGTAATCTAGTGAGAGTTGTAAGAAGTAGCAGTAATCTGATTAGTCGTAGTGTGAGGGGAAAAGGGAGGGCTGTGTGAAATCAGGGAGCAGGGATAGGATAATTGGATGAGGTGGGTTGGGTTTTGTATTTGGGTAGACAGTAGAAATTAAATGAAAGTGGGGATGGGTGGGAATGGGGGTAGGGTAGGGGATTGGAGTGAGCCTGAGTACAGCAATGGTGAATGAAGAGGGATTACATCCTGTTCGAGGATTGGAAAGTTCCCCTAAGAAAACAGTCAGTAAGAGTACACCACAGCTAGAAGTTCTATGCTGCTTACTAATCCACAATGGTGTTTTTTATTCTTTTTTACATTTGTATTTTGCTTTGCTGGGTATTTGATGCACACTATGTAGCTAAAGATAAAATTAGCATGAGACTTTGCACTTTCATTTGGTGTTTAATTAGTGAAGAATAAGTATTGAGGGGAAGGGACTGAAGTCTATGCCTCTATTGAGAGGTGCTAAATATCCTAACATAACAGAGCAGATAAGTAAAGCAAAATGCATCAACAGTGAAACTGTTGAAAAGAGTGGGGAGTGGCTAAGAGGAAGATTTGCAGCCTGGGG
>NC_056734.1:708619639-708699639 GCF_019279795.1 Protopterus annectens
TGTATAAGATTACCTCAGCTAGCTGTCTTAATGAACATGGCCAGAAGCTCAATTATCCCATTGCTTCCAATGGGTAAGATTACTTTAGAGGTAAGTTACAGGAAGTTTAACAGATATGTGTTGGTGGATAAAGTGTGCATGTATGTATGTATGTATGTATGTGGTTGAATATATGAGTGTATGCAGGGAGATGAGTGATCATAGATGCTTGCATATGTGTGTACATGTGTGTGTGTGCATGTGTGTCTGTCTACATGGTTGGTCTCAGCAGGGTGTTTGTAGGAGAAGGATATGATGTGTGTGTGTGTGTGTGTGTGTGTGTGTGTGTGTGTGTGTGTGTGTGTGTGTGTGTGTGTGTGTGTTTACGAATGAATGATTGAGTGTGTCCATAAGTGCAATCAAGTGAGAGAGGGGTTGACTTTCTGGGTGCGCATGCATGAATCTGTATCTGTGGGATTTGTCACACCTCCATACTCCCCTTGAATAATAAGCAAATCCTGCAATATTGAGGAGGCCAGAGAACACTAGACACCAGGGATACTCCTTTTTGTGTTGTAAAGTGTTACAGTTTTGCAGCAAGAAAGGCATGGGACATGGGGGGCAACAAACACCAGAGATACTCTTTAATTTTACTTGTAATCTTCAAAAAAGAAAAAGTTAAAGTAAAAGGGGAGCAAAATTTCAAACCAACTAGTTCTCTACATCACCACTTGACAAAAGCAATACTTTTGCATATTGCTTTATATTTTACTTAAAAAATGGGAAAAATTTGAAGTGTAATTGGGGGAGGTTCAATCCTTGTATCTTTGTCACAATAAGTAGCTTGACAAGTCAGATCTTTAATCCTCTCTGCTAACTAAGGAGGTCTTCCAAAGGTGTATTTTTTGTAATATAAGAAGTATGAAGCTCTAACGTCTGACACTATTCATTGACTGCAACGATCCATGAGTTATGAGACACAGGGTACTTATAAAAGACAATATCTGGAGCATTCTGTAAAATCAGGGACAGTTTTAAAATATTACTTGAACTAACATAAAAAATTGAATAGAGCAACAGGTCTAGAATCACATTGCATTTTACAAACAATAAGAAGTTTTAAACTCTAATGTCTGCATTATTAACTGACTGTAAGCATCTGTTTTATATATATATATATATATATATATATATATATATATATATATATATATATATATATAAAACGGCTCTTATTCTCCTTCCAACCAGTGTCCACATCACTTATCTGTAACTTGATCAAAAAATTAAAACCTACCACACTCTCAGCTGACCAACTCCCCGCTGAGTACCTTCAAAAATCAGCTGATGCCATTGCCTATCCAATATCGATACTAATCAATCATACGATAGC
Source organism: Protopterus annectens (assembly GCF_019279795.1). Classification (NCBI taxonomy): domain Eukaryota; kingdom Metazoa; phylum Chordata; order Ceratodontiformes; family Protopteridae; genus Protopterus; species Protopterus annectens. The sequence goes on from NC_056734.1 coordinate 708,621,012, forward strand.
AGAAGCTAAAATTCCCACCATTTGGAAAACATCCTACATAATCCCACTACATAAAGGAGGTTCCTCTACGGAATTCTCCAATTATAGACCTATAGCTATGCTTTCTCCACTTGCAAAGATTATGGAAAAATGTATACAAAAACAATTTATGCACCACCTGATCCAAAATCAGCTCATGGCAGATACCCAGCATGGTTTTCGTCCACACCATAGCACAACATCAGCGTTAATGGCTTTTACCAATACCATTAACAATAACCGTAACAATAATCACATATCCTTTGCCCTATAATTGGATCTTTCCTAGGCATTTGACATGGTTGACCACCAACTTCTGGTTCACACCTTGCAAACTTTCCACCTTGATCCTAAAGCCCTTTTTGGTTTACATCCTACCTTAATGGAAGACAACAGGCTGTCCTATGGCAGAACAAGCTCTCTAATCTATTACCAAACACCCCTGGAGTACCACAAGGCTCCATATTAGGGCCCCTACTGTTTTCCATCTTTATTAATGACTTGTATACAGTCATACCAAACATCAGCTGTTTCCAATACGCTGATGACTCCACCCTGATTTGCTCAGCTACTTCTCCCACAGACCTGAAGGTCGCTACCCAGTCCACCTTTAATACCATAGAAAATTGGCTCTCTGAACGTAGGTTGTTACTAAATCCCCAAAAAAAATAAAATGCTGTTATTCTCTCCAACTCATAGGTCTGCCGTCTTCACCTTTACCATAAATGCAAAAGATGGGACAATAATTTCCCCTGACCCCTCTACAAAATTACTAGCTGTCATTATTGACAATAACCTAAAGTTTGACCTACATGTAAATCAAACAGTCAAGAACATCAGTAAAAAACTTGGGTCACTGTATAGAATAAAAGCCTTCCTAACCCCTCCATCTAAGATGGCTATACCTCGCTCTCATCTACTCTCAACACTTTTATATGCCTCCCCCCTTCTCTCCAATCTAAACAAATCTGTACTAAATAGACTGTCAACCTGTTACAATCATATTGCCAGGTTTGCCACTGGAATGCCTTTTAAAACACATCACTGCATCAACCTAAAACAGCTTGGGTGGCTAGAACTTCCCAGTCTCATCCAATATAACCTGCTGATCATGGCTAACAAAATCCTCTATAGCCCAGATAACACACCAGCCCTTCAAAATATTATTACCCCCCCCCACAAAAATCCAAGACTGCTTCGATCCTCGAACAAACTTCTAATTCAGACAATCAAAATCAGCAACGCAGCTGGAGATGCCCTCTTTGTTAACGCTGCAGGCAGAGCCTGGAACTTACTTCCAGGTGATATTACTTTGGTCTCCTCCCTAGGATAATTTAAAACTAAACTCAAACAACATATGGCATTTAACTGTCTTTGCCACTGCAACAAGTCTGGGTAACTCTCAACATGAACGTGAATAACGCAACTATTTATTGTTAATTTTCTCCTGACTATAACCAGGTGTATCTGATGTCTGCCTAAGTATTCTTTGGTAATACTACTTATTTACTCTTGTTTTACTTGTATTATTGTATCTGTTAACTCGGAGCTTATCTCCCCGGGCCTCCACTGAAAATGGACGTGACTCCAGTTGGACTATCCCGGTCAACAAATGTAAAATAAATAAAAATAAAAAATAAAAATATATGAGGGCAGGGTCAAAAAGTAAGAAGGGACATCAGGGACATTCTATCAACTCAGTGAAAGGTAAGTATTAAGTGAGAGTGCATGTGTGTTTGTGTGTGTGTGTGTGTGTGTGTGTGTGTGTGTGTGTGTGTGTGTGTGTGTGTGTGTGTGTGTGTGTGTGTGTGTGTGTGTGTGTGTGAATGTGTGTGTGAATGTGTGCTTATATGTGGGACAGTGAAGTGTCTGAGCAAACATGATGCATGGACCACCTGTTTGTCTTCAGAAGAAGAAGTTGTGGCCAAACAGAGTAATCGAAGCAATCCAAGACTGTTTTGATAATACTAACTGGAGAGCATATTCAAGGAGGCTGCAATGACTAATGAACAAATTAACTTAGACGAATATGTAGAAATGGTGATAGCATATATTTTCATATGTGTAGATGATGTGGCAACTAACAAAAATACCATAATAAGAGCCAATCAGAAACCTTGGCTCAGAAGCAAAGTATATGAGGTTCTGAGGGAGCAAAATGAGGCATTCAAAATGAATGACAAGGAACCTCTCAGGGTGGCTAGGGCAAAATCTGAAGAGAGGGATAAAGGAAGCAAAGAGGGCCTATAGAAGGAATGTCCAGAGCCACTTCACTGATACAAGGGACTCAAGGAGCATGTGGCAGGCATAAAAGCCATTACAGACTACAAACCACTGTCAGCTAAATGTGGGGACAGCACAGAATTTCTGGATAGGCTAAACATCTTCTAGAGCAGATTCAAGGAAAGGAACTGCTCAAAGGTAGTGAAACTTCCAATAAGTCCAGAGGATGAATTGCTCAGTCTAAGCATAGGTGAGGTGAGGAAAACCCTGCAACAGGTGAACCCCAGAAAGGCTGCTGGACCAGATAACATCCTGGGAAGGGTGTTAAAAGACTGTGCTGAACAGCTAAGCACTGTACTTGCAGACATTTTTAACATCTCCCTTGCCCAAGAAAAAGTACTCAAATGCTTTAAAAATACAAACATAATACCACTACTGTGGAAAGTCACTCCCTCAAGCCTGAATGATTACAGACCAGTAGCCCTCACATCCATTGTCATGCAAAGTTTTGAAAGACTGGTCAAAAAACACTTGTCAGCAAAACTGCCAGCTGCACTCGACCCAATACAGTTTCATATCATGCCAATCGCACCACAGCAGATGCCATTTCTGTTGCACTACATCTCACAATGGCACACCTGGAGAATAAGGACAGTTATGTTAGGATGAAGTTTATTGTCTTTAGTTCAGCATTCAGTACAGTTATCCCACAACAGCTAATTGAGAAGCTTGTCCATCTAGGCATCAGTAACCACATATGCAACTGGATACTGGACTTTTTGATTGAAAGACCACAAAAAGTATGTGTGGGCAAGAACTCCTCAAGAAACATCACAATTAACACAGGAATACCCCAGGGATGTATGTTGAGTCCTCTAATGTTTACCATACTAACATACTACTGTATAGCCAGATTTAATACCAATCACATCATCAGGTTTGCAGATGACACCATAGTCATGGGCCTCATCAGTAATGAAGATGAAGGAGCATACAGAGAAGAAGTGAATCTACTGATTGACTGGTGTGCTAGGTACAACCTTGATCTCAATGTCACCAAAACCAAGGATATCATAATAGACTTCAGGAGAGCCCATCCAGCTCACTCTCCACTCATGATTAATGGAAGGAGGATGGAAATAGTAAGTAGTACAAAATTCCTGGGAGTCCACATTGCGGAGGATTTATCCTGGTCACTAAACACCAGTCACATAGTCAAGAAAGCCCAGCAATGCCTGCGTTTTCTGCAGAAGTTAAGGAAAGCTAATCTACCACCCTCCATCCTTATCACCTACTACTTGGGGTGACATACAAAGCATCCTAATGAGCAACTTAATGCTGTGGTATGAGAGCTGTTCAGTTGCAGATCAAAAAGTCCTACAGAGGGTGGTGAAGGTCACTGAGAGAATAACAGGCCTCAACTTCTCAGCGATAAATGGTCTATACACATGTTGCTACAACAGGGCCACAAAAATAGCCAGTGATCCTACACACACCCTGCCTATAGTCTGTTTACAAGCTTATCATCACTCAGATGATACTGCACTGTGCACTGTAAAACAACCAGGTTCAGGGGCAATTTCTTTCCTCAGGCAATTATGGTGCAATAGAAATTATGAGATGGTTGCTCATAGTTATCTGTTTACAATGTCAATCAAGGGCAATATTTATCTGTTAGCTAGTGTAGCATATCAGAAAATAAGTATGCAATAAATAAATTTGCAATAATCAGTCAGCTGCTAAAGCTGTGGACATAGTAATTTATAGTAGTATGTAATAAAATAATAGTCTGACTTAAAGTTAATGTCATCTATGTTGCATGTACTACATGTAATTTGTATGTGTGTAATTGTCATCTCAGTACTGAGCCTGATGCACACAATTTCATTTAGGTTACCCTTGTGGAGTCTAAATGACAACAAAAGTTCACTTTGTCTTTGACTTTGACAGTGTCCAGCACTGCAAAAATGTGCTACTTTGTACTCATAGTACTTAGGAGTAATTCAGAGATATGCAAATTAGCTGAAAATGCAGTTGTTCCTCATTGTTGCTAACATATCTCTGAATCCTATTTTTCTGCAGCACAGAATCAGTCCATTTTGGCCGCATCCCTTATTGCTGACAGTAGGATTCTTCATATGGTCGGAGGAGATTACTAGGCTAATAGCTCAAACTCCCTTACAAGTCTAACCAGTTTTACCTGGTTTTCTATCCCTAGAGACATGGGCACCATCCCAGGAATGGATTTGCTATTTCCCATCCATTGGTCCAGATTGCACTTGAAGAGAGTCAGGGAAGGGCCTTTCTTCACATGAATAGGAAGTCTATTGCTGAGGAGGGGCACTCTCTGGGACATATCTGTCTGTCCAGAATTATCTATTCATACCAGAGATCAGGTTTAGATCTTTGGAGTGGGTAACCTTTGTGCAGTTAGTTTTGTGAATATGCAACATTTATGTCAGGACTTGGTCAGAGACTGCCTTGTAGGTCAGGCATAGATCACCACTCAGTAATTGGTAGGAAACTGAATACAGTGATTGAGCTTTTAATCAATATGCATATGAGATGTTGGTTATGCACTGTATTTTTATTGGCGAGAAATCTCTGAGGATGCTTCAACTGTTGCAATTGCCTGGCAAGATACATGCCAAAGGGTACATTGTACTCGATTACTGGTCTGATGAGGGCCAAGTACAATGGTACCATGACATCCTTAGATCTGGATGTCATGCCCTTACTTATAAGCTGAGCCACACCGAAGGATTTCCTCACCACCATTAACACATGGTGGTCAAAGTTCAAATTACTATCTCCCTGAGTACCCAGATCTCTCACCACTGGGTCCACTCTTAGGGAGGTGTTATCAATGTTGTAATATTCAGGGACATTTGATTTTCCAAAGATTAATTATTACGCATTTCTTTGCATTTAATTTGAAGCCATGTCTTTGACACCAGTCATTAGTCTGTGCCAGTCCTTCTGTAGGATATCAACATCATCTGGGGATTCACTGACTGCCACCATCTTGCAGTCATCAGCAAACTTGGTCAGCCAAAGATCTCCTATATTTACCTTGACATCTGAGAAGTATATTCCGAACATGAGAGGGCTCAACACTGAACCCTGTGGTACTCATCTGGTGATCAGCCTCCTGTTGAATATGGATTCCCCCATTCTAGTAATATGTCCTATTCATGATCTGTTTGACTATCCATCTGGTGATAAAGAGGTTTATGCCCAATTCTGTGAGTTTATCTATAATGCCTGAGTGGGGTAGTGTGTCAAATACCTTAGCCAGGTAAAGGTAGTTAGTCTGCACTGTCTTATCCTCATCCATGTCCTTGGAGACCTTTTCAAAGAAGTCTATCAGACTGAGCAGGCAGGAGCTGCCCTTGACAGAGCCAAACTGGGTTGGGTGTAGAGTCTTGAGATTTCCTATGTCATTGTTAATCAGGTCTAAGATCATCCTTTCCATAGCCTTGCATATGAGGCTAGTCAGACTTATGGGTTAGTAGTTTCCTGGGTCCATCGTTTGGCTCCCCTTGTGCAGAGGGATGACTGTTGCTGTTCTCCACTCTACTTGGGCAAAGCCTGTTTGGAAACTGTGGTTAAAAAGAGATCAAAATGGGTCCACAAGGTCATATTTTAAGCTATTTAATAGGCACCCTGGGATTCTGTGATTATCCTTTGCTTGGGAGGCTATGTTTATGATCCAATCTTACCAATGAGGACATTATTCTGTGGGAGTGTAATGCTCCCCCATGTTAATTAGTACTATATCAAGGATATTTGTGCCCCTAGTGGGAGTGCAGACAGCTGTTCTACAGCATTTGCATTAACAATGTCCAGGAATCTCTGAGCCTGCATGTCTGTGGTTGTGTATGTTGCCTAGTTTATGTAGGGGTAGTTAAAACTGGCTAGGAGTAGTGTATTGGGCTGAATGGTAAGTGTTTATAGTAACTTCCAATATGCAGAATAGTTTTTGTGGTTCATGGATGGGGACCTGTAGCTAGTGATGATATGGTGGGGGATCCAGGATCAGCTGGGCATGCAGTAGCTCAAGCAAGTCATCCTGCTTGACCAATCTTGCAGTGTGATTGTTTTTTATGTAAATGGAAACATCTCCTACTTTCACTTTTTTATTTCAGAGGGTGGTCTGAATGTGTGCTTGGCATTGTAGTGTTGCACTGCCAGGTTGCTTCCCACAGCCTTGAACCATGGCTCTGTAACTGGACAAATGTCAGCATTCTGCGGGGTGAGGAGAGCTTCCAGGGAAAGCAGTTTCTTCCTAGCACTGAGCATTAGCAGCTTCAGTTTGGCATTAGATTAATTTGTTATGTTGGTAGGTCTGTTGCTTTTGCACTGACTAAAAAAGGCACCATGGTGGTGGCTAATGCCTTGGGCAGTATTCAAAAGCCTAGAGGCAACTGGTGCAGACCATCTCTGACAAAGCAGTCTGGTGTGTGGAACATGTTGTTCAATGTTCACAAATACTGGATCCCCTTGGAATGACACCATTAGCTAAGCCAATTATTGAAGTAAGCTTTTTCTGTTTGTATTGTGATATCAATCTTGGTGAAGATAGAATGGTGCTCAATACAAGGCTCATACCTGCCTGGAACAAGTATTTAGAGAGCTCCATGATGTCTCTCTTCATAGAGTCCAGGTACCTATATATCAGGTCATTCACACCTGTATGGACTATGACTGAGTCATAGTGGTACTTGTGGTTAAGTGACTTGAGTGCCTGTGTGATCTGGTGAATCCTGGCCCCTGACAGGCAACTGACTATAACCATGTCTTTATCCAACCTGGTGAGGGGGTCATCCATGTGCCTCACAATGGAGTTTCCTATTACCAAAATGTTTGAATGTGTGGTGTTTTGCCTTAGGGACTTGCTTGTGGTGATACTGTGATGTGTATTTTTATGTGCAGTGTTTGGTATTGACTTGGTTTTGTTTGCAAGTGGTTTCTGAAGGCAGTGTACAGGAGGCATCTGAAGTTTTGTTAAGTTACTTGTGAGCACCTCCACATATGTAGATTTATGTGGCAAGACCTTATTTCATGAGGGAGATGTTGTACATGTGCTGATGACCTGTTTGTCATTTGATTTATCAGTATGTGAGAGCTGTGTGTCAGTTTTTATAGGGTAATTACATCTCTCACATATTGTGTTTCAGGATTAATTGGTTGTCAGTATACATGAGACAATTATAACATTGCCTTAGGATGCTCACGTCAATGAGGATAGCCACAGTAATATCAGGAAAGTGCCTATCCATGGTTTCACTTTTTTTACTATGAGTAAAGAGTGAGTAGATTTAACTGGACTCAGATGACAGCACACGGACAAAGAATGGGTGTTATACTTAGTGTGGACTACAGCTATCCTACACAGTGATGTTGCAGTGCACACCATTCGGATGCTCCTAGAGCAGCAGGAGGACTGGGGAAGTTTGCAGAGATAGTTATTTTAAGGGAGATTTTAACTTGAAAGTGTCTGCATCTATACAGGGCACCGCTAAACACCACTGTGTGGAGAGTAGACTTACATAGAATCAGAAAAAAATAAGTTTCACAACAGCAAGGCCCACAGACAAATCAGGAAAATGCGCAATAAGCTGACAGCTAGCAGCCTCCAACTCAGAAAGGTTTGCCACAGCACATTTCTGTCTCAAGAATGTAGTCAAAAAGCCCTCTTAATGTAAAAAATGCTGGTTGTAGAGCTCAATTGTAGGGAAACCACACAATCTAGATACTACACTCCTGAAAAACTAGCAGACACAATGTACTTAAGTACTACAGCAGCAATTGAAACAATTCAGCTTTGAAACTCTACTAAAGTGTGAGAAATGTAACAAATACTACAGGATTCTTATGAAATACAGTAAAACTAATCAGCAAAAGTCCACAACAACACTGATACTGGAAAATTGTTATCAACATAAGAAAATCAGTGCAATTCATACTTAATAACACCTTGGCATGCGCTGAAACTGTAATACTGCCTTTTGCCAGCACTGACTTACCTTTTCTGCAATTTGAATCCTATGCTATCTTGCACTGAAGTTTATTTTTTTTTGGGAACATGAAATTACTTTCCATAGCTTCATCCATATGGCCATGAGATCTTAGTATATATTTACATATTGGGATTAAACAGCAGCTTGATTAGTACTTAAATTGTGGTAACATGACATTCCTGTATGTTAGCAGATATTTATGTATTTTCTTGTCTTACAGTTTTCCTCAGCAGTGATTACATGCTAAGTAGTTATACATGTTTGCCACACCATCTCTAATGTGGTTGTATGGTAGTCTAACATATTTCATGACATTCATCTCTTTCTCCATTTTCTTACAACCACCATTATCCTTTTTTTACAGGGACACTGAAGATTCAGAGCTAGTGGCACAAGACATTGAAACCTGTTCTTTATAGAATAGCAGCCTGTCTCAGAATCCATGCTAATTTCTCACATAGTACATGCACATCTAGAGCAGTTTAGACAGTACCAGTTCACCTACTGTTTCTCTTTGGGGGTGTGGGTGGGTGAGGGTAGCCAGGACAGCTAGAGAAAAAACATGTGGAGACAGGTGGGACAGGCAGGCTCCATGGGGAAGTTACCCAGCAGAGAATCAAAATCATAGCACCTCTTGCTATGAGGTGACTTCTTCTTGCAGCACCTGTTATACTATTCTGCTGTAGGAAATGCTGGGAATCTTCATATTAAATTGTTGTAATTGTTACAGCTTGAATCTTGGAATGGTAAACCTAATCCTGCAAAGACAGTTCTGAGAAGAATGTGTTGGTGATGAAGCCATTGCTGACTAACAGCTAAATGCTACCAGTCATTTTATTATGTTTCTCAGTTGCAAAGAACGCACCTCAAATAATTTGTAAGTGCAACCATAAGAATGCATTTCATGAGCCGGGGGCCACTGCCAAGGATGAAGTAGGCAGACCTTGTCAAATTCTGGGTCTAATGGCATATGTCACAGTCTTTTTCACATTTCTTCATTCTGATCATGCATACCTGGCCACGTAATGTGAATGATTCCACGTATTTTTATCTTCACCACTCCAACACAACTACTTTTTAAGTGTTCATACATTCATAGGTTCATAGGATCATAGCTGTATAGTAGGTTAATGCCTTTATAAGCCTAACCATGGAACCCAATGTATCCCATGAGTTATCGTGCCATAGAGGTTATTTTAAGAGGTGTGTATTAGTTAAGGCATGATTTAACAGCTGCTAGTGTCCGAGATAAATAGTGGATACAAAAAGTGTACACACCCCTGTTAAAATGCCAGGTTTATGTGATAGAAAAAAATGAGACCACAATAAATCATTTCAAAACTTTTTGCACCTTTAATGTGAGCTATAACTTCTACAATTCAATTGAAAAACAAACAAATTTCCTAGGGGAAAATATAAAAAATAAAAAAATGTACAATAAGCTGGTTGAATAAGTATGCACACCCTTAAACTAATACTTTGTTGAAGCACCCTTTGATTTAATTACAGCATTCAGTCTTCTTAGGTACACACCTGCCATCAATTAAAGAGACTCTGATTAACCCCAAATAAAGCTCAGCTGCCCTAGTAGGATTTTCCTGACATTTACTCGGTTGCCTGCTACAGAAAAAGCCATGGCTCACAGCAAGCTTACAAAGCATAAAAGGGATCTCATTGTTGAAAGGTATCAGTCAGGAGAAGGGTACAAAAAAATTTCCACAGCATTGGATATACCGTGGAATACAGTGAAGACAGTCATCAAAAAGTGGAGAAAATATGGGACAAAAGTAAATTTGCAAAGAACTGGATGTCCCCCCAAAATTGATGAAAAAACAAGATGAAAACTGGTCAGGGAGGCTGCCAAGAGACCTACAGCAACACTAAAGAGCTGCAGGAATTTCTGGCAAGTACTGGTTGTGTACTACGTGACAACAATATCCTGTATTCTCCATATGTCTGGACTATGAGGTAGGGTTGCAAGACAGAAGCCTTTTCTTATACAGAAAAACATCCAGGCCCGGCTAAAATTTGCAAAACAATACATCAAGTCTTCCAAAAGCGTGTGGGAAAATGTGTTATTGTCTGATGAGACCAAGGTTGAACTTTTTGGCCACAATTCCAAAAGGTACATTTGGCACAAAAAAACACTTCATATCACCAAAAGAACACCATCCCCATGGTGATGCATGGTGGTAACACTATCATGCTTTCGGGTTCCTTTTCTTCAGCTGGAACTGGGTCTTTATTCAAGCTGGAGGGAATTATGAACAGTTCCAAATACCAGTCACTTTTGGCCCAAATCTTCAGGCGTATGCTAAAAATCTTGAAGATAAAGAGGACTTTCACCTTTCAACATGACAATGACCCCAAGCATACATCCAAATCAACAAAAGAATGGCTTCACCAGAAGAAAATTTAAGTTTTGGAATGGCCCAGCCAGAGCCCAGACCTAAATCCAATAGAAAATCTGTGGGGTGACCTGAAGAGGGCTGTGCGCAAGAGATGCCCTCACAATCTGACAGATTTAGAGCACTTTTGCAAGGAAGAGTGGGCAAATATTGCCAAGTCAAGATGTGCCATGCTGATAGACTCCTACCCAAGAAGACTGAATACTGTCATTAAATCAAAAGGTGCTTCAACAAAGTATTAGTTTAAGGGTGTACACACTTATGCAACCAGCTGATTGTACATTTTTTATTTTTTATATTTTTTCCCCTAACAGATTTGTTTGTTTTTCAATTGAATTGTACGGGTTCTAAGTCACATTAAAGGGAGGTGGGTGGGTTTGAAATGATTTATTGTGGTCTCATTTTTTATATCACAAAAACCTGGCATTTTAACAGGGGTGTGCACACTTTTTATATCCACTGTAGGTGTCAGATCGGAGTGAATTTCCAATTTTCTTACTACCTCAGACACATGTTGGATGAAAGCCACACTACTATCTACATTAGACCCCAAATCCCTGATTACTGTTTCTACTTTTTTGGGTGTTTTAATCAATAATGCAGTTTCCCTTGGTGACTGACTTCCCAGAAGGTATTATGCATTTCTTGGCACTGAGTTTTAAGCCATAGCATTGACACTATTCATTTGTTTGATGTAAGTATCTACGGGGGAATTCTATAATTGTTCTGAGCCATCCATGAAATCCATCTGCAAACTTGGTAAGCCTGTGGCAATTGACATTGGCCTTGACTTCTAAAAAATAGATGCCAAAAAGGAGCGGACTCAACATAGAGCCCTGGGGGATTCCATTGGTAACTGGTGTCTTTGCAAAGGTAGTCTCTCCAATCCTAACTTCCTGGGTCCTGTCTGTGAGCCAGCTGGCTATCCAGTGAAATACTTGGGAGTTTGTGCCTAATTTCTTGAGTTTGTTTACAATGTCTGAGTATTGTATCAAATGCCTAGTTAGGTCACGGTAGGCAGTATGCACTGTTTTGCCCTCATCTGTCGTCTTGATGACCTTCTCAAAAAAGTGCACCAATTTCAGAAGGCATGACCTACCTTTGGCAAAACCTGACTGGCATGGGTCCAGTGTCTGGAGGTTTCCTATGTCACTGGTGATCATTTCTATGATTATTTCCATGGCTTTGCATATGTGACTAGACAAACTAATGGGTTTATAGTTCCCAGGATTCATGCACAGAGGGATGACTATGTGGCATGAAGCCTGTGTGGAACTGCCTGATAGATCATATTTTATGCTATTTAGGAGAGATCCAAAGATATTATGAGGGCCCATCAAAGATTTGTTCTTGATCTTAGAGAGAGAATCTGAGACCTGCTTCCTACTGATAACTGGAGGGGTTATGTTACATGACATTTCCTGGGGATCAGCTAGATGGTGAGAGGGGATAATGTTGTAGCTAAATATGTTAGCCAGAAGATTTGCTATAGTTCCCAGTTCTGTGAGTGTGACTCTATTCACCAGCAGTTTGGCACACTATTGTGTGTTGCCTTTGAGGTTTATGACAAAGCTGAAGAAGCCCTTATGGTTGTCCTTGGCATGGGATGCTATTTTACCTCAAAATGTGTTTTGTCAGACTTAATTATCCTCTTAGTTATCTATTCAGTTTGATGGGAGAGTTTTTATCTTTTTTTTTGGTGTTATGCTTCCTCATTTTAGCTATGCATTTTTTTCTCTTGTTGTACAACCTGCTTAACTTTGGATTCCCCCACTGCAGTTTTTTTTTTTGAGTTAGTTCTGAGTTTACTTCTGCTAGTTACATTAGCCTTTATACAATCACTGACATGAATAATTATGCATAGACTGCTATGTTATCTAGGTATGGAGAGGCTTGATGTTTTGACAGGTTAAAACTTAGTAAAAGATAGCTTGCCTTGGAGTAGTTTCTAACTGTTATAGGGTATGCTGGGGGGGGGGGGGTTACAGAATGAATTCTTATTTCAAAGGGGACTGCCTTGTTGTCTGACCTTAGAAGACAGGACACAATGCAAGCGTGATGCAGTCTTCTTCCATATTTTGAGTACCGGGTCTTAGTATGTTTGTACCTCTAGAAGGCATATGCACTAACTGTTCAAGCATGTTAGTGTTTACAAAGTCTAGGCATGCCAGTGCCTGCAAAGCTGGGGTTGTGCAGGATTCCCAGTTTATACAGGGATAATTAAAGTCCCGCATGAGTATGGTATTTGGTTTGATGGTGACTGCCTCCAATAGATCTGGATGAGGGGGAACTCCAGTGCATTACCATGTTTAACCAAACCCTATAGAATTTGTAAGTGCAACCATAACAATGCCTTCTCATGGGCAATTTCCAAGGATGAAGTGGGCAGTCCCTGTCAATTTCTATTTTTCTAGAAATTTATAAAGAATGCACTTTGAGAATCTTGTGTAGCCTTGTAACAGGAAACAGAATGAGTCATACTCATCAAAACACTGTACCTGCTGAATGTGTGGGTAATATTACTTAAAAAGCATTTTTTTGCAGGTGGACAGGCTCTGCACCTGCCTCATTCCCTTATTTATATAACCCCATGGTCACACAGCCACGGGGGAAAGAAGTGCACTCTTCAAGGATGACAAATGGCTCACACAACAGCAGTCTTACAGATAAATATAAGAATTTTCTGGTACTTACAGGTCCAGAGAGCTTAGATTAGGGAGTTTGTTTTCATGGCGTTTCCATTTGTTGAATGGCAGATCACTCAAACAGAAATATATATATACAAGTTTGTAGTTATACTGTCAAGTTTATGACCTACTATACTTCAAGAAGTTCATTTGCCATGAATTCAGGTTGGTAGTTTTCTACTTCCTATGTAGTTATCATGATTATTTTTAAAATAGAAGAGCCACATCAGAATCCACTAAGGTGAATTTTATTTAGCACTTTCGTTTTTCAGTGAAAACTTCTTCAGAATAAAAACACATCAAACCACTGACCCTATTTATATCCCTCCACTTAATTAACGTAATTACAAGATTCTTAACAACAATAATTATCTAAAAGGTACATGCCCCTTAGAAATACAAACAACTATCATATAATCAAATCTTTCACTGTATGTACATGAATATAAATATAAATTTACACAATAATTATACATAATAAACCAATATCACTCAACATACATCAAATAAAATATTGAATTACATAAAACCTTCAGCTTTGAGCCTAACAATGGAACTAATGGAAATAGTACTACTTAAACCTGGTCGTTTGGTGGCATTAGATCTAATTTGCCATCTTAATTCTCTTAATTCTAGAAAATCATTGAGCGGACCACCTCTGTCCCCCAATGTTACTTGCACTAAAATCACAAACTTAAAACTATGTCCCTCATCTTTATGAACATGTACTGCCAAAGCGTTTTTCATATCTTGTCTGTTTATGTCATAAAAATGTTGATAAACCCTACTCCTAAGGGCATTGATAGTCTTCCCTATGTAAAAACCTGGGCACTTTGTGCACTGGGCAAGGTAGATTACTGCCTTACTACTACAGGAAAATTTCTTTCTGAGGACATAGTTACCATAATTTGGTATTACTATCTCAGTGCCCTCAATGATGTATTTACGTTGTAGGCAAAAGCCACATTTCATCATACCACCCATTTCACTATTAGTTTTGTGTGTTCTCTCTAGCGTGTTTTTGAAAGTAATATCTTTTTTTATATACAAGCTTAGGGAATGTCCCCACTAGTTCCAAATAGTCTTTACTAGTGCTGAACAAATTTCAATTATGTTGTATAATTTCACTAATACCTGAAAATTGCTTATTATAACTAAAGATAGCTGATTTCTTAAAAACAAACATTGTTCTAGCATTTTGGGAACTTGAATTTGTCTTTAGGAGCAGGGTTTATCAACATTGTTATGACATAAACAGGCAAGATATGAAAAACGCTTTGGCAGTACATGTTCATAAAAATGAGGGACATAGTTTTATGTTTGTGATTTTAGAGCAAGTAACATTGGGGGACAGAGGTGGTCCGCTCAATGATCTTCTGGAATTAAGAGAATTAAGATGGTAAATTAGATCTAATGCCACTGAACAATCAGGTTTAAATAGTACTATTTCCATAAATTCCATTCTTAGGCTCAAAGCTGAAGGTTTTATGTAATTCAATATTTTATTTAATGTATGTTGAGTGATATTGGTTTATTATGTATAATTATTGTGTAAATTTATATTTATATTTATGTACATACAGTGAAAGATTTGACTATATGATAGTTGTTTGTATTTCTAAGGAGCATGTACCTTTTAGATAATTATTGTTGTTAAGAATTTTAATTAAGTGGAGGGATATAAATAGGGTCAGTGGTTTGATGTGTTTTTATTCTGAAGAAGTTTTCACTGAAAAACGAAAGCGCTAAATAAAATTCACCTTAGTGGATTCTGGTGTGGCTCTTCTATTTTATCTTTATTGGTTTGGAGTTCTTTTCGTGTTTTGTATAATTATTTTTAAAGAAGGCTGAGGACACATGGTATAATTATTTTTAAAGAAGGCTGAGGACACACTGGTTCTGAATAAATAAAGTTTAATTCATAAATTCTTTAACCAGTGAAGATACTATGTAGTGAAAATGTCATTTTTTCCCCGTTTCCTGTTTATTTTTAGTATGAAGTCTCTGATTCTGTGTTATATCTGTCAGGAGTTTATATTTCAGGCACAGACATTCATGCAGACCTTTAGTAGACATTGCCATATAGACCAGACAGAGGGAACCTTTAAATAACCTCTAAGAAATGCAATATGTAGAAAACACTGGAATCCTTCTAAAAGTTCACTTTCTGGAGAGTTTTATTTATTTCCTTTTGTACATTTTCAGTTGTATGAGATGGTTTGTTTGAAGGCTGCAGAATGCAGAACTGTGTTCATTAATGGGTTAGGATCATTGATGTATAAAATAGTGAAATGATCTCCCTGGGGCGGCTAGACATGCACTTTTCAATTAGGCTAACTTCATAATATGCTTGAATGACTTTGATGGATACATAAAGGTGAAAAAGACTTTGATGGATACATAAAGGTGAGAGTTTAATCTTGTCTTCCATTACACTTAGATTTTTAACTATAGTATCATGATGTGGCCATTTGTTTCATATTAATAGCTTATGCCCTCTTTGCAAAGTCTTCTGGTGCAACATTCATTGACGCTAATGGTGAGATTATTGTTAGTAGAGCAGGCATGTATTTTTGTATACCACCAAAGAAAATATAAGCATCTTTTACTGAAGTATTTATGTAATCCAAATTTGCAGTTAGTAACACAATTTGTTATCTAGATCCCATTTCCTACATTCTAATTGAAAGGAATAGTCCAGATAGAACTTTTAGCAATATACAATCTAGAGAGTCACCTTTGGTAGCCTACAGCAGCATGGACAGAACCTTCCCTATCCCTGTCTTGTGCCTTTTTGCTTAACTGAACTCCATATAGTCAGATATTTAAATCCTATGATTGTCAATTATTCCTTTTTGGAAATACTGTTGAATGCATTAACAAGGTCATGATAAAAGACATGACCTAGCAGTCCTTTACAAAGTGCAGTTGCCACCTTTTAAAGAATAATTTGAGAATCAAAAAGACAGATTTCCCTTAAAACCCCATATTGTGTCATATTTAGTAAAAAATAGAACCCATGTGTCTTTCCACACAGCAGCAATGGCACTTCAGTAATGCTGCTGGTTAATCTGAGCTTCCAAGATGGCTGCACACTGATCAAAAGTATAGCTTCCGCTCTCTTAGTGTGAAAACAGAAACTGAAAAAAGGAGTGCCATTGAAAATGTTTTTTTTTTTTTTTTTTTTTTTTTTTTTTTTGGTCGAATTCAGTTACTGGCTAGCAAATACACTACCTGGATGCCAGCAACCTGAAAAAAATCTACCAGAAAAATGTGAAGAGAAAACACTGTCTAGGAAGGATTCTGCAGCTGTTCAGTAAAACTAGTTCAAGCTTCAGCTTTAGTTCAAGAGATATCTTCCTGTACCTTACAGGAAAACATTAATCAAATGTACTCAGAGGTGATTAAAATAAATGAAACATTGAAGGAATATATCAATTCAAACAACAAGAGGCTTGAAAAAAAATAGAAGAAGCTTTAACTATCCATTCAGATAAACTGTAAATCTGAGAACAACTTAGGCTAACATGAAGGAAAAGCTGGCTGAATATGAAGTTTCTCAAGAAGAACTGTTTAAAAAATTGTAGAGTTAGAAGACAGAGCATAGCAAGAAAACCTAAGATTTTCTGCCATACCAGAGAAACTGGAAAGAACAGACTGTATACATTTTATGAAAGTACAAATAGGCAACTGGACTAGTGTTTCATGGCAGGATTTGTTAATTGAAAAGGCACATTGAGTATATGCTCCAAACCTGGCTTTGAGAAAGCAGCTGAGACCTATATTAGTAAAGATGCAATTATACCAACAGAAAGAGTTGATCCTGACAAAATTGTGGCAGAAGGCAAATTTTTAAAAATTAGAGACAGTAGAATGTTTGTAAAAAAATGTTATTTACTGTACACCAGGCAGAAGAGAAGCAAATCTATTCCAACAATTGGGTATTCAAGAGTCAGGTATGAGATTCAAGCTGTTTTATAGAGCTGTCTTCTAAGAGCTTTTTTCTGGAAGATCAAAGTCAATTTTTGACATGGAACAGGCTCAGGAGGAAATAAAAAAGTTTATCCAACAAAAAGTGAGTCATCAGATTGAAGGAGACTCTGCTTCTCATTCTGATGGTAAGGTTCATATAGATACTTTCAGCTTCAAGGAGTGCAACTGAGTATTTGAGATCAGCAGGTTAAATGCAACAAATAGTAAAAACAATAAAAAATGGATCTCAACACCAGAAATAAAAAAAAACTCACTTATTTTAATCCAAATACAAATGGCAGAGCTTTTGGGAATAATTCCTTCTTCAATGTATATAAAACACAGTTCAAATGAAGATTTTTTAAATGCAGCACATGATCCCATCTCTCAATAAGGGCTCAGCTTGTTATACAGAGAACCTAAAGTTTAAAGAGAAAGCACACATATAAAAAGTACATTCAAAGACAACGTAAAAAGTACAACAGATACAAACAGTCAATAGCAACATTCACTTTGGTTTCATTTGCTTTTATTTTAATATAGGTTTTAAACTATCTGAAGCATTTAATCCAGGTGCACGGTCAGCCTGCAGTTTTGAAATCCACCTGTATTCAGCTAGTTCAGTGACATTTAGGACATCACCACCTCTTTTGTTAAAAATATCCTTTGTATAACTATAAATTTAAACACATGGTCTGCACCATTGTCATGAATATGCCTAATTTCTGAAATATGTTCAGAAATACTTTCCTTAAATTTTCTATTAGATTTACCTGTATATAAACTAGTGTTATGTCATGCACACAGCTAAATAAACCAGATTGCCTGTGTTACAAGTTGCAAAACAATCAAATTCATAAATATGCTTTTCTCTTGGATGCCCAAAAGTAACAGAAGGATCAATGTGTTTACAAAAAACACAATTATAGCATGGGGCAGTACCTCTTCTTTTAATTCTAGTAGATTGGTCCTACTTGTCATGCATTTCCTTATGGCATATTTTCTGTTTCAGGTTAGGAGATTTCTTAAAAGTAAACATGGGAGATGCACCTATTATATTACCCATTTCTGGAATAACAGTATGTTGCAATTTCTTCGTATAATGTCAGTAACACCACTAGTATTACACTATTTCATGATGTCTCTAAACTTAAAAGGGTGTTGCTATGGGCATACCAATAGCAAATAGTTATGTTAACATTGCCCTATTTGAACGGGAGAATATGCATTAATTTAGTTCAACAAATAACTATACTGATAAAATTCTATTTTATAAATGCTTTGTTGATGATATTTCTTTGGTTTGGAAGGGTGATGAAGTTGAACTACAAGAATACGTTCTATTCTTGGAAACTACTACAAATTTTCTGACATGTAAGTTGAAATATTCTAGAACACAGATTTGTTTTTTGGATATAGCACTTAAATACTGATGGGCTGATATCAATGAATATCTATAGGAAGGAAATTCAAGCTAGCAGATTTCTCCATAATTTTAGTATGCGAACTGGTCATGTTTTTAAAGTGATAGTTAAAAGCCAATATATGAATGAGTAGACTGACTGCAGATGCAACATTGTGTAACAAGCTGTTGGCTATGTTAAGACAAGAATTTCAGATGAGAGGCTATGATGAAGGTCTTTTGAATAAAGCATCTAACTATGTAACTAGTGAAAGAGATGGTAGAGCCAAACCATATTATTTGTCAGAACTTCCACAGACTAACCAAAATCATAATAACAACACTAAGTTCAGGTACATCATGAAATATAATGTTAATACTAGTGGTATTACTGATATTATTCTTCGAAACTAGAACATACTAACTGCTATGCCAGAATTGTTATAATAATAGGTGCATCTCCCAGTTTTACTTTTAAGAAATGTCCTAACCTGAAACAAAAAATATGCTATAAGGAAATGCATGAAAAGAAGGACCAATCTACTAGAATTAGAAGAAAAGGTACTGTTCCATGCTATAATTGTGTTTTTTTTGTAAACACATTGATCCTTCTGTAACTTTTGAACATTCGCAAAAAAAGCATATTTATGAATTTGATTGCTTTGCTACTTGTAACACAGAATCTGGTTTATATAGCTGTGTGCATGACATGCACTAGTTTCTATATAGGTAAATCCAATCGAAAATATAAGACAAGAATAACTGAATATCTTTCAGAAATTAGAAAGAATATACTTACTAATTCCTTGGTTAAGCATATTCATGACAATGATATGGAGCATGCAATGAAATTGAGAGTAATGCAAAGAATATTTTTTAACATAAGACATTGTGATGTTCTAAATGCTACTGAACTAGATGAATACAAGTGGATTTCAAAACTGCAGGCTGACCGTGCACCTTGAGTAATGCTTCAGTTAGTTTAAAACCTGTATTAAAACAAAAGCAAATGAAACTGAAGTGAATGTTGCTATTGCCTGCCTGTATCTGTTGTGCCTTTTAAGTTGACTGTATTTTTTATTTGTGTTGTTGTGTCTTTAAACTATAGGTTCTCTGTATAACAAGCTGAGCTCTTACTGGGCAATGGGATCATGTGCTGTATTTACAAACTCTGTATGTGAACTGTGTTTTATATGCATTGAAGAAGGGATTATTCCCAAAAGCTCTGCTATTTGTATTTGTATTAAAATAAGTTTTTTTTTTCTGGTGTTGAGATTTAGTTTTTATTGTTTTTCTATTCACAGAGAGACTTTGTCAGTGAAACCTTTTTCCAATGTTCCAAAGGAAAATGATTGAGAGACAGAAAAAAAATCACAAGTTCATTAGAAGAATCAACAGCACCTTGGTCTTGAACCAGATGCTGGTATTAGGAGATGGGGATGAACAGGAAGACCATCAACTCTGAAATTAGTGAATAAGTGGAAGACCATAAAGCATATTAGCACATTTGTGAAATAAGGTTTTGCAAGAAAAAGTGGCTGAAAAACACTGGACTTTTGTTGCCTTTGAGAAATTTATGATTAGGCTGTAAAGCATATATCCCACTTTACATTGTTAATGTTTAGAAGGACACTAAAAGGGGGAAGCTAACTGTAAGTAAAACAATTTTTGTTCTTATTAGTATTTGTATAAAACATTTCATGATATAAACTTCATGTTATATGCTGTAAAACAATTTTGTGTAATGTGTAGTCAGGGGTATTTTAAATGAAGAGGGGAGTCTTTTCAGTGACTGTTGTATGTGTTAAATATATTAAAGTAAACAAGTACTTTTCAGTTGTAACAAATATAGGTTTTACAGTATAACAAGAGAAGAATGGCCAGACAAAAGCAAGTTTAATATTCATATGCTGTAATCTAGGTCTGCTGGTATGGGATTGGGGTTTAAAAGTGCACTGATTATATTTTATGTGGAATTAGGATATTTTATGTTTTTATTGTACAAGGGTGAGTGTCTAGATTACTACTGTTAAGCTGTAAACAAGGTGTTTTTGTAAGCATGTAGGCTTTAAAATAAGAGAAAATACTGAAAACCATGAAAAATTATAAGCTTCTTACAAATGCAAATATATTAGCTTGTTTGTTTTCCACTGGCAAATATTCAGTGGAGTTGAGATGTCTGCAGCTGAGGGTAGCTAAGCATTCTTTTCTGATTGAAATTTACAAAGACTTATTGCTAAGTACATTTCTATGGAGACAAGCTATCCACAGGTGAAAGCAGTTAATTTTGAGAATTCTGTGTATTCTTTGCTGAAGGAAATGCAAAATTTAAAGGTACAATGGCAAACCACTCAGTGAAAAACATTAAGTTTGAAATTATGGGAAGTGAATAAGAGGTAACACTCTCCCTATCAGCCTTAATACTTTAATGCAGTTAGAGAACAGTGTACAATTTAGTTTTACTTAAAGAGAGCCAGTACACATTTCCTTAGGGCTAAACGTTAATATTTTCTGAAAGCATAAAAGCTGTTTTTTTAATATCAGGGAGGAAAAGAGAGATACGAAAAAAATAAAGAGCAATCAGTATAAGTGGGAGCACAGGCTGTAGCATGAACTTTAGCATGAGTGACCTAAATTTTAGGTTAGATAATGCCTGTAGGTGCAGCTGTAAGTTTGCGGCAATTGTTCCCTTCTGCAGGATTAAATAAACGTCATGTTTTGAAAATGTACATAGTTTTGTATGTTTTCTTCAAGTAAATGGGGGATGCAGTCTTTTGTAATTAGTTTTTCATTTCAGGGTTTTCATTAAAACACAAAGTCTTGAAAAATGTGGCATACGTTCAAATGGAGTTTAGAAGAAAACTCTTACAAAACATCAGCCTGCCAAACATTATTGTATCCATGTAATACAAAAGCTGTAAATATGCATTAAAAAAACTGTGATGTACAGTAGGTTCATAGGTGTGTACTAGGCTAATGGCCCTGGGGCCTTTACAAGCCTAGCCATAAGATTACCTTGGCATAGTGCCACCCAATCTTAGTTCCCAGTGCCTCTGTCAAGTAGAGCCACTGGAGTTATCCCAGGGGTGAATTTTCTGTTTCCATCCACTCATCAAGATTGTCTTAAAGAGGGTCAGCAAGGTGCTCTGCTTGACATGTATGGGAAGTCTGTTCCATAGCATGGGCAGTCTCTGGGTTATGAACCTGTCCCTCCAGAATGTTCTGTTAATTGTGGTAATGATGTTGAGGTCTCTGGAGCATGTGGTGTGGAGGATTGGGATTTCTTTAGATATAGCATTTGTAACAGAGCTGGGTCAGACATGGCTTTGTAAGTCAAGCAGAGATCACCTCTAAGTATGCAATATGATACAGAGAATAGTTGGAGTTTTTTGAGTCTGTCCATATAGGACAAGTGCTAAAAGCCTAGGATCCTCTTTGTGAGATACTTTTGCGGCCTCTCCATATGTTACAGGTGTCTAGTGAGGTACATGCCAAATGGGGCATTATACTTGATGATTGGCCTAATGAGGGAAGAGTAAAGGGAAACAATGACCTCTTTCTTCCTGGATGCAAAACTCTTAGTAATAAGATCAAAAACTCCAACATCCACACATAGTGACACTAAACCCACTTATGCAGAGGCCCTTAGCATTAACCTTCCCAAGCAACAAAGACCTCCGAAGCTGAAACGCAAACAAACACCATTCACAATCAAAGTGTCAGATAGCTCACAACACCACTGTGCCACCCAACAACAGCCCTTAAGGCAAGACAACATACCCAACACTTTAGCCATAGGTGACTCTATAGTCAGGCACACTGATGTCCCACTCACCAGGCTGAACAAGGAGAAAATTACAGTCAGCTGCCTATTGGGTGCCAGGATCCTCCACATCATGCATGTACTCAAGTCACTCCACAACAAGTACAAATATGACTCTGTCATTGTCCATGTTGGAGTGAATGACTTGAGATGTACCTCCCTGGACTACATGAAAAAAGACATGGAAGAGCTCTCAGATCATGTGGCCCAAGCAGGTATGACCCTAGCCCTGAGTAGCATCCTGCCTTCACCCAGAATGATACCACAGTATAAGGACAAAATGATTGACTTCAACACTTGGCTAAGTTTCTGGTGTCATTCAAAGGGGATCCAGTATCTGTCTGCCTGGGACGACATGATCGACAAACCACGATGCTTTGCCAGAGATAGTTTCAGGTTACTCGCTAAGGCTCTTGCCACCACTATAGTGCTTTTTTTAGGCAAGGCTCAAAGGACAAAACCACCACCATAACAGATATAACCATGCAAAATCTGAAGGTAATGCTGCTCAATGCTAGAAGCTCTATAGTCAGGCACACTGATGTCCCACTCACCAGGCTGAACAAGGAGAAAATTACAGTCAGCTGCCTATTGGGTGCCAGGATCCTCCACATCATGCATGCACTCAAGTCACTCCACAACAAATACAGATATGACTCTGTCATTGTCCATGTTGGAGTGAATGACTTGAGACGTACCTCCCTGGACTACATGAAAAAAGACATGGAAGAGCTCTCAGATCATGTGGCCCAGGCAGGTATAACCCTAGCCCTGAGTAGCATCCTGCCTTCACCCAGAATGATACCACAGTATAAGGACAAAATGATTGACTTCAACAATTGGCTACGTTTCTGGTGTCATTCAAAGGGGATTCAGTATCTGTCTACCTGGGATGACATGATCAACAAACCAAGATGCTTTGTCAGACATAGTCTGCACCTGTCACCCCTGGGATTCAGGTTACTCGCTAATGCTCTTGCCACCCCTATAGTGCCTTTTTTTGGTAAGGCACAAAGGACAAAACCACCACCATAACAGATATAAGCATGCAAAATCTGAAGGTAATGCTGCTCAATGCTAGAAGTCTAAACCTCAAAATGCACTCTCTTGAGACACTCCTAAAAATGGAGAACATTGATATCTGTGCAGAAACTGATGGAGCACCCCTGCAATACAAGGCTACAACTTTTACCACACTTTTCGGCCACCAAACCAGGACCAAAACACTAAAGGCAGAGGAGTGTCCATATTCACCAAGGTTATTCACACCTCCAGACTGGTTGCCAAACACAATCCATCTGAAATTCTACAGGTGCAACTAACACTAGGTAAGACTGCAATCCAAACTGTAGCTTGCTACAGATCCCCCACCATGCCCCAAGATTCTCACTACACATTTTAAACATACTGGAAAATATTAAGATACAACCAAACACCCTAATACTGGGTGATTTCAACTACCCTGCCATTAATTGGGAAAACTACTTGGGTACCAACACCTTTGCCCAACAGTTCTTAGAATTCATAAATTCCAACACCTTGGATCAACTAATCCATAGTCCCACCAGGGGCTCAAATATCCTAGACCTGGTCATTACCAACATGGGAGATTGATGCTCCACACCAGTGGTCACCCTCTCATTGGTCAAGTCTGACCATAAGCTAATCACCCCATATGTCCACATCACACCCCCACCACCCAGTAGGGAAACCTCCATAAAAAACTTCTCAAGCTAACTTCATGCGACTTAAGTCAGAAGTGAGAAACTTCATGACACCCATGCAGATGGGGACTGAAAGTTCGACTGCTGAATCCTACACTAAGGTACTGTACGAGCACATCCACTCGTGTATGAATTGTGACATTCCAAATAGGACCAAGATGCTCTCCTCCAATAAAAGGAAGCCAATCTGGTGGTCCCCTGCCATAAACAAACTATACAACAGAAGGAAGAAACTGTTGCAGAAAAGACAAAAATCCCAGGATGCAAAATACTCTCTTACCAGCCTCAGTAAGAAGTTGAGATCCCTCATAAAATCCTCCAAAGCTAGTTATGAAAATAAAATTGACAAAGATTCCAAGGACAACCACAAGGCATTCTATAGTTATGTCAAGAATCTAAATGGCAATGCTCAGATCTGCTCTGAGCTACAACAGAATGGCAGTAAATATACTGATCCCAAGGATATTGCCAATATCCTGGCAGATTGATTCAGTGCCAACTTCAACCCCCTCTCACTCCTAAAGGGCCCATCTCAATAACAAAGGATTGCCAAATTCTGGTAATCACGGCCACACAGGTAAAAAATGCACTCTCCAAAGCTAAGAATTCAGCATCCGTGGGACCAGATGACATCCTGGGGTGTGTACTACATGAACTACAAAATGAACTGGCACCTCACCTAAGTGTCATGTTTAATCATAGCCTCACCTCCGGCCTTGTGCCCAGTGAGTGGCACACAGCTACAGTTATCCAACTCCACAAGGGGGATTCACCTTGGATCCCGGGAACTATCATGCCATAGGTCTAATGAGCCTGATCTGCAAAGCCATGGAATGCATTATCATGGAACTTATAAACAAAGACTTTGGCAACCTTCAAACTCTACACTCCACCCAGTTTGGTTTCGTAAAGGGCCGATCTTGTCTCCTCAACCTGACTGACTTCTTTGAATCAGTCTCCAGAGCCATGGAGCTGAGGAGCCGAGGGCAAGGCAGTCCACACAGCCTATCTGGACCTCGCCAAGGCCTTCAACACCATCCCCCACTCTGGAATCATAGATAAACTTACTAAGCTGGGCATTAGTCCCTACGTTACTCAATGGGTTGCCAACCGGCTTACTGACAGAACCCACACTGTAAAAGTAGCTGACTCAAAATCCAGCTCCAGACAAGTGACAAGTGGATTACCTCAGGGTTCAGTTCTGGGACCACTCTTGTTTGGCATCTTCTTCTCTGAAGTACAGGCCAACACTAAGGGACTCTGGCTAACAAAGTTCGCAAATGACTGCAAACTGGGATCCATTATTGAATCCCCAAATGATGCAAATATTCCACAAAAGGGCCTTACAGAAACAGATGCTTGGTGCCAGAGCCATGGGCTCAAGCTCAATGCCAAGAAATCTATAGTTATCCCCTTTGGGAAAAAACATGTACCCATGAATTACCACATAAGTGGCAGTACACTAAACATTGAAAGTGTGATAAGAGACTTAGGGACACAGGTAGACAGTGGTCTTACCTTCGATAACCACATCAGCACAGCAGTCAGGAAATAATTCTATGTGACACACCTCATCACTAAGGGCTTTTCATCCAGAAAAAAGGAGGTCATTATCCCACTGAACTCATCCCTCATTAGACCCATTATAGAGTACAATGTCCCATTTGGTATGTACCTCACAAGACATCTGCAATAACTGGAAAGGCCACAGAATTACCTCCCTAAAAGAATCACAAGCCTAAAGCAGATGTCCTATGCTGACCATCTAAAAAAACTCTAGCTATACTTTGTCGCATATCGCCTACTCAGAGGGGATCTCTGCTTAACATACAAGGCCATGTCAAACCCAGAGCTGTTGGACATGCTACATTTAAAGAAATCCCAATCCCTCAGAGCCACATGCTCCAGGGATCTAAACTTGGTCATCACAATGAACAAAAGATGCTGGAGGGATAGCTTCCTGACCCAGAGACCCCCCATACTCTGGAATAGATGTCAAGCTGAGCGCCTCTTTGACCCTCTTCAAAAGGAACCTTGATGATTGGATGGAAGATAGGAAATTCACCCCGGGGAACACGTCAGTCACTCTGCTAGACAGGGGACCAGGGAAGTAAATATTCTGGGAAGAAATAGCCAGGGAATTGTTATGGCTAGGCTTGTATAGACCCTAGGGCTGATAGCCTAGTACCAACCTATGAACCTATGTGCCACATAGAAGGACTTTCTGACCACAGTGGCAATGTGGTGATCAAAATAGAGGTTGTTGCCAACCTGTGTTCCCAGATCTCTTATAACTCCTTCTGTCTTCAATGGACTACCATCAATGTGGTTATTCATGGGAATCAGGTTTTTCCCAAAGGGGATGATGAAACATTTTTTGGCATGGAGCTTAAGGCCACGGTTCTGACACTAGTCGTTGGTCTCAGTGAGGCCATTCTGTAGGATGTCAACATCACTTGGGGAGTTAATAATACCTCCCAACTTGCAATTGTCTGCAAACTTTGTCAGCCAGAGTCTCTTCGTGTTGGCCTGGACTTCAGAGAAGTAGATACCAACCAGGAGAGGACCCAGGAATGAACCCTGTGAGATTCCACTCATGACTAGTTGGCAGTCTGACTTGGAGTCAGCTACTTTCACACTGTGGGTTCTGTCTGTGAGCCAGTTTCCAACCCACCTAATGATATAGGGGTTGATGCAAGCTTAGTGAGTTTTTCTATGATTACTGAGTGGGATATGGTATCAAACTGTTAACCAGATAAAGGTAGGTTGTATGAACCACCTTGCCTTCATCCACGGCTCTGGTGACTGACTCAAAGAAGTCAACCAAGTTGACTAGCCATGATCTACCCTTCACAAAACCAAACCGTTTGGGATCCAGAGTTTGGAGAGTCCCTATATCCTTGTTTATTAGGTCTATGATTATGCATTAAATAGCTTTGCATATCAGACTCATCAGGCTAATGGGGCGGTAGTTCCCAGGGTCTGTAGTCACTCCTCCTTTGTGGAGTGGGATGACTGTAGCAGTGTACCATTCGGTAGGGACAAAGCCTGAGGTGAGGCTGGGATTGAATAGGGCACATAGGTGAGGTGCCAGTTCACTCTGTAGTTCATGTAGAACACAACCAGGGGATATTGTCAGGCCTTGGAAAGAGCTTTTTTAATGTGTGCAGCAGTAATACTGGGTGCCTGGCAATCTACTGATATTGTGATTGGTCCTTTGGGGGAGAGAGGGGTAAATTTGCCACTGAATCTGCTGGCCAGTATACTGGCAATATCTGTTGGCTTTGTATAGGAGGTACCATTGTGCAGTAGCTCACAGCAAATCTGGGTATTGCTGTGGAGATTCTTTACGTAACTATAGAAGTCCTTGTGGTTGTCTTTACTATCTGCTGCAATTCTGTTTTCATAGCTAGCTTTAGAGGATTTGATAAGGGATCTCAACTTTTTGGTGAGGCTGATAAGGGAGTTTTTCCAGTCTTGGGACTTCACCTTATTCCACACCAGTTTCCTCTTTCTGTTGTATAGTTTGTTTATATATTTTTTTTGGAGGAGAGCATCTTGGTTCTATTGGGTATGGTGAGATCCATGCATTTGTGTACATGTTCGTACAGTGCATTGGTGTATGATTCTGCGGTAACGCAACTATTCTCCATTTGCATGGGTGCCATGAAGTTAGCCACCTCTGTTTTTAGGAGCCCAAAGTAAGCTTTTGAGAAGTTTTTCATGGTGGTTACCTTTGCGGGTGGGGTGGGAGGGATGTGGATTTCCAATGTGATTAGTTTGTGGTCAGATCTAACCAGGGAGGAGCTGACTATTGGTGCAGAGCAACAGTTGCCCATGTTAGTAATGACCAGGTCAAGGATGTTGCTACCTCTAATGGGGATAAGAACAAGCTGGTCCAGGGCATTAGAATTAATGAACTCCAGGAAACGTTGGGCAAGTGTATTAGTACAGGAGTAGTTTACCCAGTTAATGGATGGGTAGTTGAAGTCGCCTAGTAAGAGATTGTTAGGTTGGACCCTAATATTCTCTAGGGTGCTTAGGAATGTGGAGTGTGAGTCTTGGGACGTGGTTGGGGACCTATAGCAGGCTACGGCCTGAATAACTGTCTTACCCAATGTTAGCTGCACTTGAAGTATCTCTGATGCATTATGTTGGGCTACCAGTCTGGAGGTGTGCACATCCTTTTTGAATATGGAAACACCACCACCTTTGGAGCTTCGGTCCAAGTTCTGTGGCCGAAAGGTGTGGAATGAGTTATAGCCTGGTAGTGCAGGGGTGCTTTCTGCTGCCTTGAACCAGGTCTCTGTTACAGCACAAATGCCGATGTTCTCCATTTTAAGGAGTGCTTCAAGTGAGTGCATATTGAGATTTAGACTTCTAGACTTGAGCAGCATGACCCTTAGATTGCATTTGTTTGTAGCTGTTACGGTGGTAATTTGGTCTTTGGAACACTGCCTAAAATGGCACTATAGGGGTTGCAAGAGCCTTGGCCAGTATCCAAAAGCCCAGGGGTGACAGATGCAGGCCATCTCTGGCAAAGCATCGAGGTCTGTCAGTCATGTCATCCCAGGCAGACAGATACTGGATCCCTTTAGAATGACAAGAGAAACTTAGTCAATTGCTGAAATCAATCATTTTCTGCTTGTACTGTGGTATCATTCTGGGTGATGGCAGGATGCTGCTCAGGGCTAGGGTCATACCCGCTTGGGCTACATAATCTGAGAGCTCCTCCATGTCTCTTTACATGTAGTCCAGTGAGGTACGTCTCAGGTCATTCACACCCACATGTACAATGACAGAGTCATATTTGTACCTGTTTTTGAGGGACCTGAGTGTGTGCATTATGTGGTGGATCCTGGCACCTGACAGGCAGCTGACTATTACTTTTTCCTTATTCAACCTATTGAGTGGGACATCAGTGTGCCTCACTATTGCGTCACCTATGACTAGTGTGTTGGGCATGCTGTTTTGCCTTAGGGGCTTTGGTTGAGTTGAAAACTGTTTAGGAGAGTTATGTGTCTCGTGATTAGTGTTGTGTTGTGGTGGTCGAGTGCATTTCTACCTTGGAGGTCTCTGCTGCTTGGGTAGATTTTTGAGAGCCTTCGCAAAGGTGGGAGTGTGGTTTGTGTTTTTATGTGAAGGCAGTGCTGGTGCGTGTTCTGGAGGACTATGTGTTCCATGTGGTGTGGTACAAGTGTTGACCTTCTCCTCTTGACCAGCTATTCCGGTCTTGGCTGGAGAGTGTGTGGCTTCCACTTTGGATATATAAGTGCATCGCTCGCAAATCTAAGTGTTGGAAGGTAAGAGGAGAGGGTTGTTGGTGTACATGAGGCAGCTGCTACATTGCCTCAGAAAGCCCAAGTTCACTAGGTTAATAGGAGGAAGCACAGGGACTGACCTTTAGACATGTCTGGAGGGGTGAGCATTGATAAAAGTATTGGATCTGTTTCCTTATAGAACGTTTAGTGCTGGTAGCACTTTTGTGTGCTACAGTAATTGCTACAAGAAGTCTGATAAAGTGCTAGACTAATAAGCTAGTATAAGTGCAGGAGAGGAGAGAACTAGTAGATCTAAGGGAAAAATTGAAGAGCAGACTCTGGCACTGCTCAGAAGCTTACAAACAGTCCTGGATACAGCAAGTCTGTATCTGGACTAGGCTAGTTACAAGAAAGGTGGGAAACAGGCACAAGCGCGGGCTTTTAAACCAAAAAGTTGAGAGAGATGGAAAAACTATCCAAACGGCCAATCAACTAAAATTTCTGGGCCAGGAAGCACTCCTCTTGTAGTAGATAGGCTATCTAGTGCTTTCCACTCCCATTGATAAGCTAGAAGGCTTGCCTCCAACACAGAAAGGCTTGGGGGGGGCTCAGAATCTTACAAACAGTCTTGGACAAAGCAAATCTGTATCTGGACTACACTAGTTACAGGAAAGCGGGGAAACAAGTGCAAATGTGGTCTTTTAAATCAGGAAGTTGAGAGAGATGGAAAAACTACCCAAGTGGCCAATAACTACAATTTCTGGACCAGAAACTTGTGGGAAAAATAACTTTTTTATCCTGATGGCATGTGAATGGCCTCACAGGTGTAGATAAAAAAGTAAGAATACTGAATTATATTAAGAAATGCAGAGTGCAAATAGCAATGATTCAGTAGACACATTTGGAAAGAAAAAACGTGAATTTGACAAAGGGATGATTTCAGAATGGATATTCAGCAGAATATAGGGGAGAGAGAAAAACAGAGTAATTATACTAATTGCTAGAGGGGCTCCATTACTGATAGATGGGGAAAAGACAAAATTGGTAGATTTGTAGTAATAAGGGGTTATTGGCAAGGGAGGATGATTACAATGACATGTATTTATATTCCACCAAAAACTGCTGTCATGGAGTTCAAGAACATTTTGGGAGAAATAAGCAGCTTTCAGAAGGGAATATTATTTATAGGTGGGGACTGGAATTTGATTTGCAGTAGTGAGGATGTATTGGGGAGACCTAGAAGAGACAATATAACGAAAGGAGGTAGATTTCTGGAAAAATATATGAAAATATTTTGTATGGAAGATGCGATTTCAGTAGTAGAAACTCAAACAGAATTTACATATTATTCCTCAAGGTACAATGTTACTAGTTAATCCCTCCCTTTGCCTTTCCTGATGTCATGCAAGTCCATTACATACAGTAGGTTTATGTGAATGGTATATTCAAAGAGCATGTATTTAGGTGAAAGCATTTGTCTCACTCAAACTTTTAAGTGGGGTAAAGAACGGCACAAGTTTCACTGTACTTTTTTATGAAATTGCTGTGAACTTTGTCTTAATGCAACTCCAGCTGACACAATATACAGCTTTTATCACACTTATGCTGCTGCTTTTATCATAGTGGAGAGTAAAGAAAAACACCACCCTGAAAATGTCCTTTTCAGGTCACTAAGCGCCTTAATGAATCTCTACATCAACCCCCAGCTTCAACATCTTCTGGCACCTCTGGTTCATTAAAGGAAGAGTCAGACAGAAATATCACTGTTAGTGGCTTGGTGATATTAGGAATCATGAGTCAAATGCAATGTCAGTACATTTTTTTTGATAAATCAGTTCCAGCATTTAAAGATGCATAAAGATCCTGAAGGAAAGGGGGGCAAAATTTGGTGGACACTTTTGACATTCTTACTCATATAGTTTTACCTTATCCATATGCAAAATACTTTGGCACTAAAAGAACTCACTGGTTTTTAGATTTCAGAAGTCAATGTCAATAATTAAGTTCATGTCTAATGCAGATAAATAGTTGGACTTGAAAAGTAGCTTGGGATCATTCAATTATTTAATGAAAAGAAAAGATTGTAAGGTGGGGCATTTTTACCTTTTCTGAAGTACTCTTGTTTGGGTCTATATTAAATCAGCACAAACCCACTTCAACAAATGACATTTCATCGGAAATGCCATTCATTGAATTCCATTCTTGTGGGGATCTGTGCCCCCCCCCCACACTAATTATATATACCAACTCAGAGATCACACTACAGTAAGGAAAGGGCAAATTTTCTGAGCTTTACTGTAGTGCAATCTCAGTATGAACAGTCCGATGACTGGCATATTAGATGTAAGTGCATCGAAACTGCCATTCGCTGAATTAAATTTTTGATTATCTAATGGAGACCCCTCTTGTTTCATTAAAAATGATAGGCATAATGAAAATTCTAAAGTTCAGGGGTAGCAACTCTTACACTGCATACCCAAATAAAACTGAAATGACTAACAAATCAGAAAGTTGTATCTGTGAAAGTCTAGAAAGAAAAATTTAGCAACTACAAAAGAGATACAGTTTATTCAGAAAAGAGTTCTTAAATGCAAATGATACAGTCTAAGAATCTAGCCACTAGTGATAGCTGGCAAAATATGGCCATCCCCAAAGGAAAAGCAAATCAAAGATGTCCAGAATTTTATGGATTCAGTTATAGTACTGTTTTCTAACCACTTTTCATTTAATTTAATTTCATTTCCTGATATTACAACAGAAACAGAACCATATGTACCTATCCTGGCACCCTGTGCCAATGTCACAATAGCAGGATAGCACTCAAAAACAAACTAGTAAATGAAGACTGAGTGCTAAAAAACAGTAAAGCAGTCAGCAAAACTAAAAACAGAACCTTTATTCCTAAAGACTTTCATTCAAGACATTCATTAAGTTCTTTTGTCCATCACCGAGGACTTCATCAGTATGGCTTCTATCATCACATCACTTCCTTAAATATTCAAAACAATTTAAAAAACTACCATTATGTCACTTCCTTAAATATTCAAACCAATTAAGAAAACATAATTAGGATGTCAATAGAATTAAAAATGTGTTGCTACTAAGTAAAATGTAAAACCACACATGCCAAATGGAAAACATATATTTGTAGTGGAATGCATAAATAACTTTACTGAATGTATAGATATTGCTATTAAATACACAAACACATACACACACACACACACACACACACACACACACACACACACACACACACCTAAATAAAAACAACATAGCGAGTTAAAAACTTTAATAGGTGAGACAATCCAGAGTAAGAAAGAATAAAAATATCCAACAACATTACAAAATATGTTGCATTGAAATGTTAAAACAAAGATATTAAACATAACAGCTGTCCAGGAATGACTAATCAAAGGAATGTTCAGCAAAATAATAAACAGGAGTAATTATTCTATAGTCTAGCAGCTCTTATTCTAAGTACTGGCTAAAGACAAATATTGCCATTAAGCCCCATCATTACTGCAGCATTCAATCTAAGTTGCCAAATTAATTCATTGTATTTCAATAATGTTACAAATGAAAAAAAAAACTCTAGTGATGGCAACAATGTAACGGATACAAGAAAAATAAATATGTTGATAATAAAATGGAAAATAATTACATCAGACTAAGCACTTTCACCCTTAACAAACCAGGGTTCCTCAGAGTCTGAAAAAAATTTGTGATCTGTAGTTTATTAAATACCCACCTATCAGATTGAACTAGCCAGTAAAAATAGTAACAACAATGACACATTTTTATAATTTAAGACACGGGTTGTTTTGTTGTTTTATTTATGCTGTCATCTATAATGTCTTATTTTATTAATGTTTTTCAGTCAATGCTTTTTATGAATGTATTAATTGGGAAGATTTAATTGATTTAATTGATTTTATCACCAGGCAATTGTTGTTATTGTTTTTATTGGCAAGTTCAATTTGATAGGTGGGTATTTAATGAACTGCAGATCAAGAGTTTTTTTCAGACTCTGAGGAAAACTGTTTTTTAGGGGTGAAAGAGCTTAGTCTGATGTTATTATTGTCCATTTTTTAATTAACTGTTTTATTTTTTTTTTGTATCCATTAAATTGCTGTTATACCATCACTAGAGTTTTTTTTTCATTTGTTGGTTTAGTGTTCTTAATCACGAGTGTATATATTCTATTAAATTTACCCATTCACCTCCCATGGGATTTTTTTCTTATAATATCTATAAGTCCCTCCAAAATTGTAAAAGTGTTACATACTTTTGCATGTCTTGTCAAGTCATTATAAAGATTCTTCCTCATAATGTCATAATTATGTTCATAGAGCCTTTATCTGTGTCCTTTCAGTTTCCCCATATAAAAATATTATATCCTGAACACACACCCAGATACACCAATCCTGTTGTAGCACAATATACAACTTTAAATATGACCTTAAAATTGGACCTACTTTTTAAAATAATGAATTTATTGTCTAAAATATATGAACATTGGTTACAGGAACCACATTTTAATGCTAATTCCTAGTTTCCTGTTCCATTAGTTTGACCCTTAGGTCTTTTCAAGAACTTTTTAAAATTAGCCATGATCTTATTACAAAAAGAGGTTCATCTCCTAAAAATGTATCTATATCTTTGGTACCCTTTAACAACTTCCAGTTATCTTAATAATATTTTGATGTCCCTGGAACTACCACTGTATTCCACCACACATGCCCTCATGAAAAAACCATCACTGTTTGCTTCATGAAGTTTATCTTCCTTCTTCCCTAGGCAGCTATTACACAAATGTGTTTTATATTTAATGCCCTAAAGGTCCTTTACTTCATTAAGAGTACTATTCAACATAATCTCTGGGTGACCCCTCTCAGGAAACATCAATGTTAAAGTATTCATCTCTGTTTTTAAGTCTTTTCTTGTAGACGTCATCCTAGCTACCATAATGCTCTGACTTTTATCAAATTCCTCTTAAAAGAATAAGGGTAAAACCTACTAAAGTGCAAGTATGATTTGCAAAAAAGTGGGCTTCCGGCAAACTTTATATTTAAAACCAATTTCAGTAAGGTTGATATTCACATCCATATAATTTACCTTTTCCTTATGAAAGCTAAAAGTAAAAAAAAAAACAAAAAACAAAAAAAAAAAAAAACAAAACAATGGAAGTGTGCAAAATAAAAAAAAAAACAATAAAACCATTAATTTTATAATCTGGTCCATTCCATATAATAAATATATCATCCAAAAATCTAGATATATTTTAATATATTTATAAAATTCGGAGGTAACCTTGTTTTTCTCCCAAGCCAAAAGAAGCACATTGGCATATATGGGAGTGCAAGCTGTACCCACAGCAACATCTTTAACCTGCCTAAAAAATTCTCCTTCAAAATAAATAAAACTATTTTCTAAAATGGTAGCAAAATCCAATAAATACCTAATGTCCTCTCAAGATAGAAAATCATATTCAATCAGTGTGTCCAAAAAAAAGGAAGGCCATCTTCATAAGGACAGAATTGAATAAATGGACAATGTCATTTGTTAAAAATGCAATACCTTTTTCAGAAATTGCAGTCTTCCTAGGAAATCCCAGGAATCCTTTAATAAATAAGATTCCAGTAAGAACAAAGGTTTTAAAAGTTTGTCAATGTATATTGCTAGTGGTTGGGTCTTGGAACTGCAGGCCAAAACAGTGGGTCTTTATGGTGGGGCAAAAACATTGTTTTGTACCTTTGGAATTCTAAAAATAACAGGAATGTTTGGTTCATCTAATTTCAGAAAATTGTATAAATCTACACGTATCCTACTATCCAACAATAGCTCCTCTAAAAAAGGTCTATTTTTGATAGGCTATATTAACCTAATTTTTGATGCTGAATTATAAAATTTTGAATTACATAAAATATGGAGCATATTATTAGAAGAGTCAATAGAATCACAAATAATCATGCCCCCATCTTTATCTAGTTTCATAACTCTTACTGTTTGATTTATCACCAAGGCATTTAAAAGTGTGTATTCTTCCTTATTCAAATTATAATTCCATTTCCCTTTTATTTTCTTAGGTAAATTATAGATATTATTTGCACATGCTTTTTCAAATGCTACCACATTAGGATGTATTGGTGGATTAAATGTGCTTTTTCTTTTTAAATTCTCATACTGACCCCAGTGGTATTTAATCTCCAAAAACAGAGATAAATCAGTTTTCTAATATATAATTTTAACTTAAGTATAAAGTATCTGCCACATCAAACCATTTTGTGAAAAAATAATTTTAAACCTTTTTCAAACAAATGAAAACAACTGAAGTAATCTCAAGATGGCTGAATTAAAATATGATATCAATTCCAAGTGTTTACTTTCCCCTCACGGCACACAACTATTACATTATTCAAAAAATTCCTCCCCCCTTTTTTCCTTTGGTAGAAATTTTCCTTTTATTTCACATCTTCTCTTACTGTAAGTGATTTCTCTACATGGTTGTCGTACCTTCCTCATCTGGATCCTCTCCTACTTCTTAGTTGGCCAGTCTCTCTGACCTGTGGTAAGGGGGAAAATCCTGTACATCTTCAATATTGTAAGCTTCCTCTAAATTATTGGGAGTGCCTCTTCACTCATAAAAATCATTATCCTCAGACCCTCCATAGTTAACTTCCCCTGTGGTTTCATTAGCACCACCCACTCCTCCCCTTATGAATCATCACTTTTTTGTTTATTTAAAAAAAATTTCCATTTTTGTACTGGATAAAAAAATTACATTTATACTGATCTGTATCCCTATTTCATTTTTGGTTCCTTTTTACAATCTCATTATATTTCTTGTCAATTTTTGAAAACACTTTAAATATAACACTGTAATTGTTAAATAATAAATCCTTCTGAAAAAAGATTATTAGGATGTTCAACTTCAGTAAGTTTTCAATATACTTCTCATTCCAGTCAATAATTAATTCAATGCATTCCATTCCACTGAATAATTAATTCAATAAGTTCAAAGCCATATTGATCAAATAAATGCATAAATTCCAACTACATAGGGTCCTTGTAGTCCAGGCCATTCAGAAACTTAAAAAAAACTAAGCCCTTGTGGCAAAATCCTGCATGTTAAAAAAATCCCATAGGTATAAATTGTCCAATTATAAACCTCTAAATTTGTTCAATTTCTTTTCAAAGTCATAAATTAGTTCCTTGAGATTTTTAAAACTTGGCAATCTTAAGTCCTCATTACTTTGTCTCCCTCCATTATTATAGTATCTAGGTGAAAAAGTGCATTCTCTGTGAATCCACTTAGTAAAATTACAGAGATCATTAGAATGCTGGGAATTAAACCTGCTAATATTAACAGTACCTTTGTCCTTCATTATAGCACATTGAGAATGCTAGTACATCCATTATTATCCAAGTTAGCTGCATTGTATGTGCCTATCTGGTTAAATTACTTGTTAAATTGATCTCCAGGAACAATCCCTCTGAATACAGAAGCTTCTGAGAAATCTTCATTCCATATCCATAATTGTTTTAATATATTTAATTATAGCAGATTGGAGATTGTTGGATGTAACAATTAACAAGAAAATGGATGTGGGAGCTTCTTCAAACATTTATAGAAAACAAACATTTTCTAATTCATGTTTGCATTATAGTAGTTGTCATCCCTTCTCCCAGGATAAAGGTTTGGTGAAGGGGCAATTTGTAATAATGACTAGAATAATATCCAAGGAATCAAACTGTGAAATTGGATGTAAGAAACTGATCCGGATGTTTTTAGATAGGGGTTATCCAGAATATCTGGTATATATTATTAGGATGGAAGTTA
Organism: Protopterus annectens; assembly: GCF_019279795.1. Lineage (NCBI taxonomy): Eukaryota > Metazoa > Chordata > Ceratodontiformes > Protopteridae > Protopterus > Protopterus annectens. The sequence continues at coordinate 708,658,396 of NC_056734.1, forward strand.
CAAAAGGGAGACACAATAAATTTAAAACTTTACTAAGTAAAGAATATGAAAAAAAATTATACTTCTGTATACAATGATAAGGCTGAGAATGGATCATACAGTCTGCCATTAGTACTAAAAATTTCTCCCAAATTATTTAAGTATTAAAAATATTATTAAGAACAACTGAGTGATTTCTAAAATTGATCAAACCTTGAGTAATGCAGTAGCTAATCATCCCAGCTTGTTTTAAGAGAGAGAGAAATTTTAAGTACAAATAGAAAAATAACATGAAGACAGCAAATTCATTTAATTTAAATATCCCCATAGGAATGAATATATGTGGGAACTGTAACAATGTAGATATAAAAAGAGAATTAATTTAATTCAAATATCCCCCTAGGAGTAAATATATGTGGGAACTGTAACAATGTAGCTATATTTTTAGGAGATAGATTAATTATGAGGTTATTAATTTAGGAAGGGGTTGTAACTGTATATCTAAAGGTGTTGCTTATATTAGGATTTGTGAATCTTTTGCTGCTTTCTATATTGAAACAAAGAATGAGAAGGTCACACTGAAAAACAATCAGTAAAAACTAAATGAAAACTCCAGCCAAGCTAGAACTTCCAATGAGTAACCTCCCAAACCTCCTGTGACAGAGGTACATGGGATATATTCAAATGATGCTTTCTATATTGGGAAGATCAAAAGAATGTTAGCCAAACATATTTAAGAACGCTAATATGACATTAAGAAAAGTTGTGAAAATAATGCACTGTATAAACATTCATTATTATTATGACCAGATCATAACAACTTTCAGTTTACTGTTTTGGAGCATGTTCCTGAGAACCCACATGGTGGTCATTGGGAAACGATTGAATACAGGGAACTTTAATTGCACCATCAGTTAAAATGCTTGGGTGACACCAGTTTTAAATGATAGTATCTCAAAAAGTCAGCAAAACTGCAGTTAAAATATGTTAGTGGAACAGTTTTAAAGTATTTTATTATACTTTTATTTGGCCAATATACAACCCCCCCACACACACACACACATACACACATACATTACTTTTCAAGTTTCCTAGTGAAGGTTGATTTATTATATGCTGCTTATTGGAAAAAAATTAAAGGGTTGTTCAAAAAGAAAAAGCTTCCTCTTCCTGCTTCTTACACCCCATCACACAAATCCTCTCATATGTTTTATCAGTAGAACTCAGACAGTTCCTTTCTTGCCATCATTTACCTGTATCTGCTTCCTCATAATCCCACTCAAATGCCCTATAAGTTCTTTATTGAAATGAGTTTGAAATGTTATTAGACAATATAAATATTGTATGTAATGAATTATGAATTACTGTACAACCTACATAGCTTATCCAACATCACTTGATTTTTGCCTACTTGTCACTGTTTTATTTCTTTGTTTTGATGGATAACTTGTTAACACAGTTGTGTACTTTAATAACTAATCTCTAATCTCCTTTGTTTGGTAATCTTATATGTCATTGCTCTGTAAGGTCCTGGCTTTGTAGCACCTATGCTGTGGCTGAAGTGAGTCCACTAACCTACAATAAATAAATACATACATGCATAAATACAAAAATAAATCGATTCTTCTTCCAGATAATAGAGATATCAGTGATGTGAACCTTGTCTGATTATGTGGAAGCTACATAGACATTAATTGTATATATTCAAGCATAAATTAGAAAAAGCCAAAAACCTGTCATAAGAAACTTGTTTGACTTGTGATTTGGGGTAACATAGGAAGACTTTTTACTCTTCCACTAAAAATTTTAATCCCTGGAAAAGAAAAACTGTCCCAGAAGATCAGAATGTCTGTCATTAATGAATAAAATATAAATAATTGTCATAGGTATTCGAGTTTATACTAAGCTTACAGCCACAAGGCTATCAATAAGCCCTGTCATTTGTAATGATAAAGGTAGAGTAGCTCCCTCTAGGTAAAATATCTTAGCATTAATGCTAATCATTAATTTATGGTTACGTATCCAATTGTCATGGTTTGCTTTAAATGTTTTCAGTGAGGTTTTCTGCTTGATGTTCAGAGAGAGAGAGAGAGCGTCTTTCAAAGCTGGGGGGTACACTGGGTAAGAAACCTATTATGCCAGCCAGTATTGCTGATCTTACCTTCTCCAGGAACATAAACCTGTGTTGTATTATTTGTTCTGTTTGATCAGTGAAGGTGAAGTGGGTCAAAAAGTGAAGGGTTCTTTTATAGCATGAAATGCTAGGCGAGGATTATGTCTCTGGAGCCTTAAAGAGAGAAAATAGAGGGATAGAGATTTTTGCCTGTTAGGAGAGAGAGTTTGCTATTATGGCTTGTCATAAAGAAAGTGAATAGAAAATAATGGGCACATCCCTCCAAAACAGTTCTCTAGATCCCAAGTTACTATACTTATTAATATTATTTTTATTAATGAAACTATATATAGCTACTAACTGGTTAAATCCATCTCAAACGTCATGGGAGAATTTTAAGATTCTAGCAATGAGACATATATTAGCCCACAAATTACTCCTTAACGATCATAATAAAAATATCAATAATCTGAAAATATGGGAGCAAATTTTTAATATTATATTGGCGTAATACATTGAACCCAAGTTTACTCTGAGACATATATACCTTATAAGGGAAATTTAGTAATAAGTAAAAGGTTTAGATATTTGATCTATGTATAACTTTTTTTTTCTCATATGTTTTTCTATAATCTGTTGTTACAATTGGAAGCATTCATGTAAATATTGTATATATGTTATTGTGTTATTATTAGAAACATTAGTTGGAATTTATTGATATTTTGTTTTGTTTAAGTTTGTTGGAAAATGGTAAAACAATAAAGATTTATTATTGAAAAAAAAAAGAAAATAATGGCCACAGTAATATATTTCAGTGTATTGCTATTATTCATGAGCACATCCTCCAAACCTTCTATTACAATGTCCGCACTAATATATATATATATATATATATATATATATATATATATATATATATATATATATATATATATAATATTTCAGCTTACTGCTGTAATTGACAGACATATACCCCTCTATGACTGATGGTCACAGTCATGTACTACAATTTATTGCAGTCATTTACAAGCACCCCACCTGATTACTAAAAAAGCCAGAGTAATGTACCTTATTTCAATTTGCTGCTTACAGGTAAACCTGTGATGACCACAGTAGTACACTGTAGTTTGCAGTGCTCATTAATGGCAATCCCATCACAATCAATGTAGTTATGTAATTATAAAAAATGCATTTGTGCTGGGATAGCATGTGCTATTGCCACTGCATATAGATATGTGTCCTGCCAGTAAAAAAAATACTGCCTTCCTTTTAAGTATCTTTGAATTTATAATAAATTAAAAGTGACTTAAATAAATGCAAATGCAAGATAAAGAAATAAAAATAGTGCTGTCATTCAAGTACATGAATGAAATGTATTCATATATGAAGAAGTTCTGTTCACATACTAACACCTATATGAAGAGAGACATCATGGAGTGCATAGACAATATGTTTCAGGCTATCATAAAGGGTAATGTCAGTTTATGAACATAAAATGATTGACTTTAATAATTGGCTTAGCTTCTAGCGTCATTCAAAAGGGGTACAGTAGTTGTCAGCATTGGAAGATATGGTCAACGGACCACATTGCTTTGCCAAGAGTGTGCTGCACCTGTCCCTGATAAGCTTTCAAAATGTTTTAAAACTGTCCTCCCCATAGTTCCTTTTTAGGCAATGCCAAACTGATAAACCTCCCACCTTCACAAAATCAACCCAAGGGAATCAAAGTTTTTTCTACTGAATGTTAGGTGCCTAAACAATAATAAAATCCACTCCCACCATGCTTGCCTCACCTTGGAGAATGCATACATCTGTGCAATTACTGAGATATGGTTTAAAGTTGCAGAGAACACAGTGGCAGTGCAGAGATACAATGCCTTCCACACATTTAGAACAGCTATTGCACAGGCAGGGACTAAATGTGAAGGTGCCTTGATGTACATTAAAAATAAACACCTCAAGGCTGGTCAAACAGGATGAAGTGAATGAGTTTCTCCACATCCAAATTACCATAGGAAGATTTCCATATCATAGTCTTATAAGCTTTAGATCACACTCTATGACCCACAAAACCTATACCTCCTACTTTGACCTACTGGAGACACTTACCATTCCACCCAATGCTGTATTCATTGGGGACTTTAACTACCCCCAAACATGCAAGCCTAGAGATTCCTAGACTGTATAAACACAGATATCCTGCACCCTCTTTTGTTGCAAACATACTGCATCTGGTACTCACCAATATGGGAGAATGCTGCCCCCTCCCCCTCCCATGCAGTGTCCTCTCTGGTAAGGTCTGAGCATAAAGCTTTCTCTTTAGAAACCCTGTTACAGTTAGGAACTAATGTAAGGCAAACTACTGAATATTAAGCAATTAACTAAGAATATTTCAAGCCCCTCCAAACTCAGAAAACACAGTTGCCTATGCGGAAATATACACAGAAAGCCTGTACAATCATGTTTAACAGACTGTACAACAAAAGGAAAAAAGCAATACCTAAAATTAGGAAGTGCAGTGCCAGCAAGGAAATAACTCTCTCATCTGGCTAGAACAAACAGCTATAATGGCAAATCAGTCAAAACCATTTATGAGTCCTGCAGGCCAAAGACAACCACAAGGCATTTTAAGTTATTTCTAAAACCTCAAAGGCAGTATACAACAATGTGCAGAACTGGTTGTTAATGGAGCCCCTTACAGCACCCATTTTGCTCTCCCCGGCCACTCCCCAAGTAATACCATCAAACATAACACCCCAATTATCATTAGGGAGCAGGTCCTAAATGTGCTGTCTAAGGCTAAGAATGCTGTATTGATGGGCTCCAATATTATCCCAGGATTCTTCCTAAATAGCCTGAAGCAGGACCTGTCTGGACCTCTGGAGTTTCTATTTACCCATAGCCCCAGTCAAGCCTTGTGTCATATGAATGGAGGACTGTAATTGTCATCCCTCTGCACAAGGGTCCAACAGTGGACCCTTGGAACTACAGACCCATAAGTCTAACTAGTTTCATATGCAAAGCCATGGAAAAGAATTATCATGGACATGATTAATAATGTCATAGAAAACCTTCAGACTCAGAGCTCAACCTTATTTGGCTTCATCAGAGACAGATCATGTTTACTCAACCTGGTGGACTTCTTTGGAAAGTTCACCGAGGCAATGAATGACAGCAAAACAGTGCATGTTGCCTACCTTGGCCTGGCTAAGGCATTTGATACAGTACTCCACTCTAGCATTTATAAACAAACTCACAAAATAAGACATTAACCCCTTTGTTACACACTGTAGAGCCAGGATGGACTCAGCTGTAGATCGGCTAAAATGAGTCACCGGTATTAGGACCTCTTAATTCTGTTTGCTTACAACAAAGTCTCATTTAGGAGATCTGGAACAAACTTCATATTTATTCATGCCACTGGAACGTCAGACTTTTTTTTGTTAATAAAGGAAAAGATATTTCATATTCAGTATGTATGCAGTAAGCTTATATGCCCTTCCATGTACTGAACATCAAACACAGCTGAATTTACACAAAAGGCTGCTACAGTGGGCTTATGAAGTACGCGACAGCCATCTCACTTATCGTTTAATTCCTTTTCAGAATGATTATAAAGGTTAACCAGTGTAAGGCAGTGTCTAGTGTGCTTACAAGGGGAACATTTAGTCTGTTGGCCAGAAAGACATCTCTGGGGAATAACATACAGACTGGGGATGCGTGGGAAGAGTGTTAGAATGTTACATAATGTTAGTGGATAGCAGACTCAAAAAGGTTATCTAAGAGTGTGTATCCTGCCACAACCAGTTAATAAATAGCAATAACTAGTGCTCTGTTTTCAGAAGGAAACCTATTCAGGTGTACTCTGGAAGGAAGAGGGAATCTATGGGAAAATAGAATACTTTTGTAATGTAAAGTATACTTTCTGGATCCTTCACAATTGTAAAGCAGAAATTTTAGCTGCATGTTGTTTCAAAAGCCAGACTTCCACAAGTCAGCATAACAATCATAAAAAGCTAAATAAAAGACCTTGTAATTTTAAAGAACTCTGGAAGTCATACTTTAAAGATGTCCAGCTGAAACCACATGCCAAAGAGTCCAGTTTCACAGCAGCTGTCACATTTGCTGCAGTGCTGTGCACCCCTTTCCTTGCCTTTTTCTGAGAAGAAAAATAACCACTGATTGTCTGCCAGTACTTTGTAGGTAAATGATTAGAACAATCCTTGCTGCCTAAGTTGATTTGAATGTTATTAACCTGTCTGAAGGTTTTGTACTGTCAAATGACTAAAGAATAAACATTCAGCTCAAAGCAGGTGTGACCTTAAAAGTTTTTTCCCCTCAATTAGCACCTATAATTACATTGAAAAACATTTTACATCACTAGCAGCTTTGATGGGGCAGGCCCTTTTCAAGCATGACCCCTTAATTATTTGCATGAATTAGAACTCAGCTATATATTTGTTTGATGTTCATTAGTAGAAAATTAGTACCGAATTTCTTCTTAGACCCATCTGATCCTTTATTCATGAAAGTTATCTTTGAAAGTCACTAAAAAACACTGTCACCACAATTTGATGAGTGAATACAGAGTGTGTCTGAAAAACAAAGACATGAAGGTATATTTCAAGCTAATTTATGCTATAGGCAAATAACGGAAATAAATTGTCACAAAACCCTAAAATATATCAGAATGTTAATTGAGCTATCTACTGAAAGTGTGTCAAAGTCAACAAATTTGGAACTTAGCAATTCATATAACCACCCATTAATTTCATCTAGAAGGTTCTGCCGTATTTAACACATAAGCTGGTTATTTTTATGGTTATTTGTCAAGAAAAAGGGTTACTATAGCCATGCTTATTAAATTACAACAAAGCAAACAAAATATGAGAATTAGTTCAGAAGCTTATTAATAAATTTAATTGTACTACCCTAGTGCAGGAACTCTAGGTGTATTAAAAACATTTGCAGAGTCTGCATGAACTTAGACAAGTAAGGCTTTACATTTTTGAAAAAAGCAGGCATGTGACCATGCAATGGCTAACCACACTGTAAGAAAGAATAAAGTTTAAGTTTAAATGAAAATGATGACATACATAAATTTACATTTATGCAAAGTACACACCAAAGTATTACATTTTGAAGGAATGTATACTGACTCTGTAGCTGTTACCTGCTGTTAGACCAAACCAGATAAACAGTGTAAGTTCCTATTAGTAAACCTTCCTCTAACCATGTGTAGGACCTGCCTCTGAAGTTATTAGGCTAACATACATACCTCTCAAATTCTTATAGTGCAAGAAATCAGGACAAAGGCAGAGATAATGGAGGACAAATTTCTATTAAGAACAGACCAAACATACGAGGCAAGAATAAGGACATTCTGCAAAAATCTGAACAGTTAAGAGATTTAGTACTCATCTGTTTCATCATACAGGATGGTGGTCTCCAGCACTTTGTGCAGTTCTGTCATAACCTAGGCAAAAATAACAGCAGTAGAGATAAAGACCCACAGTAACATATATGAAAACCACACATTCTAAAATACACCTTCATGTAATATAACACTATCATTAAGACTGGGAAAGGGGGTGGAAATTTTTAACTTATTCAAAACCTCTTCTCACAAAGACCTTACAGAATGATATTTAAGTTACAGAATGATATTTAAGTGCCTCATGCAACTGCATCATAGGTTCATAGGTTCATAGGTAGGTACTAGGCTATCGGCCCTAGGGCCCATACAAGCCTAGCCAAAAAATGTACCCTGGCTTTCGCCACCCAAGAAAATTATTTTCCTGTGCCCCTGTCGAGCAGAGCCACAGAAGTGATCCCCAGGGTGAATTTCCCATTTCCCATCCAATCATCAAGATTTTTCTTGAAGAGTGCTAATGAGGAGCTCTGTTTGACATAGATAGGTAGTCTGTTCCAGAGTATGGGAAGTCTTTGGGACAGGAATCTATCCCTCCAGCATGTTCTGTTTATTGTGGTGACAAGGTTAAGGTCCCTAGAGCGTGTAGCTCAGAGGGATTGGGATTTCTTTAAGTGGAGCATGTCCAACAGCTCTGGGTTTGACATAGCTTTGTATGTTAGGCAGAGATCACCCCTGAGTAGGCGATATGCGATGGAGTAAAGCTGTAGTTTTTTGAGACGGTCTGCATAGGGCATATGTTTGAGGCCAGTAATCCTCTTTGTGAGGTATTTCTGTGGTCTTTCCAGTTGTTGTAGATGTCTTGTGAGGTACATACCAAAAGGGGCATTGTACTCTATAATGTGTCTAATGAGTGATGAGTAGAGGGGAATAATGACATCTTTTTTTCTGGATGACAATCCTTTTGTGATGAGATGAGCCATGTAGAAGGATTTCCTGACCACTGTGGCGATGTGATTATCAAAGCAGAGACTACTGTCCACCTGTGTCCCAAGGTCTCTTATCACATTTTCAGCATTAAGTAGACTACCAGCTATGTGGTAGTTCATGGGTACAGAGTTTTACCAAAGGGATGACAATACACTTTTGGCATTGAGCTTCAGGCCATGGCTTTGACACCAGGTATCTGTCTCATTGAGGCCCTTTTGTAGTTTGTCCACATCGTTAGGAGTTTCGATTATGGCTCCTAGTTTGCAGTCATCTGCAAACTTTGTTAGCCAAAGACCTTCTGTGTTGGCCTGCACTTCAGAGAAGTAGATACCAAACAGGAGAGGACCCAGGACTGAACCCTGTGGTACTCCACTTGTCACTGGTCTGATGTCGGATTTGGAATCCGCTACTTTCACAGTGTGGGTTCTGTCCGTGAGCCAGTTGGCAACCCATCTTGTGACATAGGGATTTATACCTAGTTTAGTGAGCTTATCTATAATTCCAGAGTGGGGATGGTGTCGAAAGCCTTGGCGAGATCTAGATAAGCTGTGTGAACCATTTTACCCTGATCTATGGCTTTGGTGACTACTTCAAAGAAGTCAATCAGGTTTAGGAGACATGATCTGCCTTTTACAAATCCAAACTGTGTAGGGTCCAGAGTTTGGAGATTACCAATGTCTTTGTTTATGAGTTCCATGATGATACGTTCCATGGCCTTGCAGACCAGGCTCGTCAGGCTAATGGGGCGGTAGTTCCCGGGGTCCGTCATGGCTCCCCCTTTGTGGAGTGGGATAACTGTCGTGGTGCGCCATTCAGTGGGTACAAAGCCTGAGGTGAGGCTATGATTGAACATGGTACTTAGGTAGGGTGCCAGTTCATTCTGTAGTTCATGTAGAATGCAGCCTGAGATATTGTCAGGTCCCATGGATGCTGTGTTCTTGGCTTTGGAGAGTGTGTTTTTTACCTGTGCAGCTGTGATTATAGGAACTTTGCATTCTTCAGGTATAAAGATGGGCCCTCTAGGAGGTGAGGGGGGGGGGTAAAGTTAGCACTGAACCTATCTGCTAGGATGTTGGCAATATCAGTTGGTTCTGTATATTTAGTGCCATTATGCTGTAACTCAGAGCAGATCTGAGTGTTCCCATTTAGATTCTTGACATAGCTATAGAATGCTTTGTGGTTGTCTTTAGAGTCAGTGGCAATTTTGTTTTCGTAACTAGCTTTGGAGGATTTTATGAGGGATCTCAGCTTCTTACTGAGGTTGACCAGGGAGTTCCTCCAGTTATGGGATTTTACTCTTTTTTGCAACAGTTTCTTTCTTCTGTTGTAGAGTTTGTTTATGGCAGAGGTCCACCAGATTGGCTTCCTTTTTTTAGAGGATAACATCTTGGTTCTATTAGGGATAGCATGATCCATACACTCGTGTAAGTGCTTATAAAGTGCATTTGTGTAGGATTCGGCAGTCATACCTCTATTGTCCATTTGCATGGGTGTCATGAAGTTTGCCACTTCTGTCTTAAGAAGTGTGAAGTTGGCTTTTGAGAAGTTTTTTATGATGGTTTCCCTAATTGGGGCTGGGGGTGGGATGTGGATGTCTAGGCTGATTAGCTTGTGGTCGGATCTGACCAATGAGGAATTGACCTCTGGTGTGGAACATCGGTTTCCCATGTTGGTAATGACCAGGTCTAGGATATTGCTGCCCCTGGTGGGGGTCTGAATAAGTTGATCCAAGGCGTTGGAATTTATGAATTCTAGAAAACGTTGAGCAAAAGAGTTGGTACATGAGTAGTTTTCCCAGTTAATGGTGGGGTAGTTGAAATCGCCCATTATTAGGATATCATTGTAACTTCAGAAATTTACTTGCACTAGGCAGTCATGCTGTGATATATCCTAAAGCAAAAACACTACTGGTTCATGCAACCAAAATAAAAAAACAAACAAAAAAAAATCAAACAAAAGGCAACCGAATGGTAAAATATCTGCAAATTCATTTTAGTGCTTTTGTGACAGAGGAACTATATAATGAATGAGTGTAATATGAGCTGTAGTTCTGATGAAGTCTCTGTTAATATTGGGGGCAAAAGTGCTAAATTGAATTTGGGAATACTTTACCATTAAATTACCATTTTTATGGAAATTCCTGCCTTTTGTTTTCTGGTTTATAAACTGAAGTGCTTGACAGTAAAAACAAAACAAAAAAAAAATAAAAAAAAGAACATTTGGATTATGATAAGTAGTTCAACTGGGAAATTAATTTTGTATGGTCCCATGCCAAGAGAAAGGAGACCCCTAAGGTAGTCTTTGGTAACAATTAGAGTACAGTTTATTCATGTAGATTTTCAGTCTAACATCTGAAAAATTATGTGAAATATTTATTTTTAGACTATTAATCATCTTACTCACATAAAAAAAACTTTTTTATATTTACAGACATTGTGTCCTATAAACCATTCTTTCAGTGTTGTGGTGACCAGAACACTGACTTTTCTATAGTAAATGAAAAAAACATTAGAGCCTTCCTCAAATCAATAGATCAGGGAGAAAGGACAATTGCATATGGCATATATAGGTATGGAGCTCAGAAATGCAGGTTTTGTAGCCTACTGAGTAGAATGGATAACTTCATCTGCTCTAGTACAGGCCAAACGTACCATAGCAAAATCAGGGATGACTACAATACTGAAAAAGTGGTTTTCAGGGCAGTGTCTGAAATATAAACAATGTTATATGGGCAAGAGGATTAATTAGCTGCAAATATACATATCACACCATTTGTCAGATGTTAGATTGAAAATCCACATGAATGCACTTGCAAAACACAGAATGGTCAAGGAAGGACATTCCAGCTTCAGTTTCCATATCCTGGATTGTGTTGAATTAGAGCATGTGGATGGCAACTAAAAAGCTCTCCTGGAAAAAAGAGAATGCGATCGATTGAAATTTAAAAGACATGCAGGTAGGTGCATGCATGTGTGGGTGTGCCTTCTCTGAAGGTTAGGCGCTGGGCTGGCAACTCGACACTGTAAAAATCACTGCCAATTATAAGCAGACTGGAGATCAACTGTGGCGAACCCTAACCGGGAAAAGCCGAAATATATTTTTTTTTTTTTAGAATGGCAAATTATCCTTTGCAATGGCTGGCACATAAAATGAAAGAATAGTTTGAACTGGCAGGTCTTAAACCAATGTACTTGTTCCCTCACATCAAGTGCAAAAGGACTGTACTGCAGCAATATGATATAGTGATCTTTCTGCTGCGGGGCACATTTTGTGGTTCTTTTTCTTAACAGAAGTATAGAACAGCAAGACTGTTTACCAGATCAGAGGTACCATCCATGCCTTTTCCATAATCCTGACGTGTGGTGTATTAGGCATGCTAGCCCGCCTCTGTATAGTGGCTTTTACATTTCCAATCAGATCTCTCATCCATATATCAGTCCTTACCGCAATGGAGGTTTCTGACTACAATAAACATATCACTTATAATGAACGACCCCAACCCACCAGAAATTTTAGATACTGTCTCCAGACAGGAGCATATTCTGACAGAGATAAAGAGGTCCCTTCCACCTCCCAACACTGTCTCACCCAGCAGTGGGCAGTACAGTGCAAATTCTTAGTTAGCCACATAAATAATGAGTCTGAATATGCTGTGAATACACCATGAAATGAAAGCATGTCTTAGGGTTATCTCCAGGACTATTCTAAGGCATTAATCAAACACCAGGAGGTTCCAATCTTGGGTTTCCTGCAAAGGAAAATGAAATTTGAAGTACTTTAACAAACCCTAGGAAAAGGTGTGGCTAAGCATTCTTAATATTTGAAATATACACGAGTGAAGTCTAGGCAGTCTCATTTTAGGAATGATGTGATCTGTTCAGTATTACTTTTCATTCCTTCCTCTGGAAGGAAACCAGAACTCTTTTCTTAAGAAAAAGTTGCTAATCACTAATATGTGTAGTGCTTCTCTAACTGCTATGAAGTTTTCCAAACTGCATACTGTACTTTACAATCTAAGACAACTGAAAAACATTTGAAACAGCTTAAGGAGATATACAACAGAGGTTTCCAAGTGCTTAAAATACATTGCAGTAGAAGCTTTGCATATTATGTAATACAGATTGATGAAAAACAATCTTGTTTTCTGACCAGCCAGCTTCTAATCTCCTTTGGGAGGTACAGAATTTCCCAGAGCACCATCATAAGCATTAATTACCTAGCAACATGATATAACAGCCTGACAAACCTGGGTATGACTTTTACTTTGCTATAAATAAAAAAAAAAATTGTATATAAATTCAATGACTCATGGCAAAACAAAAATAAGTTTATAAAATGATACAACATTCCTCAAACTGTATCAAATACAGCTCCTGAAAAACACGAAAAGTATTATGTATACAAAGCATTCAATTATGTCTTTACGTGCTTGAGACTGTTTTAAAATAATAAAACAAAAATACCTTTAATTACCAGGGTTTCATGTTTTAAGTAAGTACATTCCATATATCATTTTTCTGCATTAATAACTGATCGTGTTCATTCATGTCTACGATCATCTGAATATGTATAGTATGGCTCCAAGTTTTAAATCCATGCTGGTATGGAATACTCAAATCTGAGATTTCTAGGCACTCAGCATGTAATACGAACTGTCTGAGTGCAACAAACAGCATGTTCATTTAAGTTTACATGCACTACATTACCATAATCCTCAGAACTTTTTCATCACACTGATATTTGACAGTAATCAATGACATTCTCCAGTCTCACCACAAAAGCAAAGAATTTCACCCCTACTGCTCCAAAGATTCTGATACAACTCAAAAGTGCAAGCCAAGGGCAGTAGACATATTGTAGAGAAGCAAAAAAAAATGACCAAATTCACCTTTAGATTACTACACAACATATGTTGTAGTCTTGCTCCTAAAGGAGCTTAAAGCAGAGTAAATAAAACATAAAATACTTTTCACAGAAAATGCATCATAATTCAAGAAATTATAAACCATTTGTACGCATTCAAAGTGGAACTATTATAACAGCATATGTACCCATCTAGGGCAAAATACTCTTAAAATGCTTGTTTATATTTAAAAAAGATTAAGAACATTTTATTTTTCCTCATTGTTTTTTTTAATTTTATTAATGTTAAGCTATAAGACAGAAAATAATGCAGCTCAGATTTTTTTGGTAGCCAGAATGCTTTTTTTCCTGCAAATGAATGAATTTCACCTTTTAGTGTAACACAGTGTACACTTCATAATATAGTGTACTGAGACATTAGAGGTAGTCAATAATGTTTTACTACAGACAATGCATATTCACAAATGAAGCTGTTGATGAAATGTAATTAGACAGGGTGAATCCAGCAATACCAGAGAGCTGAGGAGGGTACTGAATGGAAATGTCAATCCTGTTAAAACCAGAACCTGAATACAGGAGGATATCTAAAAGACTGAAGGATTGTCAGGTTGTGAGAAATCTGTAGGCAGAGAGCTTGCAGTAACTATATGTGATTTGCAAGACTTTGACAAAATAACACATACCAAAGAAATTAATAAAATAGCAAGTGTAAAATTTTGCCGTTAGTAATATAAAAGAACTTTGTGATGTAGACTGACGTTCAACAAAGACAGCAATCTTATTTCAGTACTTAGGAAGCCAAAGGACGGATAAATTACGGGCACAGCACCTCAAAGATGCAGATCACATCCCACATTGTATAAGGAAAAAGCTAAAGAAAGAAGGCTTAAAGTACATGAATCCCTGACAAATAATTCTTGTGCCCCAATGTCCCCTCTCTGAAAGGTACTTCCCGCACACTCTTTTCCATTTCTTTTTTTGAAGTCTTAAGCTGATGATACTCCACCACTATTCCCTAGAAATGGTTTCAGCTGATATTATACTCCAGTGATCCCTTCTTACTTTCAAATTATACAGCCTTGTGCCTTTAACCTTTTGTCCTACTCCAACTGTCTTCCTTCTGATCACTTTTTTACACAATACTCAGTAGCCTACTACCTTTTTCTATAAGGCTTTAAGAACTGTGGACAGTACTTTAATTTTGGCCTTATCAGTGAGCTTTACATTCTCAGAATGCCATCTGCTTTCAAAGGTCCCTACCCACAATGCACTGCAACTTCAACATTTGGCTTTCATCATAACCCACTCTCACTGTGTTGTTTGACCTGAGTGTTAAGACTGTAATTGCTAGATCTCTTTTCTTTCTTGGTGTTTTTAGGTCTTCTCTCTCTACTTTGCATTTTACTCCTAGAACAGCTCTGCAAACTGCACAGTTATATATATATATATATATATATATATATATATATATATATATATATATATATATATACACACACACACACACACACACACACACACACACACACACACACACACACACACACACACACACACACACACACACACACATATTTTTTAGTTTTAATGAATCTTACTAGTTTGCTACTTTTATCAGGCCCCAGTAAACCCTTACTACCCCTTCTCAAACACCTCCACAACCATGCAAACACACTGAGATATGCAGTGCTGCATTTTCTAACTGGTGACTTTCTTTAAATATAACAATTACAGATTTCTAAAATCGTTATCCTTTATCAATCAGTCAGTTTAATACTAGTCCAGTGATCTTTCTTTTCCTTGTACTATGCTTTCACTCTATTCACACTCACCTCCTAACATACTATACAGTAAATGGTTCATATTCTTTTCTCGGTTAAGGTGATATAGATGGGAAACAGTCTGACTTTTACTTAGTCTCCCAGTACAGTGATTACTTGGCAATCTTAAAGAAGCCTCTAAGTTCACTTTTTAGAATCAGTACATGACTATGAAGAAGTGATGGTTGTAGTAAATATTGTGCTTTATTTATATTTTTTCTAATTACTGTTATCTCACACATTTATTTAATGTTATTTATGCTGTGTATCAACTGAAACATTATATTTGATGCACTTACATTTGACTCTGATTGAGTTGTAGCTGAAAAGGACCATCATGTTAACACACTTACTAAGTTAACAAATGAATGGATGAATGAACAAATAAAGAAAACATAAAAAAAGAAGTGTATCCCTAGTAAAGAAGCAATTCAGTTGTATGAATTACTAATCATAATAGCATGTGCCTAATTTGGGCTTCTTTTGGTTAAATCGATTACCTCCAATTGGCTGCTCTAGCTCAACTCTTTTTTTTTTCTGAGAGTATTAACTGTAGAGGCTGGCTCTACAGGAATCAGAAAAACATGAATTAGCTAGAGTAGTTGAGCTTTACAGATTGTGGAGCCAAATACCAGGACATGTTCACTCGGTATAACCAGTTCTGAAGCATGACACCATTACTTCAGAAAACTACTATGCAAAAATAGGGTGGTCTCTACCATTGTCCCAGCTACAGTGGTACCTCTCTCAGGTATTACCAAAATGTCATGGTGATCAGTAATGAGCAGCATTAAGATACCCAGTCACTATTCACCAGGGGAGCTCAAGAAATAATATCCAGTCAAGACACAAAAGCAAACACAGATAAAGCAAACTAATAAAACAAAAAGCAGAACTCATAACTTATCACTTCAGTTGTATATTCACATGGCCTTACAAAACAACATAAACTTTAAAACACTAATCAAGTGGGGTGCTTCACCCCCCCCCCCAACTAAATCTACCAACTCTGAGATCACTCTACATTGAAAAAAGGACAATTCCCGGGAATGGCCAACTGAATTTTTTCCCAAGGAAAAAAATCACGGAAATGACCATTCATGGTTTGCAGAGTTCACTGTTTATGTGTCAGGTAAGATGTATTTGCTGTTACCAGCTATCATTAATTTAATATAGCCCCCTATCAAGAAGGTTATGGGTGTGAATGTACTGTACAAACATTCTACCTAATGTTACAATTTTAAAAAGTTTGCTTCACTATACTGGAGCAGGTTACCCCTTCTCATAGGAGTGGTGATTGGGAGCTAGCCCTTGAACAAAGGGAACTATACTGGCAAATACTGCTTAAAGCTTGCAGCTCCCCTGTTATTAGTGTCTTATTTCAATTAAACCAATGTTAGAAACAAAGGCTACTAGTATATGAAAGACTAGGAATTTTATAAGTTTAATATATTTATTAAAGCTTGCCAAGTTGTTTTTAATACTGTATTCTGCTAAATTTTGTTGCATTTTTACATATTTTTGATACTTGTTTTGTAACTACTATGACTTTAAATGGAATAGGGCCTGGTGCCTTTAAGGCTATATAATCCACCAGAACAGTTGCTACTTTGTTCATGAAGAAGTTCTTGTTTGAACTAAATGGAATGAAAGCACTTAAACTCGATTGTTTTAAAACATTAAACTTGGTTTGCAGTTCAAGTAACATCTGGTACGGCATTATTTTTTATTTTTATGGTTACCTTGTTTTATGCTGTTGATTTTTGCTGTTTGCATTTTTGCATTATAGTAACTCCAACCCAATAATCCAGAAGAGAGCAGTTATAAAGGGACAGTTTGTGCATGCTGCACGTATGGTTTCTGTCAAAGGAAAAAACAACTTCAAAAAGATCAATACACGGCAGGTTCAGGTTAAGGCACTTTAATCTTGCAGCAAGGAGACAAAAACATGCAAATACAGAGTTTGTCTAACTAGAATCAGGAAGTGAAGCCATTCTTATACATTTCTTACAAGACATTGCCTACCAAGCTGACGTAACAAATCATAAGTTCTTACAATATTATTTCATAGCAGCTGTTTGTTCATGATTTTCTGCTGACACTGAAAAAACTTCCTAAGAAAAACTATGTGGCCTTGATGCCACCAGTCAGATACAACTTCTCACTATGCAATGTTACCATTCAAGGTACTATGGCTAATTCGAGCACAAAGCAAGTACAGATTATAGTTAATTTATTCAAGCAGTCTTTGTTCAACTGTATCTATCTTTTCTGCAGCTGTTCGTGTTCTCATAACACGAACAGAGCTGATTGTTCAAGTTCAATAACATTATAGAGAACAGTACTGTTTTATTCATTATTTTCCTGACCTAGCAGATAATCACCTGCTTCTCAGTATATTTCCGAAAGGCATAAACGTGAATTTTGCGATGCTAGCAAATACTAGGTCAGAGAGCATCTTGCAGTTTCGGAAAGCATATTGCAGTTTGAAAAGCATCTTGTAGTTTCATACAAAACTAAGCTGTACATAAAATAGAATGAAATGTGTTAACCCTTTTAGCTTCTAATAAGCACTAAACACATACATTAATACATATTTTTCTGACATTTCCCCCCTGTTAATACTTTTTATTCTATTTTCAAAAGCATAAACAGTTTGCTTCTTCTCCTAACCTCCTCTGTTCAAGATTTGCAGTTAAGAGAGTCATTCAGTTTAAACTTATGAAAGTGTTTCACTTTTCAACAATTCTTCAATTTCAGTACTTTGATACAAAGTCTCAGAAACTGACATGTCTATAAAATCTTTGATCAAGCTTTTCATGCAGGGAATACCACAACAAACACACACTCCTAATAGGAGTAATCCCACACAAATGGCAATTAGAATGTTCATTAGGATGGTACCCCACCCCCCAAACAAATTCTGGAAAAAAATCCGTCAGTGGGTTTGGGCCTGGTTTGGTCATGACCGACACTTGCTGAATCACCTCAAGATGGTCGTTTATCTCATGCTGGTTGTCAGGAATATATGAACAGCACTCCTCTTTTATTAAAGCGCACGTACCACCTTTCGCCGCTATGGTGAAGTCAAGAGCCATGCGGTTTTGAAGCACCACAGTTCTCATAGCATTCAGTTCATCAGTTACTAATTCGAGAGCAGAAAAAGTTGCATTACTCATTACTTCGAGAAGTTTGGACAGTTTTCTCAGCTCCCAAATTGATTTTACTGCGCCATATGCAGGAGCTATGCCTGCCCATGATATAATAGTGTCACTCAAGTCCATGTGTGTCAGTTTATCTTTGTCTTTCATGGAATTATGGTTTCTCCAGCCTGCTTCGATTCGTCCCACTGGATTCTCAGGTCTCTTGATTGGATTTCCTGATTTCTCTGACATTTCGAATTCTTCCTTGAGGCAAAACTGCAGTGTGTCGTATGGCCGGAACCAGGTAACCCAAAAAACAACTGCCGGACCAATTCTCAGGTAACCACTTGTATGCTTTTTTCCCACACACAAAATAACAATTCTCTACTTAAGTATTAATATATACTTGCCCTGCAAGAAACATTTTCTTATCAATGATAGATAGTTGTTTAAAAAGAACAGGATTATGTTGTACTTCATCAACCGTTTTGTGCATTGATTCAAAATATGAGTCATAGTTTGTATCACAAATATAACTTGCATTATTAGCTTTGGTATAACACTTGTAAGGAACAGTCACATTACAATTGTGCCAACCCACCTGAACAGTATAATTTTTGTAAAAACACACAATTCCCTTTTGTGTAACAGGCAGGTACAATGCTATTTTGTCTTGTGATTTTACAGTCGTAGTATCAAAAATCAAATTTTCCCAGGTCTCATTGACCCCTAGGGGGACAGCAGTCATTAATAATCCCCCGTATGCTGTTGGTACAGCTGTGCAAATCCAGCAATTCGAAACATTAAAAGTTTCAGCATACACATATTTAATTGCTTGGTAAGTGTTAAAGTTCGGATGCCAGTCTATGAGTAACGCATCACGTTTTTTTTAGTTCAGCTCGTGTGGCTGGAAAAAGGAAAGGCCACAGCAAAAAGACTATTGTTATCAGTATGGTTAACAGGATGGTCATGCAATACTTCTGAGGTTGTCCTGCATTCCTGTTTTCTCTATATCTGGTCATTTTGTTCTTGTTGTGTAACAGTAACACGTTTTTTGTCCAGTTCAAAGTTTTTTACCAGTTTACAGTGTGTCAGATGAATCCAGGATGCTCGCTCTGCGATCTTGACTGCAGTGGGTGTTGACAGTAGCACTTGGTACGGCCCTTCCCACTTCGGCGATGTCCAATTCTTTTTCTTTACAGTCTTCACCCAGACCCACGTGCCTGGGACTACTGCTGCTTCCAATGGTCTGGTTTGTTCTTTATCTGAAACAAGAATTTAACTGCAAAAGTTGTTTATTACTTAAAAGTTGTCTCATATATTCTGTGAGTGAACTGTCGGCCTCCTGGTCTGCAGGCATGAGAGGTTTCCACTGAGGTATACAATATGCCCTTCCAAACAGTATTTCAAAAGGAGTTAACCCTTTTATATTTGGAACAGTTCTCATGCTCAACAGTGCCAGAGGCAGGCAGTGCACCCAATGTTTTTGTGTTTCACTAATTAGCTTCCTAAGTTTACTTTTCAAAACCCCATTATGCCTCTCTACTAGTCCTGCAGATTGTGGATGATATGCACAATGGTTTTTCAAAGAAATTCCGAAATATCCGCTCAACTGTTGTATAGTGTGATTTACAAAGTGTGTGTCATTGTCACTGTAGATCTTTTCTGGTATGCCAAATCTAGGAATAATTTCCTTAACAAGAATTTTCGCAACAGTAGCTGCATCTGGATTTTTAGTTGGAAAAGCTTCCACCCATTTGGAAAACATATCTATCATGACAAGACAATACTTCTTATTTTCGCATTTCTTCAGTTCTATGAAGTCCATACAGATTTTATGGAACGGGTACGGTGGTGTAGGGAAACTGCCTTGTTTAGGCTTTAACGCCCCTTGTGCATGATGCTTATTACAAACATGACATGCCGCACAAAAATTTTTAGTGTAGTTTATAAATCCGTATGTTGTGAACACTCGATTCACTAACTGTACCATACCCCCTGTTGAGACATGGCACTACCCATGGCTCAACAAAGCTGCATATCTAAACAAATTAGACGGCAATATCGGTTTTCCTTCTTTGGAGATGTACAGCCCTTTCTCAAGAATTGCTCCTCGTTTTATCCATTTCTGTTTTTCTACTTTCGTAGTAAGTGTCTGCATTGTTTTCAACATTTCTAAATCTAAAATCTCAGAAGGTTGTAATTCCTCACTCAAAAGAAATACTTCTGAAGCTGAAGCTGCCTGCTTTGCAGCTGTATCAGCTCTTGCATTACCTTTTGAAATTCTATCCTGTTGCTTGGTATGAGCTACGCATTTACAAATAGCTACTTTCTGAGGTAACTGAATAGATTCTAACAAATCTAAAATAAACTGCGAATGATTAATCGGTTTGCCAGTAGATGTTATCATTCCTCTATTCTTCCACTGTTGCGCAAAAACATGTACAGTAGAAAAAGCGTACTGGCTATCAGTAAAAATGTTTACACATTTACCCTTTGCTAAGGTACATGCCCGTGTCAAGGCAATCAATTCTGCTGCTTGTGCAGATAAGTTGTGTGGTAAAGATTTTGCTTCTAAAATCTCAGTATCAGAAACTACTGCATATCCTACTAGGTTCTGTCCTGTGGGACCCCTTTTGCATGAGCCGTCCACGTAATATGTCACCTCGGCATCATCCAGGGGAACATCCGTAAGATCTTTTCTAGGTAGTGTCTTTTGCTCAATCTCCTGCAGGCAGCTGTGTGGTGTGCCGTCCACAGGGGTTGGGAGCAAGGTAGACGGATTTAAAGTTGTACACCGTTCAATTGTCATATGTGGTTGGCTCAACAGTATAGTCATACAGGAAAGATTTCTAGTAGGAGAAAGATATGCTACTTTTTCTTGCAGTAAAATAATCGTGACTGCATGAGGCACTCTCAATGTGAGAGGGTGGAACAACACTACTGAGGCTGAAGCCTGTACTGCCATTGCAGCTGTGACTACAGCTTGTACACAGTGGAGCAGGGATCGCGCCACTGGGTCCAGCTGTGATGAATAGTAAGCTATGGGGCACTGCTTGTCCCCATGTTGCTGTGTTAACACTGATGTCATATAACCTTGCTTACAATCTACAGTTTGGAAAAAACGTTTATGATAGTTTGGTAATCCTAAAACTAATGAGGATGCTATCAATTGCTTTAATTTACAGAAAGCTGATTCTACTTCTGGTGTCCATTGTAATAAATCTTGTGCTGCCATAGGTTTCTTGTATATCAAGTCGGTCAGTGGAGCAGATTCCAAGGCATAGTTTGGAATCCAACTCCGACAGAAATTAGTTGTACCCAGGAAGGACATCATTTCCTTCTTGGTAGTTGGTTTGGGTGCTTGTAAAATTGCTATTTTCCTCTCTTCATCTAATATTCTGCCTTCTTTGGATATCACATATCCCAGGTATTTAACCTGCTTTTTCCAAAGCTGCAACTTGTTTTTGCTTACTTTATGTCCTTGAGTGGCAAGAAATTGAAGTAATGCTATGGTATCTTCTCTGCATTCTTGCTGGGTGGGGGCTGCCAGCAGGATGTCATCTACATAAAGTAAAATCTGGCTGCCTCTCAGTGGGATAAATCCCGCAAAGTTACTTGCCATTTCTTGTGCGAATATTGTTGGGCTTTCACAATACCCCTGTGGTAGTCTCGTATATGTGTACCTTTTCCCCTGAAATGTAAATGCAAACCAATGTTGGCTGTCAGGGTGTATTGGTATTGAAAAGAACGCATTGCTAATATCTACCACAGAAAAATACTTCTGTTGAGGCTTCAAATCATTTAATAGGGTGTGTGGATCTGGCACCATAGGTGCTCTAGGTATTACTGCATCATTTACAGCTTGTAAATCTTGGACCATACGCCATTCTCCATTTGCTTTCCTGACAGGAAATAAGGGTGCGTTACATGGTGAATCGGGAGATTCTATCAGTACTCCTTTCTTAAGTAAAGCTGCTATTATAGGTTTGATTCCTACTTCTGCATCTTTCCTTAAGGGATACTGTCTCTTCTGTGGTCTAAATGCTGATTTTGGCGTAATAGTAACTGGTCCTGCTGTACGAATAAGTCCTACATCTGATTTTCCTGTTGACCAGAGAGTTTCTGGTATGCCTCGTAAGGCATTTTCTTCCTCTTCTAATAAGAGTGCTAATCAGCTGTCCTCGCTAGACTGCAAGTGTACAGCTGGGTGTGTCTGCATTATCCAATTTAACTTCTGCTTTTGTACTCCCTGTTCTGATAATTCTAACTCTGTCTGTTTTTCCCACTTTGTGACTTTTTCTCCTAGGTCTACCCATTTCACATTCTTGTCCTTAGTTAAACTAACATGTGGTAATCGATTAGATTTATAAAGTGCAAAGAATTCCTGGGGGCAATGAACAGCTAACTACACTGTTCAGTTCTGTGTCCCAGTACAGATTATGTAATACTAATCTGTTTGCATGGTTTCTAAACAGTTCTTGCTCATATTCCTTATCAGGTCCTGGTGTGCTACAATAATACAGAGTACAGTGCAACAAATGCTGTTTATCAGTGTCAAGGGAGGGGGACTTACTGATGGCTACATTCATCAGCTCTTCAGTTACCGCCTCTGGACCAGTCATGACCAAGTCCTGGCTGTACCAATAAAATGTTTCACCCTCCGGTCGTACTACAAAAGTATCCATTCGTCACTGTGCTTCCATACCCTGCATAGTCGGAACTACTGCTATGCCAAATATCTGCATAAAGTCTCTGCCCAAAAGGTTTACTGGGCATTTTGCAGAAACAACAATTTTGCTTTTCTGGGTCATCCCTGAAACAGGGTCAGTTATTGCTATGTTATGGGAGAGTGGCTCCCGATACAGCTGTTCATTAGCTGCTTTCACTAATATGTAATCAAATGATTCTGAATTTTCTGGTAGTTTGGAAGGATGTATCAGGGTCCGTGATGCCCCTGAGTCACACAGAAATTTAACTTCCCTCCCCTCTACCAGAAGTGTAACTTCCGGTTTCGTGTCTGCTAAGTAGAGCCCTGGGCTCAATAATGCTAAGTCTAAAATTTCACTTTCTTCACTATCTGTGATTTCCTGCACTTCCTCTATTTCTTCTATCACACCCTCTACTCCCTCTATCACATTTGCATTTGTCTTTTCTTGGTTATTCCTTTCTAGTGATTCTTGGCTATCATATAGTCAGTCCTCATCCTCCTTATCTTCCATGGCTACCTTCTTGTTTTGCTTTCAATCCCTTGCTAAATGTCCCTTTTTCCGCACTTAAAACATTCACCCCTTTTCTTTCTCTCTTCAAACTCCTCTGATCGCTTATCAGATTGTTTGTTTCCCTGGGCATTTTTCTTGCCCTTTTTCCCTGACTGTACTACAAAAACTTCTGCTCCATCTTCTACAGCAAATACTTGGGTTTTCTTTTTCTTTTTGTTATTAAAATGCCTTTCGGCATGTCTTGCATATTCAAGTAATGACTGTAATCTACTTGTACGGTGATCTACCATGTGCTTTGTAATAAAGCTGCTGATGGGCGCAATACTGCCTTTCAAAAATGCATTCTTTAGCTGCTGCTCATATGGGGAATCTTGTGTTTGGTCTTCAGGTACCTGCATTCCACAATGGTTATTAAAACATTCTAATAATCTAGCATAATATCTATCAACAGTTTCACATTCTTGTTGGATGCATTGATTAATGCAAGTCCAGTCTGCCCTAGGCTTCCATTTCTCAGAGATTCGGTCTGTCAGACATTTCACTCTGTTATCCAGCTCTGTGTTGCTATGTGGGAGTGGCTTGTGTTCTACGTCACGGGAATTCCATGTTGCCACTGATCATGTGCCAATCTGGACCTATGATTTGTCTGACTACTTTTTCTATTTCTTCTCCATTTAAATGATAACTCAACCTCATGCCCTGTAAGTCTTCTAAGAATTTTCTAAAATTAACTTTTGGATGGGGAATTCCCTCTGTGGCTTTCCGGATATCTTCCGGTGTCCACGGTCTATATACCAGGAGAGTTGGGTCCTGCCCTTCCTGTCCTGCCTGAGGATTTGATACTTCTATGAGTGGACATATCTCTTCTTCACTCATAGCTTGTGAATTTTTATTTATTTGATATAACTCAATATCCCCTCTTAAGTTACATGTTCGAGACCTAGTCTCGAAGGGATCTCTGACAAATGGTTTTGGCTTTGCGGGGACAGCCGGGTATAGCGGAGGTGGACCAACTTGTCCACTCGCTTCATATTCTGGTATGGGAAGCGGAGGAGGCGGAGGGGCTGATGCTATTACCAAGTTATTATCCTCTTTATCTAGAAACATTGCTTATGAATTATTACTCTTTTGTTCCCTATGGTTTGCTTCCTCAATCCACCTGTGTGCCTGAGGGATGCCTAATTGACGTTGCTTTTTCACCTGACCTTTTGCGTCAGTTTTAAGCTGTTTGACAAGTTTAATAAGCGAGGATTTTTCTAATTTGCCATCAAATTCATATTTATTAACCCATTTTGTATAGTACCTAACATTGTCGGCACGTTGTAATTGCATATATTTTGCATTTTCAGTTAATGGCGGACCTTGGGATCTTTTTGTGCACTTATTTCCCATTTTATTTTAACCTTTGAGCTGTTACGTAACCCTTCTTATTTTTACATGGTACACGATTTTCTCTTCTTCACAGTTTATCTAGAATAACTGCCTACCTATTCTGTTTCCCTGATCTATGACAAGACAGCAATCTTTCTGTCCCTGACTTGTACAAGACAAATCCCCTGACAGACAATGCACATCAAGTCCCTGATCTAAAAGAGAAAAAGGTAAATCTCACCTTACCTGAGCCTCCGTGATTGATCATCTGGTTCGAGGAAAAAACGTTAACTCGTCCTCCAGTCGCAGATCAGAACAGTGACTGGCCTCTTTTGAATGACAATTTAGTCGGAGGTCTTTCAGTGCAGAAGAACCGATGTGGTTTCTTCCCCGTACGGTTTCATGCCACCTGGCCCATCTGATCTGAGGCGAAGTGAGAGTTTCCGGTCCGAAGGACCAATCTGTCAAAGGAAAAAACAACTTCAAAAAGATCAATACATGGCAGGTTCAGGTTAAGGCACTTTAATCTTGCAGCAAGGAGACAAAAATGTGCTAATACAGAGTTTGTCTAACTAGAATCAGGAAGTGAAGCCATTCTTATACATTTTTTACAAGACATTGCCTACCAAGCTGACGTAACAAATCATAAGTTCTTACAATATTATTTCATAGCAGCTGTTTGTTCATGATTTTCTGCTGACACTGAAAAAACTTCCTAAGAAAAACAACGTGGCCTTGATGACCACCAGTCAGATACAACTTCTCACTATGCAATGTTACCATTCAAGGTACTATGGCTAATTCGAGCACAAAGCAAGTACGATTATAATTCATTTCTTCAAGCAGTCTTTGTTCAACTGTATCTATCTTTTCTGCAGCTGTTCATGTTCTCATAACACGAACAGAGCTGATTGTTCAAGTTCAATAACATTATAGAAAACAGTATTGTTCTATTCATTATTTTCCTGACCTAGCAGATAATCACCTGCTTCTCAGTATATTTCCAAAAGGCATAAACATGAATTTTGCTGTGCTAGCAAATACTAGGTCAGAGAGCATCTTGCAGTTTCAGAAAGCATATTGCAGTTTGAAAAGCATCTTGTAGTTTCATACAAAACTAAGCTGTACATGAAACAGAATGAAATGTGTTAACCCTTTTAGCTTCTAATAAGCACTAAACACATACATTAATACATATTTTTTTGACATTTTCACTGAATGAGGATTTTATAAAAGAATGTTATCTTTTAAAGGATACATTCACCAAAAGGGGATACACAGATACATTTATTAATAATTTAATGGGAGAAGTCATTAATAAGAGAAAAAAAATATTTTGTTCCTATATTGATTGGTGGCATAGTAAATGATGAATTGAGAGAATGGCTTAAAATTTAAATAATAAGGAAAAAGATAAAAATAAGAGTTTGTTTATTACAACTCATACAGTGGCTAGTGAAGTAATCAATTGGGCTATAGGCAAGAACTGGAATATAGTGGCTGATGATAGCATAGTCAAAGAGAAAGTGGGGGAAAGACCATTAATTGTGTATAAAAAGGAATAAATCTTAAGAAAATTTTTGAGATTATGAAAGAAAACACAGAAACAGATTATAACAAGATGAACAACTGTGGGTGTTGCAATTATTGTAAGTTCATTAAGATGGGAGAGAATTTTGTGATTAACAACAGAGAATTTAAAGTGAAAGGGAGGTATAATTGCAATACTATTGGGATAGTGTATGTATGTGGCTTTATGCCAAAACTTCTCCAGATTCTATCTAGGAAAAACAGAGCAAAAAGTAACAGATAGAATATATGACCATACTAATGAAATTGGGAAGACTAAAGGAACAAATGTGCTCTTTAAGCATATATGTGAAAATCCAGGGCACGAATTTAAATTCAGTCTTAGAGAGGGTGGTACCAAATCCAAGTGGGGGCCCATGGACTTTGCATCTAGAAAAAAAAAAAGAGTTATACTGGCAACTCCTTTTAAATGCTGGAAGTTGGCCAGGGTTAAATGAGGTGTCATCTATCACTTGCCTATTAAAATTAAAGACACATTTTAAGATAGCTTTTTCTGATTAAAAAAGAAAAAGGGTTTATGGGTAACATATACACATACATATGTTTAAATATGAATTCTTATATGAACTTTTTTTTAATTTTAATAATGTTAACAAATTACTGGTGGTTGTATGAAAATTTGGTGTGTATTTTTATGTATTTTTAATATTACAATAGTATTAAGTGGAGTGGCTCTTTAAATTTTAGAGAAGTTAATGGAGGGCTGGTAGTCATGTGATTTTTAGAAGTTCCTTAAAACAGCTGTTTGGAAATGTTTTTATGTGATGAAGTCTTTGGATGAAATAAGATGAAAGTATTTATCTTGGATGACAATAAAATGCGGTTGAAGTGATGAGTTACGTGTTCCTCTTTTTGTTTTATTATCCAATCAAGATACCCAGTCACCAATCACTAAGGGGACTCAAGATACAATATTCAGTCATTTATCACATGTGGGACTCAAGATATAATATCAGTCACTAGTCACTCGGGGACTCAAGATATACAGTGGATATAAAAAGTGTACACACCCCTGTTAAAATGCCAGGTTTTTGTGATATAAAAAAATGAGACCAGAATAAATAATTTCAAAACTTTTCCGATGTTTAATGTGACCAATAACCTGTACAATTTAATTGAAAAACAAACAAATCTGTTAGGGGAAAAATATAAAAAATAAAAAAAAATGTACAATAAGCTGGTTGCATAAGTGTGCACACCCCTAAACTAATATTTTGTTAAAGCATCTTTTGATTTAATTACAGCATTCAGTCTTCATGGGTACACACCTGCCATCAATTAAAGAGACTCTGGTTAATCCCAAATAAAGTTCAGCTGCCCTAGTAGGATTTTCCTGACATTTACTCTGTTGCCTGCTACAGCAAAAGACATGGCTCACAGAGAGCTTACAAAGCTTCAAAGGGATCTCATTGTTGAAGGGTATCAGTCAGGAAAAGGGTACAAAAAAATTTTCACAGCATTGGATATACCATGGAACACAGTGAAGACAATCATCAAAAAGTGGAGAAAATATGGGACAACAGTGACTTTGCAAAGAACTGGATGTCCCTCCAAAATTGATGAAAAGACAAGACAAAAACTGGTCAAGGAGGCTGCCAAAAGACCTACAGAAACACTGAAGGAGCTGCACAAATTTCTGGCAAGTGCTGGTTGTGTACTACACGTGACAACAATCTCCCGTATTCTCCATATGTCTGGACTATGAGGTAGGGTTGCAAGACAGAAGCCATTTCTTACACAGAAAAGCATCCAGGCCCAGCTAAAATTTTTGCAAAACAATACATTAAGTCTTCCCAAAGCATGTGGAAAAATGTGTTATGGTCTGATGAGACCAAGATTGAACTTTTTGGCCACAATTCCAAAAGGTACGTTTGGCACAAAAATAACACTTCGCATCACCAAAAGAACACCATCCCCACGGTGAAGCATGGTGGTGGCAGTATCGTGCTTTAGGGTTGATTTTCTTCAGCTGGAACTGGGGCTTTAGTCAAGGTGGCGGGAATTATGAACAGTTCCAAATACCAGTCACTTTTGTTCCAAAACCTTCAGGCGTCTGCTAGAAAGCTGAAGATGAAGAGGAATTTCACCTTGCAACACGACAATGACCCCAAGCATACATCCAAATCAACAAAAGAATGGCTTCACCAGAAAAAAAATAAAGTTTTGGAGTGGCCCAGCCAGAGCCCAGACCTAAATCTAATAGAAAAACTGTGGGGTGACCTGAAGAGGGCTGTGCATAAGAGATGCCCTTGCAATCTGACAGATTTGGAGCAATTTTGCAAGGAAGAATGGGCAGATATTGTCAAGTCAAGATGTGCCATGCTGATAGACTCCTACCCAAAAAGACAGAATGTTGTAATTAAATCAAATGGTGCTGCAGCAAAGTATTAGTTTAAATGTGCGTACACTTATGCAACCAGCGTATTGTATTTTGTTATTTTTTATATTTTTCCTCTAACAGATTTGTTTGTTTTTCAATAGAATTGTACAGGCTATAGGTCACATTAAAGGTGGGAAAAGTTTTGAAATGATTTATTGTGGTCTCATTTTTTACATCACAAAAACCTGGCATTTTAACAGTGGTGTGTACACTTTTTATATCCAATGTAATATCAGTCGCTAGTCACTAGAGGACTCAAGATATAATATCAGTCACTAGTCACTAGGGAACTCAAGATATAATATCAGTCACTAGTGACTTGAGGAGTCAAGATATAATATCAGTCACTAGCACTAGGGGACTCAAGATATAATATCAGTCACTAGTCACAAGAGGATTCAAGATATATCAGTCACTAGTCACAAGGGGACTCAATATATAATACATAGTCATTAATCACTAGAGGACTCAAAATGTAATATCCAGACATTAATTATTGGGGGACTTAAGACATAATATAATGCAATGTAATACCAAGTCACTAATTACTAGGGGAGCCAAGGTATAAAGGGCCTAGTTAGACAGGCTTTTCATATAAACTTGCATATTGGTAGTCTGTGACTGAGTGACTGGAAAGACTTGGCTGTACAGTGTCAAACCAATGCATCATGAGAAGCTACAACATAAAACATTTAGGAAATAAAAGACACTGTGGCAGATGGCTGGAGAAGATATATGAGATTACTGAAAGGGTAAGTTGAATAAGAGAGAAAGACAACAATTTAGTACAGAGAGCTAACCAGAAACAGCTGCTACAGAGGCAGAAGGAAACGTAGATTAAGAAACAGTCAATATGAGCAAGCTAATAAAGACTGCAATCGAACTGTTTAAAATATAAAGAACTTAAACAGAAAATAAAAGCATTGGAGCAAATGTGAGGGAATGCACCGGGTCACATGGTCCACATATGATATTTTAGTGTGCATAAAACAACTGTGAAATGGAGGCGAGTGCAAAGCTTGCAGGAGAATTGGAGCTGAAAGCTGTGGTAGTTACACAGCAGATGATGCCTGTAGAGTTTAGAGTCTGTGTCAGTCCATTGCTGGTAGACAGATGAAGAGATAACAGGACTTGGATAGATGCAATGTGAGGAGACAAGAAGGATAAGCAGGAAAACTGGGCAGCAGACCAACAAAAGAACAATAGAGAGCTACATGAAGTGTAAGAATGGTTGGAGGTGTGAATAGAGAGGAACAACTCAAGCATAAAGTTAGCGATACAACTGAAGAAGAAAGAAAATCTCAGTGAGACAGGAAATATGCCATATGTTGGGAGAGTGGTGCATGTTAGAAGACAAATATACAGATTATGAGAAGAGCAAGCAAGGAGAAGAAAGGGCAGTGGGTCCAGGAAAAAAAAAGTAAAGGGGTGACCAAGGAGACAGGAAATAGTGCTAGAATTTCAGAGGCAGTCTAGAGAGGATGAACATGGGTGAGAAATGGTCAATCTTGAGAAATGCTGTAGACAGACAGAATGGCATAGGAGAAGTGGCAGGGAAAGTAGCACTGGCAGTCTAGGAAGGACTGCAACAATAATGGCACCTGAGATGGTAAGGGGAGGTTAGAGTGAGTGGCAACTCAAACATAAGGAATATCAGATAAATAGACAACTCAGAATGGAGACAATGAGTAGTAGTATGCACGGTGGGCTACATACATTCGGCATTTGGCAACAATAAAGAAGATGCAAATGAAAGAATACAGGATAAGTTTTGGACATGGAAAGAGTTCAGGTTTTCAGTGGTCTTTTCACATTGATAACACCTTCAAGTGTTGCAACAGCATGGAAGAACAAGATCCAGGACTGCAATGCCTGTCTCTCAAAGTGAATGGATGAGCAGGCAATTGGTGGCTTGGGGGAGGACAGCAAAGCCTGTTCTGTGATGGACTTCAGCGTTTCGGGGGTTTGGAACTGACTTGCTGAAATCTGGAATACAACGGCTTATGAGGGCAATTATGGCATTAAAATGAGGTGGAATGGGGGTGGGGAACTGATTGAAAGGCAAAAGAAGGGCAGTGAGGGTTGGGGTAAACAAATAAAAATAGGCAATAAAGTATAGAAACCTCAGGGAAGACAAAGGAAACTGAGTAAAAAAAGTATAATAATAATAATAAAAAAAGATTGTGAGTCAGGGTATGTCAAAAGTTAAAAATGGTGAACCTTGTAAAAGGATAGACAACATGACAGTCAAAACTGTCAGGAAGTGACAAAGAGTCATGTTTGGTAATGCCTTGAATATTAGCAAGAAAATAAGGGACCTTCAGAAAGGGATAAAGGGATGCAAGAACAGGAAGCAGACAAAGCCAGTGTGACACCTTAGCTCTCGACTGTACAGATTTTTGCAGAATGTCCAGATATTTGCCTCATATTTTTGGTCTGTTTCTCATAAAATTCTAATTTTCTGATAAATCATTGGCAAAGCATTGAGAACTGAAGTAAAAAAAATAAATAATGATAGGCATTTGAGTTTGACTTCATACCCTTTAGAAAATGCACGCTTGCGCAAAACCTATTATTCCATCAACTTCATATATTTGTAAGAGTAATATTTAAAATGTGTTCCTATTTTGGACCTTCCCCCCATTATTATTACTTATGGCTTTGTCCAGATTTCTTGTTCTAAGAGGTTGAGGGTTATGGACAGAGCCCTGGGCAAGTGATGAAAGTGAATAGGATATGAAGATCTTGGGATATCAGTTCAGGCAGGAAAGAAAGGGCAAGTTAAGAAGAGAGGTGACAGTCAACATTCAGTAGAGCATAAATTGAAAGGTACTTGAGGGACAAAGCAACAAAATGGAGAAGAGAGGAATGTTGAGGTCTGTCAAAAGTTAGCAGTCTAGCTTTTGAACTAGAAGGCAAAAATGTAAGAGATGGTAGTTAGATACAATGTAACAATAGTTGCTGAAAGAGTAGATGCTAAACAGGTAAGGGAATGTACAAGATCTCACCACAGGAAAGTGAATATTGAACTGATATGAGATTTTCAGTTACCAGAAACAGACTCACGCATTTCTGAACCCAGCCTTGGGGGACAGCATGAAATAGTGGAAGGATTAGGTCAAGATGGATTCATTCAACTAGTATACGAATATGTAAAGAAGGGTAAAATAGCATGTATTGAATGTTTAACAATGATAAGGGTATCTGAGTCCTAGATGTAATGTTACTGCTGTCCAATAGTGATCATTCAGCAGTTTGGTTCACTGTGGGTGAGAGGGCACAGAAGCCAAATAAAGAAGAAGTGACTAACCACAAAAAGGTGGGCTGCATTAACAAAGGTAAACTTCCTATATCTGTAATGGAATACTGGAGGTAAGACAGAGGAACTAACAACTCATGGAGGAGGATAAAGAAGAGCCTGTTGACCACTATGGAAAATGCCTATGTAAAAAAGAACAAGTCAAGGAGAAGAAAGATGCTAAACTATCTCAGAAGGGGTGATAAGGAAGCAGCTCATGCAAAGCAAAGAGAATGTCACAAGATAAAGCTGAAAGAAGCAGAAGCAGGCACATGAGGAAGCTAGGGAAAAGACTACAAAAGTAAGAAAAACAATGGAAATTGTAGAGCAAGATCTGGTAGAAAAAATAAAGAGAAGGAATGACATGTTCTTTAGATCTTGAGGAGAAAAGGAGCATTGGGCAAGAAGGGGAAATAGTAATATGGAGAATGAGGAATGGAAAATGCAGACGTTCTCAGTGACTTGAGTTCTGTCTTAACAAAAATAAGGGAAAGAAAAGTTCTAAAAAGGGGTAGCAGCTGATAGACTCTGACCTACTAAGAAAGGTTTTAGATTATTGACAGACAGCAAGGCTCAGAGTCCTAACAACAATTCTACCCCCCATCCCAAAGACCCTGGTGCATTTATTATTAACACCTTTACATAAGTCTTCACCAAGTCACTCAGAAGTGGTGAGGCTCTAGAGAAATGGATGGAGGCTGTAGCAATACCATTCAAAGGGAGGAAGTAATCTGGACTGATCTGAGAATCTACTGCCAAGTAAATCTGATCTTGGCAGTAGAGAAGGTCATTGAGACTATACTGAGGAAGTGGTGATTAGATGCAAAAAGTACCAGTTAGACAATTGCCTGAAAGGAAAGAAAGGTGGTAAGTAGGGTTCTCTAGGTGTCAGTTTAAGGTAAGTGATTATGGGCACCTGTGTGTCATACATCATAAGATGTATTAAAAACATGATCATCATATTCACAGATGATGCCAAGGTAAAAGGGACAGTAGAAGACAGAAAAGACAGGCTTTGAAAGTACCTTAGAAGACTGACACAGTAGGCTGAGAAGTGGAATCTAAGTTTTAATGCACTGAAGTATAAATACTTCACCTGGGCTCTAATAATCCGAAAGTGGAATATCAAGTAGAAAGAGGAAATCTAAAAAAAAATATGTTGGTTAATGGACCATAGTATGATAATAACAATAGTGAACCAGTAATATGCAGTGAATAAGTTGTAGCTAAGCAATTGAGAAGTTATAGCATTAGGAAAATGAACTCCAGGAGCACAGTAGTTATATTCTCAATCTGTATATCTCTGGCTAGGTCACACATGGAGAACTGCGGCAGTTTTGGTGCCACAACAGGGATAAGGATATCAAGCTGGTCAACAAGTATAATGAAAGGCTACCAATGTTTTAGACTCAAAAGAGGACATGTGGTACAGTGAAGGTTTAAGGTGATCATCTATTCTTATCTAAGAGTAGGGGATAATGGGGAGACATGACACTCAGTGTGCATTGTGATGGTATATAGTCAAGAGGAAAGTCAGAGGAGGGAGAAGGGCCATGCCAATCAAATTACAGGTACAGAGTTCATTCTAGACATTAAAACAATACTTATTTATAGAAAGGGTTGTGGATAAGCACATTAGCTTACCTGACTGGTTAGTGGACTAAAATACTATGAAGTCCTTCAAAAAGGCCCACTATGGCTGGTAGGCTAACAGAAAGGGACACAGGTGAGGCAACCAAAAGATACTAGATACACAAACAAGGCAGTCTTTAAAAACTTCTCTTTTTTCTGCTATCACAACTATGTAATGAAATGCACTCGTTGTTAAGGTGAGTATCTCACAATCACAATTGTACTGCAATACTTTTTTCATCTCTATTTATAGTTTTTACATGTTTGGGTAGAATACCAAGCTGTATATCTACAGACTGAGTGGAAGCTCAATCTGGCATTTTTGCATGACTCCTGTCACACCACTATTAGCCTTTGAAGCATAATCTAAGTTACAGCACTGGGTAAACACTGAGTTGGTACACTAAGTTGCCATTGTACAGATGAAGCCGAAGTTGCCTTTTGGAAGCAGGATCTGGATGTGATCATAACTAGTGAAATGGGCTTTCAGTGAGCTGTCAATTAATTTTCTTCCTAAATCTTAAAAACACTGTGCAGACAGCAATACACTTAGAAACTCTTTACCTGCATGAGCTCCCAACATCTGACCTCTTAAAATAGTTATTTTTGGAAACTCAAACATAACCCTATTTTCAGCGATTCATATGATGAAGCTCATTTTTCTCTGAGTCAGGAAGATGAAGACGTAATGACAGAAGCTGTATTCTTGATTAAAACAGTACCTAACATGCTCTTACATATAAATGAAGGCTTGGCAGAGAGGATAAGTGTATCATTATAAAAAGCATCAGAGGATTCCAAACACAAGAGAGTATTCAAACTCAGACACTCTTCTAGTAGAATAAACTACCACAAGAAAAATCATTCCCCATCAGAGAAAGTTCAGTGAAATGCAATACACTGAATCATTGAGGCCTTTGTATAAGGATCCTTTACACAATCTAGACCCCATTAAGAATCCAGTAATTCCTTTGGAGCATTGAAATGAAGGACTCCATTGAAGAACTTTAACTTTCTTACAGTTAGGGTGATATGCTTTCCCCTGACTTTTTTTTTTTTTTTGGTATGCTGTGCTTCTAGAAGGATTCCTTGAACCCATATAGTGGTTTAACTGAAGGAAATGCATAAATCATTCCAATGGCCTCATCAGAATTATGTGAGGTCTGATTTATAACTTTGGAAGTTGAATATTTTGTCAGGAAGCAGAGTCTGTCTAGTTGGTTCTATATATTCCTCAGCTACTGAAACATCTTTGAATTCTATTACCATACTAAGCCAGATGAACTGCTAAGCTTAGACTGTCTGCCAACCCATTACCTCTGCATAGATGTATTGACATGAACTGAAGGTCCAAGTCCAAGGTAGACATGAGATTGTGTACCTTCATAAGTAGCAGGAAAGAGTGGCAAGTTATTGTACTGCTCAAAACAAGTGCTGGCTGTAGACAAGGAGGTTCACATCCAAGTAGGAAAAGGCAGAAAGTAAAATGGCAGCCATCACCAAGACTTTGAATAGTAAACAGTACATTCTTTTACTAAAGGACTTTGGTAACAAAGAAAATATGTCTGAGTGTACCATTTTTACCATATCTTCATCAGGAGTTGTTTCAACACTCTTTGCCATTTACTTTAAATATGATTGGTTAGTGACAAAACTAAACTCTAACATTTGATGACAGTTTTTCAAAATCATTTCCAGAACAAGTCCCTTCAAAATTTTAATAAGCATTTTATAATTAAAATCTAAATCTTATTTTTGTAATTTACATAAATTTTGTACTATGTATACACATTTTTGCTACCTGAACATTTGCATTTTTAAGATTGTCATACCAAAGAAATGGTTGTTAGGTGTCAATAGTCCACAGGCTCTATATAACATTTCACTACTCTATGTTCTGCAACACTGCACTGTTATTTGTGGAAATCTGTAAGACCTCCAGAACAAGACAGTTTTGAACATTTTCAAGGCCAGGAAAGTAGCTGCTTCTTCTAGGTTAATGTGCATCTTCATCTGAGTCAGGAACCAATTACTCTGAGCTGCTACAGGCTCAATATATACTTCTCAGTCTAACTCTGACACTTCTGTGATTCTCCCTAAGATTAAGAAAATATAAGTTCTTTGTCCAAAAGATCCATCACTGATCCTGAAATTCCTGAGATAAAGCTCGACTTGTTCCACTGTAAGGCTGACTAGAATATGGTCTTTGACTGTGAATAGTAATATGGATAATATATTTGACTGAAAAAGTGATCTTTAAAATAAGGATACCAAGCCCTGTATTCATTCTTGAATACAGAAAATGGTCACCTGAGGTGTCCAGACTGAATTCAGAAAAATCTTCCTCTATATTGGGAAAAGTTATAGTTTCCTTTGGTTATTCATTTGCCACCAGATAGTATAGAAAATGAAGCATTTCATTCAAACTGTTTGCTGCTTCCTGATTGAAATAAGAATAAATGACCCAGTTAACTATTTAAGGAAACAGGTGATCCTTCTCCCAGAATGACACAATGCCAGTAGCTAGCACCATAGAAAAAAAGTTAAACATGTTATAAGTTCTAAAAATGTTGCTTCCCACCTTAAAATTCAGAAATGTATTGTGGGTATGAAGATTTTATTTATTTATTTATTGCTGACTGGGGTAGTCCAACTGGGCCGTGGTTCCCTTTTCAGTGAGACCTAGGGAGAAATGCTGCAATTACAGTGTTATACAATTGAGAAAAATGTAAAGCTTAAACTTAACAATATGGACAGAGAATAACAGAAAAACAGTTATAGTGGAGAAAATCTACAATCATGGGGGGATGGTGTAATGATTAAGGTGTTTACCTTCTAGACACAAAATACAGGGTTTGATTCTCACATGGGGTAATTGGCTGAACTTAAACTGGCCCATAAGAGCAGTTAGCCTAGAACTACTCTATCTGTAAAATATACAGTCATTACATATTTATGCATGCAGAATAGGCATACACAGTGTGGTTTAAAATGTCAATATTTACAATTTACATTTATGGATAGGAGGAGTATGGGAGAGGAAGTATGGAAAATGTAAATAGCAAGAAGATAAGATGTGAGTTATAAGTAAGTAGTATTTATATTTCTTAGCTAATACAGATAAAAAAAGCTGTAGTGAAGTTAAGGTA
Source organism: Protopterus annectens (assembly GCF_019279795.1). NCBI lineage: Eukaryota > Metazoa > Chordata > Ceratodontiformes > Protopteridae > Protopterus > Protopterus annectens. Next base: position 708,695,317 of record NC_056734.1, read on the forward strand.
GATGTAGAAGGTAGTGAGTATGAGTTGGAGGGAAAATTGTCACAGGCTGAGTAGAGACAGTAAAAATCACAGTAAAGGTGATGGAGTAGAAGATAGGATAGTTATATACTGAGACTTTGATTTGTTGAGGTATATAAAGGTAATACAGGTGAGTAAAGCTTAAGGTAGTCTAGCATGGGGAGGTCCAAGAGCAGAGCCAAGTGTTGTTTTATTGAGTTTTTGAATCTGGATAGGTTGGTTTTGTTTTCCTATGTTAGCAGGGATAGAATTCCAGATTTTGGAGGCATAATTAGAGTACAGGGACAAACAGAGTTGTGGATTTTACTTAATGCTAGTAGGGACCTGTCCATGGAACATAGTTATTATTCAGGTTTTAAGATTCCAATAAGACTTGCAGTTCAGAACAGTTTTGTCATTTGTAGATTATTTTATGAACATTTGCTAAATGGGTGATGGCAGATAGTGTGATATTTCTAGCCAGCCCAGCTGCTTGAAGGATAGGTAGTGGTGGGATTTTGCAGATTGGTTAGTGGCAAATTTAGCAATCTTATTATAGCATTGGTCAGTTTTTGTTAATAGAAATTGCTGAAGGTTGGTGTAGGTGGGGTTGATGTATACTAGTGACGGAAGGAGATATACAGAGGCTATTGTTTTTCTGGCATTGCTAGTTAAAAAGTGTTTGCTGTGATATAGGAGTCCAATTTTTCTGTGGGTTTTCTTGATAGCTTGTTGTATTTGAATATCAAATTTTAAGCAGTTATCTATAATGACACCAAGTAGCTTTGTGTGAGACACACGTTTAGTATAAGTCTTGTCTGAGACGATGATGGAAAAGTTATTATATATAAATATATATATATATATATATATAGAGAGAGAGAGAGAGAGAAAGAAAGAGTGAGTGTGAGAAAGAGAGAAAGGATGTAGAGTTTGGTGTGAAAAGCAATAACTTGGTTTTCTTAGCATTCAGGAAGAGGTGAAAATTGCTGAGCCAGGTTTCTGTAAGCAGAAGAAGCTTTTTGGGTCTAAACTTCTTAGAGGGACATTGCTCTAGTTATCAATGTAGCATCAATAGCATACTGGATGACAGTCGTGTCATTAGTAGCAGTGCAGAAGTCATTAATAAAAAATGTTAAAGAGTATGGTGCCCAAGAGTGAACTTTGTGGTACTCCAACTAAGAACAGTGATTGTTTTTTCAACCATTTTAATGTTTATAGCCTGGTAGAAAGGGAGCTATGGAACCAGAAGAGAAAGGGTGTGTCAAGGCCTAGTGAAGATAGTCTATGGAGAAGAATCTAATGGGATACAGTGTCAAACTCCTTAGATAAATCAATAAATCTATAAAGTGGAAACAAAGTTTCCAGAGTCCCTTTGAAGGTTGATATGGTGGATGAAATTAAAGAGAGCTATGGTAGTACTGTGATATGGCCTGAAGCAGTGGCACATGAGAGGAGGTTGGTGTCTATTAAGTGTTCGAGAAGTTAGGAGTGCACACACTTTTTTAGTATTTTTCATTGCAAAGAAAGAATGGCTATAGGGCAGTAATTACAAAATTCAGTGGAATCTCCTTCTTTATGTAATGGAAAAATTAGTGAGGTTTTCCAGATAATGGGTACATAGTTTTCTTGGATGGATATGTTTATAAGGATGGAAACAGAGTATGATAAAAGGGTGGCAGTTATACTAATTTATTCACAGGACAACAATGAGTGTCATAGATTTCAGTTAATTAGGTATTTTTGAAGATAGAGCTGGCAAGTGGGCTGATGAGGAAGTTAGGTATTTTACAGGGTAGCTCTGTGTTGATGGTTAGGGGGAAGGTGGATGGTTGTTTATGAGGGAGGTGACTGAATGTGTGAAGTGTGAATCAAGATGGTTAGGTTTGGTATGGTTGGTGGTAGTAGAGGTTGCTTGGGCTGGGTGGCCTGGATTTAACAAGTAAAAAAGAAAGCGACAAAAGAAAACAACCACAAGAAGACCTCAGAGGACCAGAGTACTGAAACCAATTGCCAGTTGCCACTCCGAAGGATAGTTTCTATAAGAGTGGTGTGCTGGTAATCCTTCAATAGTTGTGATAAAACCAAGGTTAAATTACCCGAGAAAACTGTATCCAAAGGCAAAAATCAGCAAATAGAAATCCAAAGTTGCTTTTAATAATCCACAAACAATGTTAAAAAACGAGCGCTTTCACCTGGCGTATCCCAGGCTTTATCAAGTTGTAACATACTGTATGGCCATCCCCTTTATTTATACCACAGGATAGGCCATCCAATTAATCATTTAAAAGTTTATTTACACCAATTAATCAGTCAAATAGCTATTTTAACAAATACACCTACACAATGTGTAGGTGTATTTGTTAAAATAGCTATTTGACTGATTAATTGGTGTAAATAAACTTTTAAATGATTAATTGGATGGCCTATCCTGTGGTATAAATAAAGGGGATGGCCATACAGTATGTTACAACTTGATAAAGCCTGGGATACGCCAGGTGAAAGCACTCGTTTTTTAACATTGTTTGTGGATTATTAAAAGCAACTTTGGATTTCTATTTGCTGATTTTTTGCCTTTGGATACAGTTTTCTCGGGTAATTTAACCTTGGTTTTATCACAACTATTGAAGGATTACCAGCACACCACTCTTATAGAAACTATCCTTCGGAGTGGCAACTGGCAATTGGTTTCAGTTCTCTGGTCCTCTGAGGTCTTCTTGTGGATTTAACAAGTGTTAACAGAGGACAATAATTGTTTAGGGATCTTAGTTTTGGTATTCTGGTCTGAGCTGTAGTGAAATTTTTAACAGATCTGATTGATTTTTTTTTGGTATGATTGCAGAGCTCTCTGAAGTTTTGGAAAATGGTCTCTCCTTTATGAAGGTATGATTTCCAGGCTTAATCTCTGGCTTTCATAAGTTGTTTAGTAGTTTTTGTGGGGTCTATATCACGTTGTCGAACTTTTAAAAGTTCGAACGTCATATGGTCGACACCATATGATCAAACTTTTAAAAGTTCAAACATTTCAACTGAGATCTCTGTACAGTGCGGAATGGAAAGATTTCCCTTTTCTGCACTGTAGTGCGATCTCAGAGCTTATATATTTAAAGAGTGGGGGGTGTGGGGTGCAAAGATGCTTGCCCCCCAGCTTTAACCATTCAGGTAGGTTTTTTATTTGGTTTATTCTTTTTTTATTACATTTTTGAACTTTTAAAAGTTCAATCATATGGTGTCGACCATATGATGTTTGAACTTTTAAAAGTTCGATTATGTAATATAGACGCGTTTTTGTGTGCCAAAGTATTGGGTAGAATTTGACTCTTCTCTGTCTGGTTGGAGCTAACTGGTTTAGTATATTGAAATATTTTTCATTAAAATATACAGCTGCTTCATCCAAAGGGAGTGTTTTAATGGACACCATTTGTAATCCTTCAGTGTTTCTGTGAATGTATCTTTCTTAAATTGAGATAAGCTGTGGGCTGTGTTATAGTGATGGTCTTTTTGTGTTTTTGTGGGTGAGTTGGTAATTTTTAAAGAAAGATTGGGAGGTGTCATTCCTAGAATTTGTGAGGGTACCATAGGTGATAATTTTACTTGGGTCAGACTTTGGGGGGGGGGGGTTACTCTGAAATAGAAGATTTATTGGAGTGTTTGCTGTATCTGGTTGGAGAAGTGATGAGTTGTGTGAAGCTGTACAGATGTTATGATAAAGGTAGGTTTTGGAGCAGAAATAGGGTGCCAATCAAGATTAATATCACCTAGGATAATGGTTTCTTGTTTGATGTTATTGAATAACTAAGATAGATGGTTCATTAAGGTGGGTTGTTACCTAAATACATATGAAGAGTGAGAGGCAATGTCAGTGTCGGTTACATAACAAGTAACAAATGCCTCTTTGGTGCAAAAGGCTGTGAATTCTATTCTCACATCAGGTAGATGGATTACTGACACTGCAGTGAGTGCGTTTTCCTTCCGATGAAAAATTAAACTGACACCCCACCTGTTTGAGCTGGTGGTGGCTTAGATGGATTTAAAGATCTTATGGCATCTATCAAAAAGAGTAGGGGAATGTTTCCCCAATGCTGTGATCAGATTTCCCAGAGTAGTGTAAGCACTAGCTCAGGTCTCCCCGAAGAGGCCACTAGCTTAGTGGGACTAACATGGTCAATGAAAGAATGCTATATAGGTACATAGATAGATAGATAGATAGATAGATAGATAGATAGATAGATAGATAGATAGATAGCTGTAAACAGACAGGCAAATAGCATTAGGCATCCTTTAAGTCCAGTGTGATGTCCAAGTACCATTGGACACAAGGGGCAA